>NC_080688.1:57577826-57880857 GCF_030445035.2 Dasypus novemcinctus
GTCTTTCATTTATTTCTTATTCTCCCAATTTGATTTCTCAGTCTCCTCTCTACCTGTTAGATGGCTTAAAACCTAGGGTTAGACATTTGCCCAAGATTACAGAAATTTAGTGCTAGTGTGGACCCCTTAACCCTATGTTCCCCATTCCTTGTCCCTGACTGGTCCAATTCACCAACTCAGATACAAAAATCAATTTTCTGGTAGGAACCAGATGTTTCAAACATCTGAATAGTGACTGTTGACATGATTAAATCATTCCACAAAGAAATGACAGAAAAAGAAAGAGTTAAGAAACTTAGAAAGGATGCAGAAATGAAGAACGAGCCTTTTCTTCCTCAAAAAGTGTTTGCAGAAAGTTAGTTTCCTAGAGAATTTTAATGCCCTTTTCTACCCCACCCCAACATGGCTCATGTTAGCCAGGGATATATTTCAAGGTCTTACCAATCATATGCTAAAGTTGGTACATCACTAAAACATCTTCTGGGAGGACAGGGAGAAATCCAATCTAGGACTGAAAGCTGCAACTGTCATAGGGAAAGAAAAAAAAAACCTTTCCAAAGGCTGCTATTGAGTCAGACAGCTGGAAGAATTACTGCAGAGCTGTCTGAGCTTCACATAAGTTACTGGCTAATAATACTCTGCACAGTGCCAGGGGTCTCCACTCTTTGGGGGATGCAATCTTGAACTGCCCCATAACGGCTTCTCAGTGACTCCACATTGCTATTAGTAGGGCTCCTCAGGAAGGAATTAGCTAAGCAGTTTCTACTGAAGGAGACAAGAGAAAGGGATCTTTTTACTCTGAATTGTGCCTTAACCGAACTCCCAAGAGTGTTGAGAGATGGTCCAGCCAGAAAAGCAATACGTTTTGAAGAAGGAAGCAACCTTATATCATGCCATGGAAAGGCATGAATTGAATGTATGATACGATTGCTATTAATATGAATGATACCAAGCCGTTATGAGAGCCCATGATTCAATACAGATTCATCTGCAGATTTATGTCCTACCCACGAGAAACTCCCAGTCTTTAATCAGATAAACACAACTTTCTTAATTAGAGCCCAGTCTGCCCACTAACAGCCCAATGCCAGTAATATCTGGAGTCTTCAGCCTTCTGATCCCGGTATCTCCCATACATACTCATATGTGCTCATGCACATACGCACACACACACAAGTATACGCGTGTTTACTTCTAGTTACATAACCTGTATCAAATAATCCAGGCCTATCTGTCATCTAGGATTATAGACAGTTCAATACATGTATCCTTAATTTATATGGAACAGGCTTACCTCTTGTCAGTAAAAATCATAATCCTGTAACTTCAACCAGTAACTAAATGAATCGTCACTTCCTGAGATAGCTATTTGGTGAATCAGGTTGCTCACTCAGGGACATATCCTCTGGACCAAAGTACACAGTAGGTAATTACAAAATCTCTCTCTCTTGAAAATTCCATTACAGAAGGAGAACTTGCCTATTGGGAATGAAGAGGCATCAGAACACCTTTCATAATCAGGGTTATAGCTTTTGTTGCAATTAGGAAAAGTAGAGTAACCTGCCTTTTTAGATAAGAGGTGTTTTAAACAATTTTTAGAAAGGAAGAGCTGTTTTGGTGTCTTTAAAATATGAAGAGTTATTCAATGGGCTGCATTTAATTCTTTAAACTGACAGCTCCAACTTGAAACTTTAGTATTCTTAGGATAATGTCCTGTGCCCCCAAGATGTTAAATACAAAACGACCTTTATGTACTTTCAACTGCAAGGTCTCTCACAACATACCTATATATACCTTAACTTCCTCCCTCTTTTTACTAACCTACAAATGCCACAACCTTTCCTTTTCCTGTACAATAGGATATCAAACAAATTGCACTTCTTGATATATGTCGGTCCCTTCACTCAGGAAAAACGACATGGCTATTTTATTAGACGGGAGGTCTCAAGAGCTCCTGAACCCAGCAGACAGTCTCGTAAATTACCAAGAGCCACACCACTAGAACAACAATAAACGTGAAATGGATTAAGTGGTTTTGTTCCTGCCCCCTCACCATCCCCCATCTCTCTTTGTGGACAATCCCATAACCAAACAGCAACATGAATATGCAATCAGTGACACCTGGGTCCCCAGTTCCCAAACTCAAGAGCAACAGTACAACTGTCCTTCGTCTTCAGACAGAAAATTGGCTGCCTATTTGGCCAACATTTCCTAGGAGTTGATATTAACTATCCAAGGATTTAAGGGTAGCTATAAATGCACCTCACTCCTTGAAACGATTCATGTTTTCACCTCTACGATGATGTAATTGGCTCTAAAAATCATACCTTTTTCCATTTGTATATGTAAACATATGTATAATATTGTTACCTTTTATTTGACCTACACTTACAGCTTTAAGGAATGACCTCCAGCCAGAGTTTTCTGTATTGATCTAGGCAGGAATCAGAATCAGCTGGAATCAGATCAGTGATGCTGCAGCCCAGTGTGCCTGCTGGGTACAACTGCAACTCCAGCTTAAAGAGCGAGCAGAGGATTTGAAGAAAAAGAGCTTGTCTGTGAATGCCAAAGACTTCTAGCTCCTTTCCTTGGTTCACCCACTGAGTATGAGAGACATCTGTGTGTTCAGACTTTAACTGCAAATACAGCACAAGCCAGCCTATTGCTATACCAAATGGTCAACAATAAGGCCTCTAAATAATAATCTAACCCTCCAGTCCCCCCATTGCATTTATATCCAGTCACAACAGTGTAATATGTAGGATTCATCTGGGAAGATCACCCGCTTTATTTGGCAGCAAATAAATCAGTCGCACCTACCTCTCAAACGGATCCTAGCCTCTCTCCACTTTCCCAAAGCTCAGAACCCACAGGGAGGAAACACTGTGTGAATGCAATCCTCCTTTTCTTTTAGGTACTTGTATTAGATATCCAACAGGGTGCTGATGCAAAATACCAGAAATTGGTTGGTTTTCATAAACAGTACTTATTTGGGGTAGGAGCTTACAGATACCAGGCTATAAGCATAAGTTACTTCCCTCACCAAAGTTTATTTCACATGTTGGAGCAAGATGGCTGCTGACATCTATGAGGGTGCAGGCTTCCTGGGTTCCTCTCTTCCAGGGTCTTGCTTCTCTCTGGGTTCAGGGTTCCTCTCTTGCCAGGGCTTGCTTCTTCCTGGGCTCAGGGTTCCTCTCTTCCTGGGGCTTGCCTCTGTTTCCTCTGTGAGCTTACTTCTCAGGGCTCCAGCTTAAGGCTTCAGCATCAAACTCCAACATCAAAACTCCAACATCAAAAACCCTCAACTCTGTCCTTTGCCATGCCTTTTAACTGTGATTCCCCACCCCTTGGTGGGTGGAGACTCAAGGCCCTAATGATGTAGCCCAATCAAAACCCTAATCATAATTTAATCACTCCCAAGTACAGACCAGATTACAAACATAATCCAATATCTATTTTTGGAATTCATAACCATATCAAATTGCTACAGTACTGAATAGGACAGTTTTGAAGGTAATGTGTATTGAAAATGAGCTACATAAAAGGAGAAGGGAAAGAAGAGTCTTTGAGAAGAATCAGGTCTGAACTTGAGTAACACCTGTACCTTGGTGATCCTGGGCAAGTAGATCCACCTCTCTGGGTTTCTGGTTTCTCATATGAAAAACTGGAAAGACTAATACCTAACCTGACAGACTGTTGTGAGAAATGAATGGATAATGCACGTAATGTGCCTCACACATGTCTCTCATCTTTGGTTCACCCACCCTGGTTCCCAGGACAAGTAGAAACTCAGGCCAGGTAAATTATTAATAAGGCTAAATTTATTTACAATCTGTATATTATGTAGAGGAGGGTGAATTATTGCACCAGACTTTCATGCAAGACCATTCTTAGCAAATGAAATGAGGTAACTATTGAAATTTTCCTCTCAGCATTTTTATATAATTCAGCATTGTAATTCTGGAACCCTCTCTCTTTCACTCCCCATTCTCCCCAGCTTGCTCAGAAAGCCCATATTCAGCATCTCCCATTAGTCTGTCTGATTGGAGGTATGCAGAGATTTGCACTAGGAAACACAAAATAGTTATGAGGCCTGGTCCCCCACCTGCAAGAGATCAGAGAGCTCAGATGTATGCATGAAAAGAAATGAGACTAGAAAATGAGAATCATTGCATATCATAATTAAGTGGAACAAAGTAAAATTCTAAGAGCTGTGACGCTACCTCAGTGATCAAGATGGATATATCCCATCATCACTCTTTACTCATCCCATTCTGCCTGGGACCCTCCCTTTAGGCAGGAGTTTTTAACAAGGGGTCTATGAGCTTGACTTGAAATTCAAAAAAATATTCTTGTGGGGATGTGCTGGTGTGGGTGTGATGTATTTATTAAATAATAATAATATACAGTATAGTGTGGACTTAGTAAAGTGTCTGTGATTTTCACCTGACTGGCAAAGAGGTCTGTGGAACAAAAAAGGGAAGAATCCTTACGTTAATAAAATCTAGATGGACAGAGAATTGTCTATTGGCCCACAGTGGCTACCTGGGGGCTAACTCAGAGGAAGGCTCTATGCAGCCCCATTTATACTTCTATTTGCATATAAATCTAAGTGTGTGCACTACCTTGCCAAATGGAACACATCAGAAGACTAAATACTTATTCTCATGCCATTAATATACTCAAAATACTCTGGGAAGCCCCAATCATTAATTGATTTACAGGTCAGAACAGTTTTGCAGAGTATGAGACCACGTGATCACTGCACAAGGCAGTTCATCAGTCAACTTCACGTTTTGGAAAATTGTCTGGAAAAAGTGGTGAGGGAAGGCATTGTTTTAACATGTCTTCAAGAAGCCCAAGAGTCTGTGACTCCCTAAGCAGAGGCACAGGCTAGACATGGGTGTGGCAGTCCCATTCCCACCCTCTACAATCAAAAACACTTCCCTGCGCTTACCTTAGGTATTACCTCACCTGAAGAACTCTCTCTCCTTCCCACCTAGCCCTCTCAGCGAGACCAGAAACCACATCCACTCTCTTTTCTGGATGCTTATAATTCTGATAACTATACCACATACAGCCTGCTCAGCTGCTGTGCTTAAGCTTTGCTTCCACATTTAGATTGTTGAGGACAGCTCTTGAGAAGAAGCTCTTAGCTTCTTGAGCACAGCTATTCCACTTTTTCAGAAGCAAAGTGGTGTGATGTTTCAAGCTTCAGGCCTCAGAATAACTCTGCCTGGATTCCCAACCAGCCTTCAAAAATACCTGCTCGGTGATGTCAGTAAATTTCTTAGCCTCAGTTTTCATATCTGTAAAATGGGAATAGTATAATAGGTCCTGCTAGATAAGACTTTTATGAGATGCTATATATTAAAAGTTTAGCACAGAACAGGGGCTCAAACCAACCTGTATGCCAATGGTCATAGAAGTGTTTCTCACAATAGCCAAAAAGTGCAAACATCCCAGTGGTTCATTAACAAATGAACAGATAAAGAAAATGTGGTATAGATATATAATGGAATATTATTCAGCCAAGAAAAGGAATGATGTTCTGATAAATGCTAGAACTTTGAAGACATCATGTTGAATGAAATAAGCGAAACATAAAAGGACAAATATTATATGATTCCACTTGTATAAAATATCTAAAATAAGCAAAAGCAAATTGATAGAGACAAAAAGTAGATTAGCAGTTACCAGGGACCAGAGAAAGGGGAATTTATTGTTTAGTGAGTAAAAAGTTGCTATTTGGGTTGAAGAAAGATTTTTGGTAATAGTTGGTGGTGATGCCAGCACCAATATTGTAAATGTAGTTAATGCCTTTGAATGGTACACTTAAGAACAGTTAAAACAGTAAGTTTTACAATATAGACATGATACTATAATAAAATTATCAGTTAATACCAGGTACACTAACTGCTCAAAAAATGTAAGGGATCATTATTATTCACTGCAGAATTGGTTATCATGTGTAAAGGCTGGGAATAACACACAAAAAAGAAAATGACATTTTCTCTCTCCTCTGGGAGCTTACATAATAAACCTTCTTATTTCAAATTTCCCACAACCCCTCACGAGTTGTCTATCCCACAAAGGAGAGATGACTAAAAACTGGAACAAACACATATACCCAGTTGTGTTCAAAATTTCACACCCAATAAGTTTTGTGAACTCATTTTTGTGTGAAACTTCACCAAAACCAACTTCATCCTCAGGTTTGATTCTCAGAGGAAGGGGCATAGAATTCCAGCTTATGTCAAACTAATGAATTCATTACTGTGTTCCTAATTTTGTAGCTGCTAACATATACCCTGGGAAAAATTAAATGATTATATCTATACTCAAGTTGGAAGTGAGGAAAGCAGACAAGAGAGCCAGGAGGGAGTTCTGAGGCAGTCAGGGATGTAAAGAGGAACAAATGCCAAGTAACAGTCAGCAACATAAAAGAAAATGACCTTTCATGGATGTGACAGCAGAATCATTTGGGCTTAAAATACCTTTTCAAAAATGCAATAATTTCATGAAGATGAAGCTACAGAGTTTTGAGAGGAGTGTGGTGGACTGCAGGAAAGCACAGATGGTTGGAACCAAACTAAGCAAGACCCAGCCCCATGCAGCCACTTCTCTGATTGCCTCGCACAAAGGCCGGTCAGACGTGTCAGGGAGGCGAGCAGGAGGCAGCTGGAGGAGCTGAGATTAATGAGGAAGAGCAAAATGAGAAAGAGCAACAACTGGAAACCCTTGTGGTGACATCAGGAACAGAGCCAGAGAAGACAACCTTGTTATCACATCTGCTCCGTCATTATAATTAAATGGTAATGCACGTCTCTTGTTGGGTTACCAGGGTGGAATTCCAAGTCAGGGAGCTCTGCACCACTTGCCCAAGCCCCCAGCCGCTGCCCTTCTAGTTGAAGCTGAGGAATCGTTCCGGGCGCTAATGGGCTGGATGTCTGAAGCAAGTGTTAATTTTGGATTACATCTGAGTGGAAATAAGATGAAGGTCTGGGGAATGCTTTGCCTTCACTCAGATGTTTCATTTCCATTTGCTAGCGCTGCAGAATACCCAGGGAGAAGTTTCCATTCCAATTTGGAAGACTTTATAAGCTTCCAAACTTTTAGGTATTGATCCAAGCTCTTGAGCTTTGGCAGCGTACACACATGCTCTGTGGAAGCATCTAAAAGCTCCCGAGGAGGGAGAGGGTGGGTGGTAAGTCTCATCTCAGGAGATCTGCCTACTCTCAGACTGGCACACACTCTGCTCATGCCCAAATCAACCCCGTCAAATGGGAGGCCCATTAGAAACACTGGGAACCATTAGCTCTGACTGGCTCTGTGCTGAGTAAATACTCTCATGTCCAAGTAGAAACTAGGGCAGCTGCCTGGGTTTTTTTTTCTTTTTTCTTTCTTTCTTTCTTTCAAAACCAGCAAATTGCTCAACCCCAAATGACTCAAATATGTCTCCTAATAAGTATACCGTTTAATGCATTTTGCTACTGGAGGTCAGAATTAATTTGACTGTGAGATTCGTAGTCCTTTTTCATTTGGTTTTGAATATCTGCAATTTTTGTTGATTTTGGGCAAGGTCATTTGCAGGAAGAGTGCCAATAATCAGATTTCCACTATTAGAAGGCAAGATGTCTATACCTACAGGAAAAGGCCACTTCCTGTCATCTTTGGATTCTAAGAACTAAATTGCAGTTGTTAAGCTTCCCAGAGGAGGTTTTGAAAGACAGAGCATTTCACTTAATGAGAATAGAAAGGGTTCAGAGTGATGTTATGCTTCTACATAAGGAGCCCAGCTTCAACTGGTGATACTCTGGTTATTATAATGCTCCAGTACTTGGACATTCTATGGCTATAGCTTCAGAGCAAGAAATAAATATAACTGAGCCTAAAAGGGACTTAATCAAGAAATTATATTTGCCTTTTCTTTTCCATTTAGTGCATTGTAGAATAGAGTGGAGAATCTGTGATTGGAAATGTTCCTTTTGATGAGAAATTACACCACACCTTGGTAAGATTTATTTCTTTGCCCCAAAAAGTGGAACACCAAGAGGCACAATAATGGGATGCCTTATACGTCTATTTGTAGCTTCCACTGAAAGCCTCTGGACTAAACGTTTGGTAAAATTAAGACCACCCAGATGTAGAAAGTGCTCAATAAATGCTGGTTGCATTGCATTGTGGATGGTTCTGCTTCAGGTTATTTTTTATCTCCTCCACACTTCTCTTCTTAGCCTACTTTTATTCTAATATTCTCTTCAGAAATGACCTAGGGCAAAAACTATTATTATTATAAGTGAAATCAATAATTAGCTCACAGGCAGAGATCATTCTAGATGTTCAGCAAACCCATTTCCTCTTTCTGGACACACAATTAAAATGCATTTTCCAGCCTCCTAGTATGTAAGGAGATACCTATTAATTTAATTAATAAATCATTAATTATCCTCACAGAGAAATTGATCATTTGACATGCAGTGCTGTCATAGAAAAAGCAAAACTATGTGATGATGGTTTAGCAGTCAATGGCAGATAATAAGGAACCTGATACAAGAGGCTAGAAAGATTCATGTTATGCAGTGGCAAGACAAGGGAGGAAGACATTGTACTTACTGAGCCTTTGGCTCTAGGGAAAGTGGTTGGGAAAAGAGTAGGATATTAGTATGTGTGTAATTATTTGGCTGAATTTGGTCAGGTATTATAATAAAGTGTCTTCACTTTATTCAAGAGAAAATTGGTCAGCTTATAAAAAGAAATGAAAGGGAATAGAAAGACTCCAATAATAAAAGGTCTTGAAGGATTAGAAAAATCAACTGCTTCTAGATCCCAAAGAATAGGGAAAAAACAAGCCTTTGAGCAACAAAGTCCCATTAAGACCCAGCTCGGTGAAAAAGATCAGATTAAAGCTAACCCAGTAGTCTCAAAGTAGTTTCTATTAAGGCAAAGAGGGACTTGAGTGGGATGAAGCAAAAAATAAAGCAGATTTGGACTACAGGAAATTACCTTGGGTACAGTTTCTAGCCTATGAAAATAACTCTAAGCAAATAGGTCAGAAGTCTACTAAGTTTTCAAGGCAAATGTATTGCTAGGAAAACATAAGCCAGGACTAAAACAACCCTTCACCTTTCAAAATGTGAAACAACCCTCAAGACCCCAGCCTGCTACAAGCTGGAAATGGGTTCTAAAAGCTCCACAGCTCCAAGAAAGGCATATCTCCCAATACCAACCTCCAATGTGGCTGGAAAAATAATGAACAGGAAGAAGCCCTCCCCCTAGGGAGTGGTTCCAGGACCCACAGCAAAAAATGAACAATGGAGATACTCTCAGAGGTCAGAACCTAATCAGGGAACTTCCCCACTGCCAGGGCAGAAAATAGTACAATGCTTACCCACAGAATTTCAGTTTACTATATCAGTGACTTCTGAGTGTTGTCTATTCCTTCCTTTTCCAGACAGGGGTTTTAATTATCATAACCTTGTCCTTATTCTACCTTTATATATTAATTGAATGTGAGGAGTGTGCATGCATAACCCATGAAGACTCATGTCAATATTCAATGGAGAGAACTGGGCAGCCCTGAAGAGCTGGACTTTGAGTTGGTTGCTATGACTAGATGGGATTTTGAGATGCCTCCTTTTATAAGAAAGGTCATTCAAATAGGTGCAAAAGCAGTCCCTCACTGCTGCTCCCTGAAGCAGCAATCATTGGGAAAAACTTCCAAAGACAGATTCAATAGTAGGAGCATGGGTCCCCTCTGGTTCCTTCCCTCTAGTACAATGCAGAGATCTAACAGCACCAGAAACCAGATTCTGAAAACACTATTCTCCCCAACATGATCAGGAGATAAGAAACAATGACAATATGGCATGGTAGAAATTAGTCCCTAGCCCTCTCTTGCCAACCTGTTATTCATGGTTTGGATAACAGCCCCTCCATAGAAGAGATTGTGGTTCTGGGTTCGAAACTTTGTGTTTATCAAGGTTGATTGCATTAACTCCTCAAATATTTCCAACTCCTTTTTGTGGGAGAAGACACACAGCAGGGAATTAGTCTTCAACAAATTAACCCTATCACTTAAAACAGTAGGTATACTTTAGTGTAGGAAAAAGAGTGAGAAAAGTTAGGCAGACTGGTTAAAATAAGGTCAGTTCTCTGTCAGGAACAATGCTGTATTTCTCTTTACCGCTGAGTACAGAGATAGACGACATTTCCCTGTCTCCTCTGCTGTTATATGGTTATGTAATTGACCTCTGGTCAAAGGAAAATGGGTAAAAGTAATGTCACCACTGCCAGGTTTGGTGGCCCAAAGTTTCCACAATCTTCCATGCTCTTCCTTATCCTCTATCTTGCAGCTGGAGTCAACAACCTATATGACCTAGGGCACAGCACACTGAAAATAGCAGAGCTTCTGTCAGCCTGGATCCTTGAATAATTGTGAGCAGCAGAGCCCCACTCTGCACCCCACTGATCACACTGAACTGAGACATGAAAGGAAATAAACCTTACTGAGTTAAGCCCAGTGATGTGCTGGAGTCTGTTCAAACCATTTGTTAGCATTTCTTCCCAACTCCACGTTCAATGATGTACTATTGTTAACTTAAAAAATCTTAAAATTGGCCATGATGGGAGTAGTTATTCTACGAAAATAAGCAAATGCTACAAATCAAGGTTTTTGCTTCTCTTATTTGGATAGTTAGTTCTTAAATAGTTACAGCTATGCCACTGAGAACTGAAGGTGTTTGTTACAGAAGCTAGCATTAATCATACTTACTAATAAAAACTGATGACCCTAACTCTGGCAGGATGGCTTTCATAATTGAAAAAAAAAATCATAGTAGAATTTTAGAACCTTGGAACTGAAGGACCTAAGACATTAACTGGATCAATCCATTTATTTTACAGATGAAGGAAGTGAGACTTAGAGAAGAGAAGTACCTTCCACTTGAACCCAGATCTCCACACTTCCATAAAAGAGTTGTTTACTCAATAAGCATACACAAGCATAGAACAGAAATGATTACCTGGGGAATTTTAAAAGCTAGAAAATATTGAAAAACAAATCTTCTTGGGGTAGACTGGATCATTGTTGCACAACTCATTGCTTCTGCCTCTGCCTAATAGAATTAGACAACCCAATCCTTTGCATGTGACTGCAGAGCCCACCCCTGTGGACATGATCTTCTGTCAGTCACTCATGATGCTACTAGTCTGGGTGATCTGACTTGCTTTAGCCAATGGGATGTTAACAGTCATGATCAAGCAAAAGTTTGAAAAGTATGTTAATGAGCAGACTGGCATGTACTTCTGTCACTGCCATGACAAGACCATGCCCAGCACTAACCCCTGGTCCCAGGAGGAGGAGAGATTTTGGAACCATCTCAGTTGAGCCTTGTTTAGATCAGCCAACTTCAAACCAATCTAAAGACATGGGAGGTTTTTTTTTTAAATCTTATTGTTTCATGCCACTAAGATTTTGTAGTTGTTTGTTATACCCAGGAGTTGACTAACATCTCTCTATACTCAGTCATCTATTTTATAAATGAAAAAATACAGAGGGTTGGAAGATGTAGATAGACCTAACTTCAGTTAAGTCATCTGAAGGTCTCAATATAGTGGAGAAGGAGGAAGTGGATCAAACATATGAAGGAAGCTGAGTGATAAATGAGTCCTTCATGCCAATTTTAACACTAAAATTTCCATTATTCTTAACCTAGTAATAACTGTAAATGTTTTACTTTGGCGTAATGATTTGTACCTTCATAGTTTTTTCACATGAAAATTATCACGTTTTATTCTCAAAAACAACCTGTAAAGTAGGTAAGACAAATGTAATTTTCCTAACTTGACAGAAGAGAAACTAAAGAAGAGAAAGTTACTTTACTTGAATGACACCCTCAGCAAATTAATGGAAGAATCCAGACCAAAACCCACATTAGACTGCTCTTCCCAACTTCGTGCACCAAAACTTGGACAAATCAACAGAGCTTTAAAATGGAATCTGTCCCGCATGGAAAATATCATTGTCCTTGCCAAGCCTCCTAAGAATTCCCATTGCCTAGTTTCTGTTCCACTAGAAATTCTACTACACACCTGACATGTAAATTCAGGCTTTAGGAGGTTCGATAGTAATTCTTTGAGAGCCAAATGCTGACTACATTCTGTATCCATTAAGCTTACATTTTCCCTTCTCAATAGTCTGGCTAACTTCCCTCCTGGGCAGTATCCTCATCTAGACTGGAGTCCACAGAGCCACTTAATGGGTGTAGCAATGGGCAAGACTGGCCAGTAGCTGTGGGGCATATCTCTGGACCAACTATACCTTTGTCCTCAATATCTCCAACCTTACTCCCACCTAGGTTTCATTTCTCCATGTTTTCCATAAGGTTTCTTCTTAAGAAAATGCAATGAATAACATCTGATCCCTTGTGTATTATTTTCAAGAAGCAGAAATAGAGAAAATGGGATATTCTGAAATGTTTGTAGAAAAATGTGTGAAGTGATAATCTTGAACACAGTATTAGGAAGCTTAGTGGGTTTTAGAGAAGGAATTTCTCCTGGTTATCATTCCTAATCTTTAGACATTAGAAGGACCTCCTCACTGCAAACCAGATGAAAGAGCTATTGTGAAGACTTAGGATAATCACTTCTCAAAATAGCCCATTTTATTATGGTACTTTTTTTCCAGTTTTTGCACATTCAAGGTGTACTTTCAAGCACTACTTTAAAAAATTCCCCTATACTATTATTTACTTAATATATTTTAATCAACTTGAATTTTCCACATAATTTTTAATTAAATGGAAATTTTAGAAGAACTATTGATTTGTGGTTTGGATGTGCTAGCTATTTTTTTTTTCTAAAACACGTTAAAAGATATTAAGATTTAAAATACCCATCTATGTATCCCCTAGAAGACCTCACCTGTATGTTCAGTAGTCAGTATTCCTCAGTTGTAGGAAATACTGCTATATGTATACTCATAAGGTTTTTTTGTTGTGTCTACCACAAGGATATAAAGAAATCCAAGAAGCCATGCACCTCCATTATGACCTTTAAAAAATTATTTTGGATGAGTAAATGAAGTGAGTATTTGCCAACTTTTGAAATAAGTTTCCACTTGCAGTTTTGGTGAGAACAAATGATAAATACCATTTACTGCACGTGCTTTCCCTAACCCCTTGTGTTAATCCCCATCACCCCTGCAAATCTGTGGTACTCTCCATTTTCACATGGCCAACATTCTTGTGTCCTGAACTTCTCTCATCCAAACAATCTTCTTTGGTTACTTACTATGAGAAAGATA
Source organism: Dasypus novemcinctus (assembly GCF_030445035.2). Taxonomy (NCBI): domain Eukaryota; kingdom Metazoa; phylum Chordata; class Mammalia; order Cingulata; family Dasypodidae; genus Dasypus; species Dasypus novemcinctus. The sequence continues at coordinate 57,591,133 of NC_080688.1, forward strand.
CTGTTCTGGGTGCTAAGGAATGAGCAACAACATGCTGATCATGGTATGCAAATTATATTAGCTTGAGCAAGATTGGGAAGTGGAAATGAGAAACTAAACAAATTAAATAGTTATTGAATTACAATGAGGGGAAGCAGATGTGGCTTAAGCAGTTGGGCACTTGCCTACCACATGGAAGGTCCTGGGTTTGGTTCCTGGTGCCTCCTAAAGAAGATAAGAAAAATAGTGAGCTGATGTGATGGGCTGGCGTGGCAGGCTGACACTACAAAAAGATACAATGAGGCGGGGCGGATTTGTCCCAGTGGTCAGGGCATCTGTCTACCACATGGGAGGTCCGCGGTTCAAACCCCGGGCCTTCTCGACCCGTGTGGAGCTGGCCCATGTGCAGCGTTGATGTGCGCAAGGAGTGCCGTGCCACACAGGGGTGTTCCCTGTGTAGGGGAGCCCCACGCGCAAGGAGTATGCCCCATAAGGAGAGCCGCCCAGCACAAAGGAAAGTGCAGCCGGCCCAGGAATGGTGCCGCACACATGGAGAGCTGACACAACAAGATGACGCAACAAAAAGAAACACAGATTCCCGTGCCACTGACAACAATAGAAGCGGACAAAGAAGAACATGCAGCAGACAGACACAGAGAACAGACAACTGGGGGGGAGGGGAGGGGAAATAAATAAATAAATAAATCTTTTAAAAAAAGATTCAATGAGATGATGCAACAAAGTAACAATGAGATAACACAATGAGAGATACAACAAGCAGGGAGCAGAGGTGTCTCAAGTGATTGGGCACCTCCCTACCACATGGAATGTCCTGGGTTCGGGTTCTGGTGCCTCCTGAAAAGAAGATGAAAAGACCCAGAGAGCAGACAGTGGGCACAAACAATGGGAGACAAATAAATAAACCTTAAAAATATTAAATGAGGAAAGAGCAGCTCAGGGTGCTATGGGAGCCTATAAAATGGGGACTTAATTTATCAGTGTATATCTTTAAGCCACAACAGTACAGTTGTTCATGATATGCACACAAAGATATTCATAGCAATATTTTTAATAATAGAAGACATTGAAAATTATCTAAATAGGCATCAATGATGAGTAGGTTAGTTACTTTGTGGTGTCTGCTAATGTGCTAGGCATGTGCAATTCCAGTCACATGTGACTCCTGTCCTCATGGAACCTACAATCCACTGAGGAATACATAAAGTAAGCAACCATAACATAAGTAAATAAATGCCAATTGTGAACAATATGATGAAGAGAAAGAGAATAATAGCATGGTTTGATTTAGATCAGGTGGCTGAGGAACTTCTCAGAGGTAATGGGAACTATTTAAGCTGGGAAAGAAACTAGCAATGAATTATGTGGTGGAAAATAACATGCAATGATGAAGAAGAAATGGGGGACTTCTCAGCTTGCGGGAGTTGAAGGGCCAGGTGGTGAAGCAGAGTGAGCAAAAGTCAAGGTCTCAAGGACAGTAGGGCCAGATCTCAGAACATGGAATCCTTGGTAAGGAGTTTAGATTTTATTCCAAGTGCATCAAGGAGCTCTAGACTGGTCTTCAGCAAAAGAGTGATATCATTAGATTCAAATTTAAAAGGAGTATGCTGACTGCTGTTAGAGAACAAATTGGAGAGGGCAGAAGTATATAAGTTGGAGACTAGTTAGGAAGTTATTGCAGAAACTGAGAGGAAAGACAACAGTGACTTGAACTTGGATGGGACAGCGGAGAAGAGGAAAAGCAAACCAGTCTGAAATATATTTTAATGTCAGAATCAACCCTCATCACCCTTGGTTCTCTTACTTGCTTACAAATCTGCATTCCCTGCTGGAGGGTAAATTTGGGGAGTAAGGGACCATGTGGGTATGGTTCACCAGGCATCCTCAGTGTGTGGCTTGAAAACTACTATAATAAGGGATCAAAATTAAACCTAAAATAAAAAAAAAAAAATGATCCATTCAAAAAAAATTAAATCTAAAAATCAGCTGATATACATTTTTTCCTTTTTTTTCTTTATTTGTTTAATATTACATTAAAAAAATATGAGGTCCCCATATACCCCCCACCCCACTCCTCCCCCCATAACAACAATCTCCTCCATCATCATGAGACATTCATTGCATTTGGTGACTACATCTCTGAGCACTGCTGCACCTCATGGTCAATGGTCCACATCATAGCCCACACTCTCCCACATTCCACCCAGTGGGCCATGGGAGGACATGCAATGTCCAGTAACTGTCCCTGCAGCACCACCCAGGACAACTCTAAGTCCTGAAAAAGCCCCAGATGTGTAGGAATTAATATTCCCATATTGGAGATGAGACTCAGACTCAAACTATTTTGTCAAAGGTCACACAACTAATAAGCAGTTGAGCTGAGGTTCAACCCAGGTTTACCCCCAAATTTCTTTACACTTGAGCACCTCACTCTTTACAGTGACATCATTTGGCTCAAGACTGAAAGGGTGCCAATCAAATTTGGCAAGAAAAATTTACCAGGAGACTTCCTATGTCAAGCAACAGCAAAACAATAAGAGTAACATTATTAGCATGAGCTTATAAATACACTTTTTATTAAGATGTCATTGTAAAAAATGATGACACATATAAAGCCTTCTATAAAATTTCATTATTCCAATTTTATCAATAATGAAATTAGAGAACACTGCCTAAAAATGCTGACTATTCAGGATTATTAGCAATTAACAAAGTATCTCCCTATCTTCTTTCCTCACTCCGTTCAATACACATACCAAATCCAAAAAAACAATCTTCTGGGGCAGGTCCAGATTCATTAGCAGATGCACATGTACCTCAGTAACCTTTTACCCTGAAGTAATGAGCCATGTACCATCTAGACGTGAATGTAAACACATCTGTGACTGTCCAACCTGGGAACTACCTGGTACAGTTTTAACTCCATTTCTTAGTCACAATGCTTTCCTTCTAGTAGAATAAGGATGTAGCAGACAAACTGGATGGGCACCGGATTTAAACTCCAAGACTCCTCCAGTTTTTCAATATTGTCTTTATTCTCCAATGTTCTGTGAGCTTCAAACCACCTTCTGAGTGTTCACACAAAAGGTATTTGAAATGCAGAATCAGTCTAGGCTTTGGAGAACTATTTTAAGTTAACTCTTTGATTGTTCACAATCACTAGACACACTTTTAAATGTGTGGCTTGGATTATTTCATTTAATTATCAAAACAACTCAGTGAAGAATGTAATATTATTAACTTCATTTTATGAAGGAAGAAACTGAGAATGACAGGTTGGTCAAGTTTCCCAGGCTCTACAGCTAGTGTGAGGTGGAGTCTGGTTAGGACCCAAGCATTCTGATGCCAGAGCCAGAGCTTCACTCCCCAGCTCTCTCACAGTTCTATAGGTGCATGGGGCCTAAAGGAGAACCACCCCTCACTCAACTTAGCCATGTGCCCTCCACTGCAGCATGTTTATCACAGAGATAACAAGATAGTCTGTGGATTCACCAAATCAAGAGTTCTTCATCTTGGCCTTGGAAGCTCCCCTGCTTCCCACCACCTCCTCTCTTGGTGACACCCCCCTCTTTCTACTGCTCAAAAGCTTTTGGGACCTCTCAAACACTAGAATAAGGTCTATGAGTTTGCTTTAGTGCCATCCCTAGATAGCTATATGGAATTAGACTGTATTAACCCTTCCTTTACTAACTCATTAAACATTATTTACTAAGTCTTTCTAAGAAAGACAGCAATAGTACACACTGCCCACCATTTTGGTCTTATATACCAGTGTTAGCCTCAATCAGGTAGCATTTACTATAGACCATGGCAAGCACTACTCAGAGAAATGGGGGACAGCACTAGGAAAATAAGGGATGGGCCACAAATAAAAACACAAAGTAAACAGCAATGGAAAGCAACATGTAATCTAATCAAGTTTGGGTTTTATTTTTTTAATGAAGAATTTGGAAAGATTAGCATTTAATGTAAGCATTTTAAGAAAAATTTATATGCCAACATTTTATCAATAATGAATTCAATAGGATAGGGCTTAAGTGTGGAGAAGGAAAATGTGGAAGGGATATTTATTCAATCGGAGGGCCATTCCAGAACTTCAATTCATGTCATAATCACCATATGTCTTTCTTTCCAAATGCACAGCAGTCCTCATTTTTTATGGTGTCAGAGGAGATAATTGGATAGTTACAAGTTGCCCTAAAATGTTTTACTTATTTTAATCCCAGGTGCCTTTGAAGAACATACTGGGAAAGAAGAAGGATTTTATGTACAGTTGTTCACAAAATACCTTTGATGATTCCTTCCAAATGCAAGACACTTTCTGAAACATCTTTCAAATCCAAACATGTCCCAGTTTCCCAAATTACCCAGGAATGATTCTTTTGTTGGCTCTTTCTTGATCATGTACATTAAACACAAAAAGATAAAGCATGCTCTCAAGCATTGCATAGCGGATAATTATATTTTTAGGGTGCTTCAGTTATATTATTTTAGCATCTGTGTAATTAAATTGAAGTGCGATTCTCAATTAGCAAGTTTTCCTTTAGTCTCTTGGATATAATATCTTCATGGACAGAAATGTATTTCCTCTCTTTGAGTAGCTATATTTATGCCCATTAAGCCGGGAAAACTGTGGTGTGGTCTTTAATGAAGAAGTCCATCCACGAGGCAGCGAAGCTGAGGAGAAATGTTCAGGTTGCCCATCAACCCCCATTGAGCACTGCAAAGTAATAACGCTTTCTGGGGAGAGACTGACAGCAAATAGCAAAGGTGTGAAATGAGAGATGAGATTTTCCTTGGAGCTTGTCCAGATTTTGATATTCTTCTACCCTGCCTCTCCCTGCCACAAGCTTTTCCCCATCTGTAGACGCCCACCTGGCCAGCCGTCAACGCTATTCCCCAAGAGCATCCCTGATGATTAAACACCTGTGGCGAGTGGAGCCTCCCGAGTTTCTGTCACGTCTAGCTGAAATTTCCTGTCTGTGGTGGCAGAAAATTAAAGTGTAAAATTCGATAGTAACCAAATGATCCTCCTTGATTATGGGAGGCAGAACATTACATTTTGATCAGCTTACATCCATTCTGCCTGCTACCTGTGGCTTTTATTGGGAAATTACTACATTCAGGATACACTTCTTCACTAATTAATGGATTTGAAGCAAGCTGTAAAAAAAAAAAAAAAAAAAATAGGAGCTGTGGCTTATGAGAAACGTTGTAGCACAGAGCTCAGAGAATTATTGTCTCCAATCTTATCAATGAATAGACCGGTCATTAGGAGAGGTTTCTCATACACACCTACAATATTTTCTCTCTTGAGTTTGGTGGAGGGGAAGTAGTACTCAGCATGATGAATAATGCGATGTGAATTCTGGAATGGGAAAAAAGGCATCAGAAAATTGTTCATCCATCCCATTCCGGCTTATTTTCAGAATTGAGGTATGTAGCCCCCATTTGTGAATGAACTCTGGGAGATGGCTTATTACAAATATTTCCCAAAAATTTTGCGTAGAATGCTAATCTCTTAAGATACTCTATTTTTTTTTTTTAATTTCCATGTGAAAATCACTTTAGGAAATGGGGAGATTCACAAAGGAGTTCTGCATATTAAAGACAGAAAATTGAGACATTTAAATGTTTAACTGTGTTTATGGCACCCTTTTCAAATTTATTTGACACCAGAAAATATATACACATATTTTAGTTACTGACTAAGTGATACTTTTGGGAAAATATTGCCTCAGATTCTTTTAGACATGAGATCCTTGGTATCAAAATTTGTTTCCTGATAAAGCCAACTATGTGTGAAAAGTGAAACAATCAGCATTCTATTACTAACCACACCATGACAATTTTTTCTTCAGATTCTCTTCAACAGGACAGCCAAGCTGATGTGTGGTGAGAAGGTAGATGTGGATTAAGGTGTCCAGCCAACCTTCTGAAATCCAAATAGAAGGGATTAAAGAGTCAGACCTGGCAGAGGTCTTGAGGAAAAAACAGCAACAATCCGGAGTGTCCTTCTGATCTTATCAGATTTCTTTCTCCTTCTCCTGCCTACTCCTCAAATCCCATGTAGAAGGGTATCTGGGTTAAAAAAAAAAAGAGGCAGAAACACAGACAAAATATCCGCAAAGACCCTTTAGCATCTACCCAACTGACCTGCCTTTTTGACTCTGCTATCTTAATGCTTTCCCTTCATTTCTTCCAAATATAATTATCGCATTCCCACCTGGTTCTGACCACTATGCTTGCCACCTGAATGCAAAGGCAAATTAAGATATGATCTCTTCAGTCAAAACAGAAAAAATTAAATCTCTACCTAAAACTAGGCCATGCTTCCCAGGGCCCCCTCACCTTCCAGACAATAGAATACTGTTGGAATAACTTAAATAAGTATTTTTTCCCTCTGCCTCTCCCTCTGACACTACCAGCTATTTGAGAATTTTCTCTTCTTTAAATAGTCCTTCCTCCAAAAAGAATTGAAAATGGTTTCTCTGGAGAATTGTACATAAACCTGTTGAATTTTACATGCAGTCAGATTAAAAGGACACTGAGCATTATTCCCATGATTACAGATCTAAAGGATTTGCTCAAGGATGCTCCTTCCATTTACTGATGAATTGATGCATTCATTTATTAAAAAGAGACTCAGGAAGTCCTATTCTGTGTAAGCATAGGTGCTCTGTGTTCTTGCTACTTAGGAGAACCATACAAATGATTTACAGTTGTAAATCAGGCAGAGGGACAGTTTTGCTTCTTCAAAAACCAGTTTCTCTTTCCCTTTAGGAGTGGCCTCAAAATTACTGTTAATTTTCTGCAAGGAAACTGTTCTTTGAAATACATAAGAAGGCAAGTTTATTTGATCTGAATTGTCAGCTCATGTTTGTTTGGGGCTCTAACATAATGTATTTGAGAGCATTTGGAAGTTTAACATGGGTAAAATCCCCTAATTGAAAAATGGGCAGAGAAAAGAGTCCAAAAAGCAAATGAGATATCGTCCTATGAAATGTGTGGATTTGGCACTCACCTTCAGTGAAAATTAGCAGACAGACCATTATTTATTCAAACAGCTCCTCCCTGCAGTGTGCAGTGCAGGAGTCATAAGTGATCCCAAGAAGTGTAACTCTGTGTTCACACAATGAAATTTTAGTTGGAGACATCAGAAAATAAATAGATGTAGAAACAAGCAAACCAACAGATGCTCTAGTTAGGGTGCATACAAAGTGCACGCCAAGAGTCAGGATAACCAGAGCCAGAGGAATTGAAATGAGCCTGGAGGGGTGAGAGGCAATGGTGGTGGGACTGAGGCTGGAACTTGAGGAATGAAGATTATTTAAATAGAGAAGAAATGGCAGCATTTATTCAGAATATTTGACCAGTCATCACAGAATTGCCATATTCAAAGAGATTTGCATTTCTAGACTGCAATTCACTGTGGTATTTCCAAGAAGCTCTGCAAAAATCTCAAGACCTTCCTCACAGTCCCTTGGAAACCACAGCAACAGTTACTGTCATCCCAGAAGCAGCCGAACGAATCCTTGGGAGAAACCCCATTATTGCCCCCTTTATCCATCAGAACCAATCACACTGGGAAGAAAATCAGGATGACTTCCTTCCCAGCTTACTTGCCATCCGCATTTAAGTGCTTGACAGGGTCAGGCTTGACCAGAGGGAAAGATCAGGCCAGTGAGTCTCCTCTCTTCCTCCCTCTCTCTCTCTCTCTCTGTCTCTCTCACTCTCCTTCACTCTTCCCTCTCTCTCTCTGTCTTCTCTTTTGTTCAGTGTCAGCAATTTTTATTTTATTTCCGAAGGTACTTTATTTCCCTTTAAGAGTAGCCTCAAAATTACTGCTAATTTTCTGCAAGGAAACCATTCTTTGAAATACATCCTATACTATTTTCTTTTCTTTTTCTCCCTCTCTTTGTAATGCTGGCAACGCGTTGGCTGTGAACATGTAAGTATAGTTGCTTTTGAATCCTGCAAGGTAAATGTAGAAAATGACAGCTTAAATGGAATCATTAAAGCAGATGTAGGTAATATCTGAATGCTACCAAGACTTCTTTGCAAGGCAATAAAGTCTTTATTTTCAGTTCCAATGCCTTGCACCTTTTCAGGGAAGCTGACAACCTATCATTTCTTACATTTTCCCCCCATTTCCAGCATGAACTCAGGGGCCTCATTTCTATCTTAAGTTACAACCTGTTGATTGGTGGAAAAGGGATGAAATGTATACAGTTCCACCCTAAATGGTTATTTCCTGGCAGTACAGCAGTGAGCTCTGTCAGCTCATTCAAAGACATTAAGTGTGAGAAAGTCACAACAAAATTGCTACCTGTCCATGTACTGGGTGAACTGCAAAGTACAAGTTTCACAGTAGAGCTAGGACAGACCCAAGGGGCCACGTGCTGATTTTGAAGACTTCCAGACTTGCATACAAAGTAATCAGTAATATTTTGCATTTCTCTAAGTGCATATTCTCACTATAGTTTTCACTGTACTCTGCTAGCATCCTTATGAAGGAGGCAATGTGAATGCTTTTATCCCCAATAACAAGAAGGAAACAAATTGATAGAGTTTTTTTTAACTTTTTAAAAATACTTTCAAACTTACAGGACAGTACTGAGAACTCTGACATACCCCCCCCCCCAGTTACTCATATCTACCAATTTTAATATTTTGCCACTTTTGCCATATTATTCTATCATGTATCTATCTAATTTTTTGAACATTTGAGAGTCAGTTCATCCTCATTTTTCTTGAATACATAATACTTTCATGTACATTTCCTACAAAAATGAATATTCACCTTAAGTGCAATTATCAAGTTGAAGAAATTGAACATTTATATAAAGCTTAGATTCTGTATTCCAATTTTTTCTTATATCCCAATAACCTACTCTTGAGCCTTTTCTTCTCCATTCTTAGATCCCAACTAGCACCATGTATTGCATTTAAATGGCATTATCTCTTTAGTTTCCTTCTTTCTTTTAATTGTGGAACCATACATACAACATAAATCTTCTAATCTCATCCCCTGCCAAGCATAGGATTCTGTGAGACTAATCCCATTCACAATGTTGCAGTATCCTCATCACCATCCATCACCAGAACTTTCCCTTCACCCCAGACAGAAACCCTTCATCCACCACATTAATACCCGTTGTTCCTGCCCTACCCCTGGTAACTTTTTTTTCAGCAGTGAATAAAGCATATATTTTATTTAGATTTTGAAACTAATGAATATAGTGTTTTTGCAGGTTAAAACCTGTGTTTTAACATTTTTGTAACTCAATATCACTACATAGTCATGAATAAAACATATATGTTACTACCCCTGGTAATTTGTACTCTACTTTCTGTCTCCATAGATTTGCATATTCTCTGATATTTTCTTTGTGGTTACCATGGTACTTAAATTTAACCTCCTAAATCTATAACAAACTCCTTTTTTGATATCAACTTAATTTTAATATCATATATAAATTATGTTCCTATAATCCTCTGTCCCTCCACTCTTTTTTTAAAGATTTATTTATTTTATTTTTTAATCTCTCATTCCTCCATTGTCTACTCTCTGTGTCCATTCACTGTGTGTTCATCTGTGTCCGCTTGTATTCTCATTGAGTGGCTCCAGGAAGCAATCCTGGCACCTTCCGGAGTGTGAGAGAGGCCATGATTCTCTTGCACCACCTCAGTTCTCTGGTCTACTGCGTCTCTTATTATCTCTCCTCTGTGTCTCTTTTTGTTGTGTCATCTTGCTGCACCAGCTCTCCACATAGGCCAGCACTCATGGGGCAGGACTCCTGTGTGGGGCAGGACTACTACACAGGACCTTACTCCAGTGTACTCCAGTGCAGGGCAGTACTCTGCACAGGCTAGCAATCTGTGCAGGCCAGCACTCCACATGGGCCAGCTCACCACATGGGCCAGCTTGCCTTTACCAGGAGGCCCTGGGTATCAAACCCTGGACCTCCTATATGGTAGACAGAAGCGCAATTGCTTGAGCCACATCCACTTCCCTGTCCCTCCACTCTTAATCAGTTCTTATCACAAATTGCATGATTATATATTATGATTCTAAAACCACTGATTTCTCCTTACAGTTTATTCATTTGCTTTGTAGATCCTGTAGAAACTAGAAAATGTTATTTTTACTGGAGATCTTTGTTTCTTCATGTGGCTTCAGTCCATCATTTAGTGTCCTTTCCTCTCAACCTGCCAAATTCCTTTTAGCATTTCTTATAGGGACAGTCTAGTTTATCTGGGTGTGCCTTAATCCCATCCTTATTTTTGGTTTATCTGGGTGTGCCTTAATCCCATCCTTATTTTTGAAAGACAGTTTTGCCAGATTGAATTTTTGGTTGGCAAGTTTTTCTTTCAGCACTTTAAATATGCCTTCCTTCTGCCTTCTTGCCTCCATGGTTTCTAATGAGAAATCAGGACTTAATCCTATTGAGATGCCCTTGTACTTAACATGTTGCTTCTCTCTTGAGACTTTCAGTATTCTCTATCTTTGGCATGTGAAAGTATGATAATAATATGGTGTAGTCTGAGTCTATTTGGGTTCAATCTGTTTGGAATTCTTTGGGCTTCTTATATATTTATGTCTTTTGTTAAATTTGCAACTATTTCTTTGAATATTCCCTTTGATCTTTTCTTTCTTCTCCTTCTGGGATTCCCACAATGCATATATTGGTACAGTTGATGGTGTTCCAGTTTCCTCAGGCTGTGCTCACTTTCCTTAATTCTTTATTCTTTTGCTCCTCAAACTGGATAATTTCAAAAGTCTTATCTTCAATTTCACTGATTCTTTCTTTTGCTAGCTTCAACTGGCTGTTGAGCCCCTCTAGGGAATTTTTAATTTCTGTTACTGTGGACTTCAGCTCTCTCTTTGGTTCCATCTCATAATTTCCATCTCTGTATCAATATTCTCTTTCTGATGTATCATTTTCCTGATTTCCTTTAGCTCTCTGTCCTGTTTTATTGTAGAGCTTTAAGCATATTTGGAACAATTTTTTTTTAAGTATTTTTCTGGAATGCATCAGGTCTGGTCCTCTTCATTGATGGTTTCTAATACTCTAATCTTCTTTATATGGGTCATTGATTTCTGTTTCTTTGTATGTTTTGTAATATTTTGTTGAAACCTTGATATTTTAATATGTTATCACTGGAATTTAGACTGTAAGATATCTATCACTTGAGCTTGCATCCAGCTGGTGTTATGATAGAGCTTTCCTTGAATGCCAGGATTTAATGCCAAAAAAAAAGAAAAAAACAAAACTCCTTTCCCAGGCTTTGCAGATTGATCCGTGCAAGTGTTCTTCTTCAGGGCTTATCTGTACAATGGGTTTAGAGGATAGTTCCAGCCCAAAATATAGAGGCTTTCCTGGTCCATTCTGCGTGTGTGTCTTATCTTGGGCATGCATGTTTGGCCTTAGGAGATCCCTCCTTACACAGATACAAATGTCCACTCTTCCCTAGGGAACAGTTTCCTCATAATCCCAGGCACTGGGCTATGTTTTCTACAGCCAACAATCCCTTGCTCCAGATAGCCATTTGACTGCTCTGTCACAGTGATCTGTAGGAGAGATCTATGAGCCAACTTCTATAGTCAAGGTGCTTGAGGGTTTTTCTGCTCCCTCTGGAAGCAAAACTAGGGGTTTGCACTGGGAGTGCAGGCTGGCTCCATGCCAAGATGGTTAGGGGAAAAGAGAGTGGCCAGCCAGGGCACCAGGAGATCCTACCACTTTTAAGGACCCTTTTTCTTAGATTTGGTGTTAACCCTGTTACTACAATCCTTTAACTATTTCCTTTGAGAAAGGTATTTCTGCCAATTCTTGCTGGTTGCTCAAAGCTTCTGTGAGGGGTAGAATGCTGAATTTTCTCATTCTGACATCTTGATCAAGGCCTAGAGATATTATTATTTTAAAACACCATTAAAATGGTTTATTGAAAAGTTTAGGTGTTCAGAACATGATAATTTTTAAAATTTATTTCCCAAGCTTTTATCTAACATTTACTATGTGCCAGGTACTTCCTAAATTCTCTCCAAACACTAACTCATTTTATCCTTATAACAACTCCCTGAGGTCAGTACTATTATATGTCCCCCCTTTTTGAAAGATTTATTTATTTATTTATTTCTCTCCTCCCTGTTCCCCCCATTGTCTGCTCTCTATGTCCATTTGCTGTGTGTTCTTCTGTGTCTGTATTCTCATTAGGCTGCTCTGGGCACTGATCCTGGGACCTTCCAGAGTGGGAGAGAGGTGATTACTCTCTTGTGCCACCTTATTTCCCTCTTTGATATGTCTTTTTATTTTCTCTCTTCTGTGCCTCTTGTTGCATCTTCTTGCCACACCAGCTCTCCACTTTGGCCAGCACCCCTGCACGGGGCAGCTTTCCCACACAGGGCAGTATTCCCATGCAGGCTGGCACACCTGTGCAGGGCTGCATTCCCACGTGGGCCAGCACTCCACATGGGCCAGTTTGCCCTCACCAGGGGGCCCTGGGTATCAAACCCTGAACCTCCTATATGGTAAACAGGAGCCCAATTGGTTGAGCCACATCTGTTTTCCAATCCCCCATTTTTTAAATGTGGGAATTAGAGCCCAGAATCATAGAAGTGGACATGGTGGTATAGTCAGGACTTGACTCCAAACCATCTTTCACTAAAATCTGTGCTCTCAACATCTTCACCATGTGCCATTCAAGACTAAAACCTTTTAGTTAAACTAAATAAAGTTAATTAAAAAAAAAAAAAAGAAAAGAAACGCATTTCTTGCTCTTTGATTCTGGGGCTAAAATCACTCAATCAACCCATAACTGAACATACCTTTATTGAGAAAATCAGCAATTGTTAGTAGTAAAGGGCTGTATTAAGTGTTTTGGGAATTGAAAAATATATGATAAATTTATCTCCTGCATTCAAGGAGCTTACATTCTAAGTGTGAAGTAAAAGCAAAGATGCATCAGATAATTGAGATAATGAAGAATGCATACTATATGAAATAAAGTAAAAAAAAATCACTGAGAGGTAGTTCATGCTTTTATTACCTTCAGGAGGTAAGCTAAAATGGTTAATTTGGGCTTGAGGAAATAGATGGCATTTGGGACTTGAAGCAAGAGGAGCACAGCCAAAAGAAATCCTGGAAAAAATCTCTAGTCTTGGTTTTATTCCACCCTCTTGGTTTTTATGAATTGTGTGGTGAGATTCCTTTTAGGTTGTTACAATGCTATTGGCTAAATTAACTGAAGACTTTGTCATATACATGTAAGGATTTGTACCACACTATTGTAATGATGCAAGTGTTTACTTGAATTTTAAATTGGAATGATTCCTGTATTGAAGAAGTAGTGAACTAGCAGGGCACATCTATTGGTAACTTGGCAGGATCATTCTACGTCATCAGAAGGTTCATGAAAAGGCAGACCATGCACCTCCTCTTCAGGGCAGCTATATGAGATGAAAACTATGGGTCTTGGGCACTGTGACCTTGGATATCCACAAGTTGAAATGTTACCTGGTCCCCACCCACAGGAAGATGACCCAAAATTTTAAAAGAATCTGAAGATTGCAGAAGTTCCTATTCCCTTTGTTATTTTGGCTGGTTACAGCTACCATCAGAAGGTGGAAGTTGTAGAGTCTCTTTTTTCAGTTAGAGCCTAACTTTTAGGACCTCCCTTCTCTCACCTTCTTAGTCAAGAGATAGGAGGAAGTGGTAATAACAACAAACATGTTTTTGATCCAAAGAATTTCATGTTTTTCTGTATTTGTCCTTATTCCTCGGTGTAACCAATGATAAAAGGAACACACGGGAAAACTGCAATTGGATCTTTGGACATCATAAGTGTGGAAAAATCGTCAAGGCTATTCTACATTGGTGGACTAGATTGAGCAGGCACAGAAAAAAATATTAATAGAAAAGTGAGATGCAATTAGGAAAAACTTGGAATTGGTGTGTTACGTTCTAAGTTTGATGAGATAGGGAGTGATGTGAAGTGAGAATGGAGCTTGGAAGTGAGACACTGTGAAAGCTATGTTGGGCCAGTAACACTTTTGAAAATGGATGTAATTATTGTGCCAGCTTGAAAATGAGTTGCAAAGTTGCACTAAGGTGTCCCTTCCTTTTTCCAACCTTTCTAATCTGCTCCAGAAAGATTATTAACTTATATGTAATTAACTTTTCAGTCTGTAATAATCTATTTTTTTAAAAGATTTATTTATTTATTTATCTCCCATCCCTCCCCCCGCCCCAAGTTGTCTGCTCTCTCTGTCCATTTGCTGTGTGTTCTGTGACCACTTCTATCCTTATCAGTGGCACCGGAAATCTGTGTTTCTTTTTGTTGTGTGATCTTGATGTGTCAGCTCTCCATGTGTGTGGCGCCATTCTTGGGCAGGCTGGACTTTCTTTCACGCTGGGCGGCTCTCCTTATGGGGCCCTTCTTTCTGGAAAGTGTGGAATACTTGGGTGTGATTATTCCACTAAAGAAAGGTTGAGTCGTGTTACTGATAATTTAAAGTACTTCTTATGTCACTTTTTCACTTTGACCACAAAGACATGAATATTTCAAGGAAGAAATACCCAGGCACACACAGAAAGATGGAGAGAGAAAGTGAGAGACAGAGAGAGATGAAATGTGTGTGTGCCTGTGCATGTATGTATGTAGGCCATCTAAATAACTGCTTCTTTAATACACTAGTTATCACAGATCTTTCTTTGGCATATTGCTATTGGTTGAATGAAATAAATGGTGGGCATGGGGTACTATCCTCGTGAAGTGATCAGAATAAAAAAATAAGGTGACATCCTGGTAAAGCAGCATTATGCCCAAACAACTAATGGAATCACACTGCAACTACTGTTTTCAGACTATGTACAGTGATCCTGTTCCCCAGCAGCCAACTGACAGCACCACATCGTCTCTACTGCTCACTTGGCTGTGGGTATTAGCATCATGTCTTACAACTCTGGAGACAAACCAATCAAGATACAGTTTAAACAAGGCACTCATAAATATTGACAAGGCTAAATATTTTTAAAAATTTGAATAAGGCTTCCAAACGTAGGTAATCCATCTTAGGAGAAGAGGTTCCATGGAACAACTTCTGCATTATGAATAAATATGCATAATCAAAGCAGAGGCCCAGCTCAAATCTCTTTCCTGCTCATTTGATATACCTCGCATGTCATATCCATTTTCATATAAACAACACAATAACGTAACATCTGCATTGCAAAATAACACTACTATGTTCTAATTTCTTTGGAATAGCATAAATAAAATCTTTCTACTCCTGCTTATTTGAATTTATTGGTGGCAATCCTTTGCAAAGTAGCAGAAGGTATAATTAATTCTGGTACAGCCCTAAGTTGGATATAGAAACTCAGCCAGGTTTACTTTTGACTTCAAATGATCTATCACTTCATATTGTGGAGGAGAAGGCAGCAGTAGAAGAGAGCAAGCCTCCATAACTTTACTCTAAACTGCTGCCAGGATATCCCACACAGTAAATGTTATATACACACACTGTCATCTCTATAATACAATTATGCTTTTCTTTATTCCATGTACATTATTGAATACAATTTTCTGTAAGGAATAAAAAAGACAGTTTCATAGTTTGGGTAGGAATTTTACTATAGTAAATATTTAGAAATCTCCATAACTCATTATGGTTCTCACCCCTTACTCCTACTAGTTACATTCAATTCTCTTTACTCAGGATATCTGCTAGGTAGTGGTACAGGTGATTTCACATTTCTAAAATCATTTCAATAATATATTCACATAGGCTACTTATATATGCACAATCTAATCCAGACTGAATTCTCAACAGAAGAATTGATCTAAATATGTTAAAGGTAGAGTATCTGATGCACCTGTAGCTTCTTGTAATGAAGAATAAAACAAGTGGTTGCTCAGAAGGTGAGGGAAGCAAGAAGGAAGTTGGTATTCCAGGCCTAATTTTGACCTATGAGAAAAAATAAACTAAATAATAATTTAGAAATAAGCTGAAACTCAAGAGAACGTGAGCATATCAGCCTGGAATTTGTGACATTAAGGAGAAGAGGACTTGGATATATAATTTGGGAGGAAAAGTTAAAGGAAAAATAGAGATGGTGGGTGGTTTTTGAAGGGAATACAGCTCACAATAGATGGAAGTATCTTTAAATTACAATTTATTGTGCCTTTGAGAATTATCTCAATTTTAAGGAAGGGCAGGAGAGGTAACAGTCAATTAATGCTTCTGATAAAGAGAAGATTGCCAGGGTGGGAGAGGCATATTCAAATTTCTAACATCTGTGTTAGATAATAAATAATAATAAAATGCGCTATCTCAGAAAGTGCAGGGGGCAGAAAAGTGAAGTGGTCTATATTATCTGCAAGGTTTCTTTCAAACTGAAGATTCTGTTCTTCTAAGTTATGTGGAAATAGATTTCTACTCACCATTTAAAAAGTGTTTTTAGACAGTTAGTGATGTTGCTTACTAACCATAATAAGAACTTAAATATAGAGGCGGTGCCTTGTAATTTACAAAGTACTCTGACATACATTATCAATTCTCACCACAGCCCTGAGGATCGTGCTCTTCCATTTATAAAGGAGCAAATGGAGCCCTGCAGAGGTTAATCTAACTATCCTAGATTTACAGGTTTACAGGGCTCAAGGCAAGAGCAGAAGTGAAAGCCACATACGTTATGCATAAATATTTAAAAGTTGTAAATCAAAGCTAACAAACAGTTAAATAAAAGATGTCCCATCCTCCTACCTTGGAAAGTATATCTGCAAAGAACAATACTAAAAGATATGATTTTATATGACTAAAAGTTGTCAAAAATATAAAAGGCAACTGGATTTTAAATTTTTAATTATTACAATAGCAGGTCCAAATATTCTGTTAGCCCTGTGATATTTAAATGATTAATACACATACATTCATATTTATTCCAAAAACCATATTTTCTTGACTGCATTTTATTAAGACCACTAATTATTATTAGTAGTATTTTCACATAATTCAGGTTCTATTGAAAATCATGATCTAAAATTGAAAACAAAATAATTGTACACAAGAAATACAAATTTTGAATGCATTTTCATAAAATGTAAATTAATATAATGTAAAAGTGAAAATTTTAAATTATTTTCACATATTTTTAAATTTTTCCTCTAGAGTGTAAGAATTGAAAGGCAAAATACAAATTACAATTAGAGAATATAAAAAATTTGAAACAATTACTTTAATAAGCCAAACTGCTTAAGAATATGAAAATACAATAAAATCTTACTAAACATATTCTACAAAAATCGTCACAGTACTTTCAATGCCCATCTAATTGTTAATGAATCAGTATTATTCTTTATGCATGTGGCATCTAGACAGAACTATGTGAAGAAATTTGAAAATAATATTAATTGTTGCATGCGTCGAGAATCATCAAGTAGAATCTAAAAAGCAGGGCAAAATAGACCTGGGCCACTTTGCTGGAATCAGTTGCCTCCAGACCATCTGAGAGAAAGGACTTAACCAGTTAATTAATGTGTCTTTTTCCCTAACTACACACTTCCTCTGCTCAAATCCTTCCCATTCTCCAAAGGGATGTCTATTTCTGCCTTCCACATTGATCCACTTATAAGGCTTCACAGTTATCAGACACAGGTGCTCCATGTTTTGAGGACACAAAGAAGAATTTCCCTGGTTCTGAATGAGATTAGTCATGAGAGCAGAAGTTCAAAGTTATGGGCAATGCTATACCAGCACTGAAAACCAAGCACCAAGAAACAGAGGTGCCCATGCACTTAAAAATAACTGTATTTATCTTTATGTATGTTTGTGACTTGTAGAACCCTCTAAAGCACATGGCCAGAGCAGAGGCTCCTCTTTCCAGAACTAAGAGTGAATGCTGAGCCTTGCATTTAATCTAAGTGATTGTCCTTTGAATGGGCCATGGCTATCTTCAGAGGTGGTGAGTTCCCTGTTAATAAAAATATCAAGGAGATTTCATTTAAAAGTCCAGAGAAGCAGTAAAACAATTTTTAATTTTAGTTGAAATGTATGATTTCTAAGGCTCCTAATATCCTATATTCAAGGATGGTTAAAATGTACTCCGGGGGCGGACTTGGCCCAGTGGTTAGGGCGTCTGTCTACCACATGGGAGGTCCGCGGTTCAAACCCCCGCCTTCTTGACCCGTGTGGAGCTGGCCCATGCTCAGTCCTGATGCGCTCAAGGAGTGCCCTGCCACGCAGGGGTGTCCCCCGCGTAGGGGAGCCCCACACGCAAGTTGTGCGCCCTGTAAGGAGAGCCGCCCAGTGCGAAAGAAAGTGCAGCCTGCCCAGGAATGGTACCACACACACGGAGAGCTGACACAACATGACGCAACAAAAAGAAACACAGATTCCCGTGCCGCTGACAACAGAAGCGGACAAAGAAAAAGACGCAGCAAACAGACACAGAGAACAGACAACCGGGGTGGGAGGGGAAAGGGGAGAGAAATAAATAAATTTTTTTTTAAAAAGTTACATATTCTTATAAAAATAAAAAAACTTACTTCCACCTCATCATCAGGGTATAGTTATTTAACTCTCCCTGAAATGTGATTTGGATTAAAATTCCATCAAATCGAGGCAGTGATCAGCTACAGCTAGTATGGTGGTCAGCTTGTCTTAGTGGAGCTTACACACAAAGATGAAGACTTCTGAAGCAGGTCCTGTTTTAATCACCTATACTTTCTCCATCTACACAGGAAATCCTTTCAAATGAAAACAGAGTTTCAGAATGATGATCTTATGGGCCCACAGCACCCTCATTTAACAGAAAAAAAACATAGTTCACTGAGGCCTTGACTCATTAAAGGAAACTCAACAGAATCATTTTAGAAAGATTTTCAAGATTTGTTAAACATGAAGTATTGTTTAAACTAACCAAACCAAACCTGTTTCCCAGGTTTTTCTGTGAACCAGAGAATTAAAGAGGCAGAACTAACAGAGTGCGAATTCCAGTTTGGGCTACCATAGGTTGTGTGAGTTTGGGCAAATTGCTTAATTTCTCTGCTTCTCCATTACCTCATCTTTAAAGCTCAGGGAAGCTATTCAAACTGCATTCCATGTTAATGGAATCCTGGAGGAGGGTAAGTCCAGAGTGGGGGGTCCCAGCTGTCCTGGATTTTTCCTCCTGCGTAGTGATACCATGACCGTTACATGAGTTGATCCAGATAAGGCTCTCAGACCAGAGCCTGGCACCAGATAAACCCTCAATGACCATAAGTTATTGTTATAATTGATGTAGTTAGAGAATGGTAAGCAGGAGGAGGAGGAGAACAAGAACAAAAAAACAAGAGTTATTGCTTTGACTGGATAGCTAGGGAGAAGAGAATAAAACTGCTAATTGCTTTTCTAATCTGATAAATGCCAATTCACAATAAGCACAGAATGAAATGTATGTTCTATCATGAATGATCCATATTTCCCTCTTCGAATACAGAGATGCAAATGATTCAAAAAATCAAAGAGACCCCTATTCAAGTGAAAAATAAAATGACCAAAGAGTGAAACTATTTTTTTAAGTGTAAAAGCTAAAAGTGGCCCATCTGGAAAGCCATAATGGGGAGGTGAATTTGACCATGACAGCTAAAGGGGAACGATTTATAATCAGTGCCCATCGCCTGCATGTTATTCACCAGCTGCTAACAAACTCAACCCTTGACAGTGGAATGAGTGGGGATGATATCAGTCACTCTCTGTCACTCACGTTGCAAATCTTCTGGTCAGCAGAAGAGACCTAGCTGCAGAAACAGAGGAAAGGGAGAAGTCAACAAGCTTGGTCATGACTGGAGGTGCCTCTCTTAGGAGGTCAGGGAAGTGAAATGAAGATGGCAATGAGAGCCAGCAGTGAATGTAAGATTCAGTGCTGTCCACCAATTCTACCAGAGACTCTGAAGGGCAATGCCAGGACAAAAGCAAGGTCTGGAGTGTCAGAAAAAACTGATTTCAAGTCCCAGCTCTTCCACTTAATAAATAGCTTTAGGCAAGCTACTTAATATCTCTAAGCCATCATTTAGCCACTGATAAAATAAAGATAATAAATTCGATCTCATAGGGTGGGGTGTAGAGATTTATTAAGATAATAGATACGCCATGACTGGCACAATACCTGGCAAGTTAAAGGTGCTCAGTGAACCTTAATCCCAATTGAAGAGACTTCTCTGGAGGGGCTCACAGCCAAGGAAGAGTGAGGAGGAGGAAAGGAGATGATTAAATAAGTAGTTACCAAACAAAGAGCTAGAGAGGAGAACAGAACTGTGGAAGGATACAAAGAGATGCTCCCTTACCCAGCCTGGAGAGGGCAGGAAATAGCAGAAGAAAAGATCAGCAGAGAAGGCTCTGGGGAGAGGATGGGTATGAATGAATGAGTTGAAGGTGACCAGCTGAAAGGACAGAAAGCATAAGGCAAATGGCACATGCAAAGACCTGGATGAGAAAGCGTAGGTGTGGCTGTCCTGGATCTCAGACCTACCTCAAATTTTTGAAATCACAGCTCCAAAATCCTTTACCCTTCTCTCTCCTTGGTGCCAATCTGGATCTGGCTGCTTTCTCTATTAGCTAGTTACTGTTTAACCTGTGGTTGCTCTTCTCCAACTTTCTTTGCTGAATCTGCTACAAACAGAGGAAGGAAGTAGCTGATTGACAAGTATTCTGAGTCCAAATCATCTTGACAAAGCCTGACTATTTAAGATTCAGAGGAGAGAGTGGAAAAAGCAAGAACTGCCCTGGCCCAAGTCATGTTCAGTTTTTCTTAGAGCTTTGCATTGGACATAAGGGTATAGTAGTCTTGCTATCAATAGAATAATAGCTTGTCTTTTGTTTTGACTATGGTTAGTGGTGTGGATGTCCTTCTTTCCAGAATTCCAGAGGGAGAAAAATTTGGAGATAAAAATTGCAGCACAAAAATCCCACTCTCAAATCCCTAACAGAGAAGAACTTATTGGAGTTCAGAATGCAGAAATGGAGAGATCAATTATATAGCACAGTTTTAAGGAGATTATCCAAAACTCAGAAAGAGAAATGATTATAAATTATAAATAATGTTTTGTGATCAATAATAGAATATGTGGATTTTATAGATAGTGAATATATGCATCTTAAAAATTTATGATTACTGAATATTTAAAGGTTGTGCAGAAAAATCAATGAATTAATTAATCAATATTTATTTGGGGAGAAAATCTATTTTGAGACACTGGGATATTGGAGAATACAGAAATAGTCAATCAACAAGAATATTTGGATGCCTCATATGCAAGTTGTTATGGCAGATAAAAGCATTTCAAAAGAAAATGCCTATGCTCATATAGCATACAAATAATGGTGGAAATAAATTTGTTTAGAAATAAGAGCACTTGCTTTGGAGTAAATAGACCCTAGTTCAAGTTCAAATATGTAATAACCGAATGTCTCAAACCTTCTGAACCTTAGCTTCCTCAACTTTGAAAGAGGATAATGAGATTCACCGCATTTGGTTGTTGTTAGGATTAAAGGAGATAATTTATGTGAACTTTCTGATACTGCCTGGCATATGATAGAGGGTCAAAACCTTGAGATCTCTTATCCTTTTCATCCCTAGGTAGATTAAATTTACCCACTAGGAAGTTGATGTATAATACAGTGCCAAACATGGCAATAGCCATATAAGCAGTGCAGAAAAGTCAGGGCTACAGAATTTAAGAGCATAAGTCCATTTGAAGTGGTAAGGTGATGATTCTATAATTTTAGTGGAAAGTGAAAAAGGATTATATCAGAAGGGAGGGTGGGAAACTCGTGCCCTTTGTTTCTAACCTCTGTGGAAAGGGGATGAACAGCATAGCTGTTAGAGAGTGTTGATCTGAATTCAGACTCTTCAAGGAAGCAGGGATTCCATGTAGCTTGCCATGGTTATGGATTAAAGATAATCATCAACAAATGCATAATTACTGCCAGCTATGTGTCCTAGCAGAGAAGACGTGAAAGAAGAAGAGACAGAGAAAAAAATAAGAGAGGGAAGGAAGAGGAGGGAGAAAATGAAGAGGAGGGTTAATAGGAGGAGAAAAAAGAAGAATATGGAATGAATGAGGAATAAGAGGAGAAGGAAGGGGAAGAAGAGGAGGAGAAAGGCCCTGTTGTAATCAAGATAGCAAACTGAGATGCTTTAGAGTTCCATCCCCCAATGGAAGCATTGAACAACCAGAAAGAACTGGTGGAAACGTATTTTTCAAAGTTCCAGAAAACAGTTATTGACTTCAGTAACAAAGCAAGTTCTGAATCAAGAAAAAGTCTACTCGCGCAAGGAGTGCCGTGCCACGCAGGGGTGTCCTCCATGTAGGGGAGCCCCACACATAAGAAGTGCGCTCCGTAAGGAGAGCCACCCAGCATGAAAGAAAGTCCAGCCTGCCCAAGAATGGTGCCGCACACAGGGAGACCTGACACAACAAGATGATGCAACAAAAAGAAACACATTTCCCGGTGCCACTGATAAGGATAGAAGCAGTCACAGAAGAACACAGAGCGAATGGACACAGAGAGCAGACAACTGGGGGGGTGGGGGGGAAGGGGAGATAAATAAATAAATCTTAAAAAAAAATTGTCATGATCCTTAAAAAAAAAAAAAAAGAAAAGAAAAAGTCTACTTAAAAGCAATAGGATCTTATAGTACCCAGGTTGGTTTCTTCCCCATTCCATTACCAGCTTGGGACCATGCTCCTAGCTTGGATCCCTGGTCCCAGTTTCGGAAGGAGCAGAGTAATCCTCTTGTACCTACTGAAAGCACTTATGTCTGGCCCAGTCTATCTGGTGGTAGCCTGAGGAACTCGCCATTCCAGAACTTGCCCTGAGTTTAGAAGGCAGCTCCCAGACTTCTTTTATAGACTGCCAAGGGAGAATAGCCAAGTCTTGCTGCCTGGGACAAAGAGTCATTGGCTATAGGACATACAACACAGTGCCTGGAATCATAAGCAAACTATTTCATAGGGAAGAGGGGACATTTAGAATTAAAGCTGAATAAGTGTGTGTGTGAGGGGGTGGAATTCCTAGGGCCAAATCTTCATGCCCAAGATACACGTGGAGAGAGGACCAAGGCTGCCCGCTGTGCTTTGACCTGGTGCTATTCTCTAAACTCATTGTACAGATGAGCCCTGAAGGCAAGTCAATCTACAAAGCCTGGAAAAGATGACTTCCCTTCCCTTTGTTTTCTTTCTCTGTTGTGTTAGCACCTGAAAGACAAGGAAATCTCTATCATTATAATATCTGTTTACAAGCTTAAAGAACAGACACTTCAGAGTCTAAATTACAGTAATAACACTTTAAAGTATCAAAATGTCTATGTTTCAACAAAAGGTTACAAAACATACAAAGAACAGGAAAAGACAACTAATTTAAAGTAGAAAATTAAAGCATTAGATGCGGTCACCCCTCGGGCTGAAGTGTGGTTTGCTGGCCTGGCGGGGGAGCAGCCGCGGCAGGCCAAGCCGCTGCCCCCATAATAGGGTGGCTGGTCGGACTCACCGCCACCCCTGAAGGAAGCTTGGCATGGGCGCAGAGTGCCCTCGGGTCTCCCCTTCTCGGCAGCCATGCTTCCGCGGCCGCCCCTCCTCCCGGATGGCGCCACCCGATGCCTGTGGGGCGGCACCCTTCTTCTTCTTTCTCCCTGCGCAGGCGCAGGGCGGAAAATTCCAGTCTGCCATTTTCCCCTCCCCCGACAGCAGCAACAGCCAGGCGTGGGCGGAAAAATCCAGTCTGCCCTTTTCCCTTCCCCCGACAGCAGCAACAGCCAGGCGTGGGCAGAAAAATCCAGTCTGCCCTTTTCCCTTCCCCCGACAGCAGCAACAGCCAGGCGTGGGCGGGAAACTCAAGTCTGCCCTCCACCCCAGCAATAGCAGCCACCAATCCCTAAACCCTGCCCCTTCCCCCAGCAACAGCGACAGCCAATCCCTAACCACCACCCCTCCCCCGTCCAGTACCGCCCACTGACCTTTCGCCGGCAACCAATCAGAACAGGGCGTGGCTTCGACCAATCAGCCTTCCCCAGCCCCTATAAAACTGTTGCCTCTCCCTCAATAAAGTGGACCTGCGTGTTTACCTCGTCTCCGCGGTAGTTCTTCTGCCGTGCGCCCTCCAGTCCTGAGAGCCCCCGACAAGGGCCTGGCCTCCCTTGTCCCCAGTTCGTCGCCTGCTTCTCTGGGCGACCCCTTCGTCGCCGGCTTCGCCGGGCGACCCCGTCAGCTGAACCACGCAACCCCTTGTGAGACCGATCCCTCGTCTGCTGCCGGACCGACCCCTCGTCCCACGTGGGACCGACCCCTCGTCCCACGTGGGACCGACCCCTCGTCCCAAGCGGGACCGACCCCTCATCCAGAGCTGGACCAACCCCTCGTCCGCAGCCAGACCCCACCTCTACCAACCGAGCAAGCCGCCACAGCTGGCGCCCAATGTGGGGCTGAGCAAACCCACCTCTACCAACCGAGCAAGCCGCCACAATTAGAAACCATCAATGATAAGGACCAGACCTGGGACACATCAAAGACTTAAAATTTTTTTCTAAATATACTGAAAGAGCTAAAGGAAAGCATGGATAAAAAAACTAAACAAAATCAGGAAAATGATATATCAAAAAGAGTATATCAATAGAGGCATAACAGTTTGGCATTGCTTATGAATTCCAAAAATAGATATTAGATTATGTTTATAAACTGGTCTGTTCATCTGGGCATGATTAAATTATGATTAGGACTTTGAGTGGGTCCTGTCAGTAGGATGTTGAGTCCCTGCTCCTTAGGTGGGCAGGGACTCACAGGGAAAAGACATGGCAGAGGACATAGTTTGGAGTATTTTATATTGGAGCCCTGGGAAGTAAACACACAGAGAGGTAGATATATGAGGAAAGAGAGAAGGCTCTATTAGACATGGCAGAAGCCCTGGGAAGAGAGAGAGTCTACAGCTGACCTTGTGAAAAGAACAGAGCATCTGAGCCTGGAGAGAGACAAACCATGGGAAAGACACAAGACTTATCCCAGCCTACAGCTGAGCTTAGAAGAAGCTGGGACCAGAGGAAGGAGAAGGTGGAACCCTTACAGACATTAGCAACCATCTTGCTCTAAGACAAGGCAACAGAATTTGGTGAAGGAAATAACTTACCTTTTATGGTCTATTAATTGGCAGCTTCTACCCCAAATAAATACCCTTTTATAAAAGCCAAAAGATTTACAGTATATTTTTCATCAGCATCTCTTTGTCTGACTAATACAGAATGATGGTAATTATGAAAAGGAACCAAACAGAACTGAAGACCACAGTAACAGTAATTTGTAATTCCCTATAGGAGTCCAACGGATTGGAACTAACTGAAAAAAATTCATTGAACTTGCTGATAAAACTGAAATCAATAACGCTGAGGCACAGAAAGAAGAAACAGTGAAGAACACTGTATAAAGCCTGAGGAACCTGTGGGATACCTTGAAGCATACCAATATACACATTGTGGCAATCCCAGAAGGAGAAGGAGGAGAGAAAGGAATAGAGAGAATATTCAAAGAAATAATGGCTGAAATGTTCACAAATTTAATGAAAGACATGTATGTACACATCCAAGATGCTCTGTGAATTCTAAACAGGATATATCCACATATATCACACTGTGGCATATTATAATTAAGCCGCCAAATGCCAAAGATAGAAATCTGAAAGCCTTGAGAGAGAAGCAACTTATCAAGTATAAGGGAGGCTCACTAAAATTAAGTACTGATTTCTTATCAGAAACCATGGAGGAAAGAAGGCAGTGGGATGACATATTTAAAGTGCTGAAAGCAAAAAATTGCCACCAAAAATGCTATGTCTGGCAGAACTGTCTTTCAAAAATGAGGAAAGATAAATAAAAGTTGATGGAGGTTGTCACCACTAGACCTGCCCTATCAGAGATGCTAAAAAGAGTTCTGAAAGTTGAAGGGAAAGGACAATAGACAATAGTTAGAAGCCACATGAAGAAAATAAAAATCACCAATAATGGTAAAAACTTGGGTAAATGTAAATGCCAGTATTATTGTATATTTGGTTTATAACTCCATTTTTTACTTCCTGTAGTATCTAAAAAGCAATTGTACAAAATGTAATTGGTAGAATCAGTGGAATTTGTGGTTTTTGACTTATAGAAACATGTTATTTGTGACAAGAACTACTTAAAAGTGGGGACAGAAGGGTACAGGAACATAGTTTGTGTACACTATGTAAGCCAAGCTGATAACAAAACAAATGAGAATGTTATAGATTTAAGATGTTAAATTTAAGCCCCATGGTAACCACAAAAAAAATCAGAGAATACGTAAGATCAGAGAGACAGACATTAGAATACAGTTTGCTAGGGGTGGGAGCAAAGGGAATGGGAAATTAATGCATAACAGGTATAGGGTTTCTTTGGGGGAGGTGGGAAAATTTTAGTAATGAAAGGGGGTAAGGGTACCACAACATTGTGAATGTGATTAATCCCATTGAATGTCATGCTTGGGAGTGGTTGAAATGGGAAGTTTTATGTGTATGTATGTTCTCACAATTTAAAGATAAATTAAAAAGAGCAACTAAAGAGACAATGGCAATTAAATGCAAAACATGATCCTGGATTACATCTAGCAAGGGAGGAATAAATTCTCAAATTATTGCGACATATGAAAAATACAAACTATAAGTTCTATATCAATGTTAAATTTCTTAAACTTGTTAACTGTACTTAAGATCCTTATATAAGTGAATATCCTTCTTCTTAGGAAATGTACATGGCAATATTAAGTATTCAAGGAGCATAATGTACACTACCTATATTCAAGTTTTCAGAAAATGGATTCATAGACAGATGGGTAGGTATATAGAAGGATAGATAGAAGGATATAGCAAATGTGAAAAAATGTTAAAATCAGTGGATCTGGTTGTCTGGGCAGTGGATATAGATATATTGGAGTTCTCTGTATGGGGTTTGTATTATTTTTCTAACTGTCCTGTAAGTTTGAAAGTATTTCAATATCAAAAGTTTTTTTTAAAAAAAAAGGAGAAAAGGAGGGGAACGATGATTAGTATCACAGACACCAAAGCTGTAGCTTGAAAGGATAAATCTGAAATAGGCCTGTTAAATTCAATAGCTTCATCATCATTTGCCACCAGATTGAGCTGTTCGGAGAAACATTTTGCTGTGATATATGAGCTGAGTGAGGCTGATTAGCTAAGCCTATGTTATACAGTGCATGAGAACTCAGCAAAGGTTTAGTCATTAAAAAGGACAACATTGAGTTTTGGCCAAGGATTTTAAAAATGAATATTCCATGTGGAAAAACAAATGTTAAATATGATAATGATAGAAGAAAATCTTGCTGTAATGATTGCTCCATATGTTACTACCTTCAAGGGAAAATATATAACTATAATTTGAGAATAATCCCCCCATAAGGGTTTTCAGACTCATTTTTTAAAGTGAACAGTCCCAGGTTCGGAGCAAAGAAACATTATTAGAATGATCGTCAATTGCAGACATTGCAGGGAAGAAGCTCTGGCTCCAGCATAAGCATGGAGGAGACCAGTGTAAGATGAGTAGCTCTCTCCAGCATTTATGGCTCTTTAAGGGCCAGGGAGCATCTTGGATTTCTCAGGCTGGAACAGACATTCAGAGGTTAAGTTCATTCCCTTTTCCTAGGCCACTTCACTTGCTCTTTTATGACAAAAAACATCTTACTTGGCAAAGGAGACCTGGAAGTAGAGGGAGTATTGTAAATAGGTGCTGGAGTGCAGGGAGGAAATGTGAATGTTTCTCCAATTTAGAATCATGATGAAGGGCCCCAATTCTATCATTCTATAACATCTGGCATATTAGGGGTACTCAATAAACATGTGTGTCAGGTATGAATGAATGAATTAATTAATTAGTAGTATCCCATGCTGCCTAGGATTTCTCTTCACCATTGTTCTTTGAGTTTTCCCAGAAAATTTAGGATTCAACTACTACCTCTCTGGTCCAGAGTTTTAGCCACAGAGTTTCTGTCTCTACAAAGATTGACTGCTAGAGAGCCTAAACTCCTGACACATGACAAGACACAGTGGTAGCTGTTTAGTCTCAGTCTCTGCCTTCTACTCCAGGCTTACTTTCTCCCCGAGCTTAGCTATGGGCAATCAGGTATATTACTCATCTATCCCCTTTCCTCTAGGCCTAATCTCTTTCATGCTCTCATGGGTCTCTTTTCATGCCTCTGTGTTCTGCTGATTCCAGCCTCTGGCCTCTGGGATCTCTCTCTCACCTCTTGAGGTTTCCCTGTCTCTGCCCTTAAATCATAATTTGTAATAAGATGGAATATTACCTGATAAACAAAATAATGTTTGACACAAACTTTGTAGAAAAAGTCTAGCAATTCCTTGGAATGTCTGATAAATTTTCATCCAACATCGTTTGAACTTTGAAGAAACTCAATCTATTTCAATTTGTACTATTTTAGTCAATAGATTTTTTTTCCTTATTTTAAGATTAAATTTTCCTCTGTGTCCTATTGGTACTAGTTCAGTCTTCAGGGATAATTAATATAATTTCATAGAGTAGTAATTAGTGTGAAACATTTGTAAAAGGAAGGTGCTATCCCTCTTTTCATTAGAACATGAAAAAGATACTTCTAGATAAAGTAGGATTTTGCCATTTTAACCCCATCATTTTGCAAGAGCTTTGATATACCAAGGCTTTTTGTTCCAAGAAATAAATACTGAAATAATCAACAAAGTTATATCGAAAAAGGCTAAAATTATGTAAAGCAAAAAAAAAAAAAATTTTAATTGACTGAAGAATCCCATCATATTAATAACTTCCAAAACTACAAAAATTGACCTAGGAAAATTAGACTTAGTAGAAATAATCATTACAAAACAAAACTGACAATAGCTAAAACTGCACCAGGAAAATGTGTTATTGACTAAAAACTGAAAGAAGAATCTAATTTTACCCAAATTTTGATCTGAAGAATCTGATTTAGGAAAATTGGACATGATAGAAATAAATTCCATGAAAGAAAATACAGAAGCCTAATTACAACATTTTATATGGATGATTGATGAATCAAATCATCATTGTAAATTTTATGCATAAAGAAATGATCCTGATGAAAATAATTTTAATAAAATAAAGTAGAAATGGGAAAATGAAAATAGTAAATGGCAACAGTAAATGGCTTAACTACACTGTATAGAAAATTGGCCAAGGGATTAAATTGGCTTAATAGAGTTCACTTCCAAAAATGCTTCCTCAATGAAAATTCATTGATTAAAATCTGTCATTGTTGGTATAATTCTGACTATTAACATAGAGTTCAAATGCCATCACAGTCAAAATCTTGAGGCCAAAATAGCACTGAGTTATCCACAATTCTCTTTAAAACAATGCCAGAAACTCATATCCCTATAAATAGGTTTCTAGTAGGCCAATAATAAATGATAAATCCAACATTCATGTTAAGGGAATGTAGGGGGTGTTTGGACCCTTAACTCTTGATTCAGAAACATAACGTTGTATTTGGGGCATTAATATTGCTTCAATGTGGTTTCTATGGTTTTTCATATATTTGAGGACCATAAAATCATTAAACAAATATTTATTATGCCCATACTTGTGGCAGATCCTGTACTAAGTGCTGATGGTACAGAACTGACCCAGACAGATTTGGCCTTGTCCTCAGAGTTTATTCAGGAGCTTGTTCCATACATCAACTAAATGAGGTATCTCTAAGAGCGTCTGAACTCAGAGCTGTCCCTAAACTAGTAACACTGTGTGAATACCCTCTCACCAACTATTTTTTAAGAAAAAAACCTTATACAAATGAACATCAAGAGCTGTCTCAACTGACTAATGCTTCTAAAGGGTAGAGTAAGGGCTCACTATACTGTGAACAACATGAGAACAGAGGTAGTAGGACCTTGGAGGGAGCCAGAAAGACAGTTTTACCAAGAGCAATGCTTGCTCTATAGTAAGCTCTAAATCCCCTTTTAATAAATGGAAATATGAAGAGAGGAGAGCTGGTCATAGCTTCCTTAGTTTGATGTAAATAGATAGGCAATTAGGATATGCACATTGTGGTGTTACAGATGGAATTGATTTGCTCACAGATATCATTTGGGGTGAAGCAGATTTACTTAACCAAAGGACACAGAAGAAAACATGTTCAGGAACCAGGACAGAGATCTCAATGACAGAAAGAAGTAGAAGGTTTCATGTACCCAACACTTGCTAGAGAGGTACACAGCAGCAGGCGGTGGCACTTGAGTAAGAGTTCCATCAGACCCTTAGTAGAAAACCTACACAAAGAGCCTGAAATTTCCTGAGATCATTTCATTTGGGTCACCTACCCCTCAACATCATGGGTCATGTCTATACACTCTGACAACAGTACACACTCAAGCACAGAGTTTTAACTTCTCTCTCTCAGCCTCCCCATGGTAATATAGCCTGATCCAAGTACATTCTGAACTCAATGGGGAACCAGAACAAGTGTCAGTTTCATAGACCATTTGTCATGCTAACAAATGCTACAGGGCCAGAAGCTGATGCACAGTGACACAGGGAAAGAATGAGAGAAATTGAGAGAAATTACCCATACTTCTTACATATAGCCTCATGGGGAACACTGATAATCATCCTCCAATATACAATCTTTCCTGTTTCCAGGATAGTTGAATTATCAGCTGGGCAAGTGGATATCTAGATAGGACTACATCTCCCAACCACACGGCTCAGTTCTGATCAATGTAGCATGAAAAGAATTAATGTTACAACATTTGGGTTATGTCTGTAAGAGAAAGATAAAATCCTTCTCTCAGCGAAGATGTAGACAGTTGTCTTGAAACATGTAGATGGCACAAACAACTTATGAGTAGAATAACCTTTCCCAAAAGTTCTTCCCAACCACATGGGCATTTCTCAACCATTCTGGGCTCCCTACAGCTTTTTGGTAGTCAAAATCCCAGACCATTTTGGACCATCTTGTGAGAGAGAAATTAACTTCTTTCTTCTTTAAATCAATGTTAATTTAGCCCTTGTTAGAGCAGTAAAATTTATATCAAAACCTACTGGACCATGTGTATTTTTCTTGAAGCAGCAAGCACTTATACTTGAAGAAGGTCTTTGTGCATGAGAAAGAGTACAGTGTGAGGTATCCCTGGTGGTACCATTTTGTTCCTATGCTATCTGGCAGAGGATCCCAGGTGTAGCTTTAGAATTTAACAAACTCTCCATTGTTTGCACAATTTGCTTGGAATGGACTGCTTTAGTTAATCAGACTTTCTGATTAACTGAATTGTGTTGTGCACCTACAGGGATTAAAAACCTTAAGAAAAATAATACATTTTGACCCAGAAATTTTACCGGATATAACTTCGTCTTCAACAAATCAGAAAATACTTCTCAGCCTTGGTATATACAGGACCATGATTTTAAAAACCAGTATTTTTTTTTTGTCTTATGATTATTTGAGATCTAATTTTTTAAACAATGGAGGAAAAATAAAAAACAGAGTCTCTCCAGCACTGTGTTGATTAAAATCACTAGTTCATCAAATACTTATTGAACACCTGCTGCGTTACATGTCTGGTTTTACCACTTATTTCCCACATAAACTTCTGCAACCCTATCATTCTTTTGAACCTCTGATTTCTTATCTACAAAATGAGAGAAGGTGGAGAATTCTGAATTGCAGCTCTTCCAATTTTCAAAGCTCTGATTCTAAGAATGGGATTGAGGCCCTAGAGCAGGGGTTCTTGAACTTGAATTGAAATTCAAAAAAACATTATTCTCTGGGGGGGGAGAGGGATGTGTTGTTGCAGGTATGATATATTTATTAAATAATACACAGTATAGTGTGGATTTAGTAAGGGTTCCATGGTTTTCATCTGACTGGCAAAGGTGTCTGTGGAACAAAAAGTTAAGATTAAGAACCCCTGACATAGAGCAACATGCCTGAGACTGCCTGGAATAGTCCCTCTTCCTCTATGGGCACACATTCCAAAGCCAGATGTCCACAGTTGGGGATATTTTCCCTTGAAGCAACTACCGCTGCTCTGCTGTCGCTACCCTCAAAAGTTGAGCTGATAGCAGGAGCATTACCTCAGGGCAGAGTTTTCCCATGCTGAGGTTATATACGGGGTGCCTGAGCTATCGTTCTAGGTGGACCCCACCTCCTTAGATGTGCATCTGTGCTCTTGGAATGGAGAAATTGTGAATTCTAACTTCCCTCCCTCTGTTAGAGACATCGCTCACCAATCATTCTGGTGAGCTCTAAACAATGCCTTTCCAGCGTGCCCTACCTATGCCTCACACTCCAACAGGCCAGAGGTGGCTCTCTGCTCTGCCAAGGCTGTGTTCATCTGGCAACAGTAAAATGGCTAGATGGGTTAATTAGCTACTTCAGATGGGGTGAAAATTCTGCTCTTCAAGGGGAAGCAGGTTTGTGGGTGAGTTAACCCAATTCCTCTCTTCAGGTTTTTTATTACGTTCAGAACTTAATAATGCATTGAACTTAATAACACTGACATCCACACCAGTTCTCTGCCTCTAAAAATATTCCTGTGGAGCATTTAGTGGGACAATGTGATGGTTATACAGTGTAAGAGCATAGCTTCAAGGGCAACATCCCTGAAATAATGGTTTATGGATCTATAATTCATGAATTAACACAAAATCTTTTAAATGAATTTATATTTTCATGTATTATCTTTGGAACACAAGCTCTACAACTTACTACCTGGGTACATTTACGCAATCTATTTACTTTCTGGTTCCTCATCTGAAAGTGGAGAAAACTGTCTCACAGGGTTATCTTCTGAAGATTAAATTAGTATATGTAAAAAATTAAAAGCATAGTGCATTCAGTAGGTATTAAATATTGTTTCTATTTTTGTTAATGTGAGGTAAGAATTTCTAAGTGTATGAGAAAGAAAAGAAGTGTAATGTAGTTGACTTTGGAGTCATACAGACCAATTTTGAGTCTTAGATCTGGTACATTCTAGCTACAGGACTTAGGACTTCTTATTTATCTCTTCTGAGCCTCAGTTAGTAGAGTTTAATACTCAATAAACTAGAGTATTAATGGCTACTTGAGAAAGTTGTTGAAAGTGTATGTGAAGTATCAGGCATGTAGTACATACCAGGAGAGCTATAGGGACGATTACCACGCACCCTCCCACTTTCCCAGGGAAAAACAGTCTGATCTTCACTATGGAATGGGTGACTCATGAAGGTGGCACCACCTTTCCTAGGGTACAAGAACACTCCTTGAAAGATACCTTGCAAGGTGACAATCACATTCACCAAAATAAGATTCTTATTCCCCTGATTGGAAACAATTTAAAGGTCCTGGTATTAGGCAGAGATTGGCTTTTATTAAAATTTCTCCCTTTGATTCCCTCAAAGACCTACTGACAGCAACAGAAAAACTCAGAGCAGGGAAAATGGAGTGATAGAATGGAAATTAGGACGTTTTGTTTCTAGCACCAACCGGGAAATAAGTAGTACAGACTTGGAGCATATGGTAGATGAACAGAGGGGTTCCTGCAGTGAGAGTGAGCCCCTTCCTTATGCAGATGCTATGTCCTTATTCAGCCAGTTTCTGATAAAGATCTGCATGTTCTAAATAGATATGCTAATACTCCTAACCTCTAAAGATATCAGCAGGGAATCAGATGTGGCTCAAGTGAATGAGCTCCCCACTACCACATGGGATGTCCCAGGTTCAGTTCCTGGTTCCTCCTGGAGTAGACAAGCAAGAGAGTAAGCTGGCATGATGGGCTTGTGCGGTGAGCTGACACAACAAGATGACGGAACAGGAGACACAGAGGAAACGCAATGAGAGACACAACAAAGCAGGGAGCAGAGGAGGCTCAAGTGATTGAGTGCTATCTCCCACATGAGAGGTCCCAGGTTCACTTCCCAATACCTCCTAAAGAGAAGAAAAGCAGACACAGAGATCACAGAGTGAATGGACGCAGAGAGCAAACAATGAGCATAAACAAGGGTGGGGTAAATAAAACTTTTTAAAAAATCTTCAAAAGCAATTTTCCATTCTAACTCCAACATTTAATTTCTGAAAGGAAAGTAAAAACATATTTAGATGGCGTGAACTTATGTGGGCAAAGTATGACAGCATGTAGGACTAGAGAAAACCTAGAGTAGAGGGCAGGAGTTTGAGGCTTTTCCTGATTACTTGGCATTCCCCACTCTTACATGGCATAACTGGATTAAAGATCTAAATATAAAAAGAAAATCATATGTAACACTGGAAGAATATATAGGAGGATATTGTCATAGGAGAGACTTCTTATGTAAGATACTAAACCCAGAAGGCAAAAAGGAGAACATTAGCAGCTCTGACTCCTTTGTAGCCTGTAAACCTCTGTAAGACAAATGCAATCATGAACTAAGTTAAAAGATAAGTAACAGACTTAGAAACAAGCACAATATATGTAGCAAAGAAAGAGTCACCATCTTTAATACTTGAAAATTCTTTTGAGCCTATAACAAAAAGAAAATAACCCAATAATGGCCAAATGTATTAATAAACAATTTGTAATAAAACAAACACAAGTGAACAATCAATTCTGAGAAAAAGACTCAATCTAATTAGTAAGCAGGGAAATTCAAATTAAAAACAACTACCAGAGTCTATGTTTTGTGCACCATATATGCAAAAATCAAATATAATTTTGCAGGTGAAGATGTAGGGCACAGCTTTTTTTTTTAAGGAGGTACCATAGATTGTACATGTGACCCTGTACATGGGAAGCAGGTACTCAAACCACTAAGCTATACCCACTCCCCATGGGGTACAGCTTTTAAGGAGAGCAAATCTGCACTATTGATAAGTAGACCTTTTGACCCACAACTACTATTTCTAGGCAGTTAATCTATGGAAATGCACATGTGCTCAAAAATACACGAAGACAGAAACTTACCGCAGCATTTTTTATACTAAGAAAAAAAGGTTACCATCTGAATATCCACTAATAAGGAGAAGGTCAAATAAACTGCAGTACATGTGTAACCTGGAATACCATACAGTCATTTAAAACCACATACAGGACCCTGAACTGATAAGGAAATACATCTAAGATATTGTGGCAGATGATTTTTTTTTTCCAAAATGCAGGTAACAATATCTCCCATCCCACATGTTTTTCTCAAAATATAACTTTGACATTCCTCCCACCCAAAGATGGGGTCTATGCCCACCCCTTGAATTTGGGTGCATTGTGACTGATGAATATTATATAGTCGAAGTTATGCTATGTGAACTCCAAGGTAGGTCATAAAAGGATGTAATTGCTCTGGGAGAAGACATGAGCCCAAACTAGCCCACACAGAGAGATCAGATGGAGAATTACACATGACGAGGAACTAGACATAACCATTCTCCAGACATGCAAGGGAATGAACTTAAGATGATTCCAACTTTGAGCTTTTGAATGCTGTAGGTCCCAGACATTGAGAAGTACAGACACACCTTCCACATTGTGTCCTTCCCAAATTTCTGAGCCATAGAATTCACGATCATAATAAATGTTTGTTTCATGCTACTAAGTTCTGGGGTAATTTATTTTGGAGCCAAATAACTGGAATAGATATTTCACAGGAAACATATCTTCTCATGAAAGTATATGTGGCATGATCCCATGTACCTATGTATGTAAAAAAAATCCAAACTGTAAATGTATATGTGTATGTAGAAATATATCTATATAGATTTGTCTTAGTATATAAATGTATACATGTGTGCCTGTATATGCCGAAGTTATCACCTGGAAAAAATACACAATAAGGTACAAAGTGTTACTTCAGGAAATGAGAGAAAAATGTGGCAAGACGGTAAAAGAGCTGTGAAACTTTGGACTCTCTATATTTCTAGATTGCTTGAATTTTGTGCCACAAGTACGTTACAGTCTTATAATTTAAAGAAAGGGGGGAGGGGGTTGGGAGGAAGGATAAGAGGAAGAGGGAAAACAGGAACTGAAGAACCTAGTTCAATCCGTGAATAAATAAAATATAAATTGGATTTAAGGAGAAAGGAGGACATGACTGAACCCTGATAGAGAATTGGGACACTGACTCCACCATTTATGAGCACCATTTATGAGAGAGAATTCACTCCATTCTCTCTAAGTCTTAAATTTCTTACTATGAAACGGGAATAATATCTCATTTTGTATTTCTTTGTGTCATGCTTTGGAGCTATATGCACCACCAGAAAAATGTGTTCTTAAATCTAATCCATGCCTGTGGGCATGAACCCATTGTAAGCAGGATCTTTTAATGAGGCTACTTCATTTAAGGTGTGACCCACCTCATTCAGGATGGGACTCAATACTTTTAGTGGAGTGCTTTATAAATGGAATGAATATAGAGTAAGTGTGTGTGAGAGAGAGAGAGCCACAGAAGCAAGAAGCTGAAAGCAATGTAACCCAGAAGAGAAGGGAGATGCTACCACATGCCCTGCCATATGGCAGAGGAGCCAAGGATCACTGCCAGCTGGTCTTTGGGAAGAAAGCATTACCTTGATGATACCTTGATTTGGACATTCTAATGGCCTCAAACTAAAAGCTAATAAATTCCCATTGTTTAAAGTCAACCCATTTCATAGTATCTGCTTTAAGATGCCTAGGAAAATAAAACAGGTTGCTAAAAGGATAAAATAATATGTAGTATGTAAATCCCCAAGCACAATGCTTGAAACACACTATGTTTTCAATGAAGAGAAATGTTCCCTTCATCTTCCTGCTTGAGAGGAGGGAGAGAAGGGTAGTCATTCAACCAAAAGGACAGAAACAATTCAGGTGACAGTGACAATGGGCAGCTCAAGCTGAATAAAACTTGAGACTTATTTTAAAATGTGGTCAGAGTGTTAGGATGGAAAACCTGAGCTAACCTTATGAAGATATGTATACGTCATTGTCACAGATCCATTCTACCCATGTAATTCATAAGTGTCCCATCACGGTTTGCACTTGTGTTATGCAAGCCATAATTATTAGTGCTGCAGAATGTTGAGCACATGGCTTCTTGATTAAGAAAAAAATCTAATTTCTTTCCTCTTAAATATAAATCAGTACCTATGGCATTCCTTGGTTTCTGACCACCTAGCAATAATACAGCACATTTCAAATCTAGGTGTTCTGAAAGAGACATAGTCCAAGGGGAGAAGGATGCACTTGAAAACCCATTAGAAACATGTGCAGAGTGTCCTTTGAAGTCTCAGCTCCCCCACCCTCTGTTCTGCCCTGAGTGTAAGACCTTATTCCAAAAGGTTGAATAAAAAAGGAAGATAGACTAATGATTAAAAAAAAATCAGATACAGCCTTGCCCCCATAGCCCAACCATCATACTTTCAAATAAGCTGATCATTTACAGTAGAGGTTATTTAGAACAAAGTAGAACTCCAGAGTCCATTTATTTGAATGTATTTCCATTTCAATCACCCTGCTTCAGAAGTTGCCTCTCCTTCCCTTCACATAAGGTGAACCGATGTGATTTTAAGGACTCACTTCACGAACTCCTTCTCTGAAAGGATAGAGCTGTCTGGATAGAGAATTTGTGGGGTTTTGTGGTTGTTTTGTTTGTTTATTTACCATACAGGGGGCACAAAATTTAGAAATTAGTTTATTTCTGACCCTACCCTTGGAGGGAATCCTACTAGTTGCCTTTCAATATTCTTAGTCACAGATTCTTAGCTGAGTAAGTCTTCCTCCATTCTGTGCATAAATAGATTAAAAATAAATTGTTTATTCAGTGAGGAAGCAGAGATAAGAAAACCTTTTGAAATTTTCATTTCATTTGGCATAATCATTGGTATACAAAGAAATCTCTCTAGCACCAGTGGGACATCAATTAAAGTTCCTTTACCAGAAATCAGGAAAGAAGAGATCTGAAGGAAATGAACCACATGGTTTCTTGTGCAACAGGTAGTCTTGTGACAAACAGCATTTTATTTCAAATTATCAACCAAAATGAGGGTTGGTGTCTGTCTTGAGACTAAGTATGAAGAGAGGCATTGTATGTTATGATTGCTTTAACCATGCAATTATTATTTTGAGCTTATCCTAGGAACAAAAATGCCAACATTGGAAATCAAGGTACAAGAAAAACAGCAAATACCATAAATATTTACCTTTTCTAAGACTAATAAAAAACAATGGCTTATTAACCATTCCATTTTTGAGCCCTTACTGTTCTGTTATACACTGGTATCACCCTGGGCATTCTGGGAGTAGACAAGATTCCTACCTTCCCTAATGATGACATAAACCTCATACATACAAAAGAGCTCAAAAAAAGACAAGGTTGTTCTGAATAAATGACAAGTAAATAAATCTAGAATAAAAGTAGGCTGACAGAAAGCTTCCTGGAAGAGGTAGACATGGATTTGGTGCTTGAGAAAAGGGTAAAATTGGGATATACTTCATGAAAGTAGAAAACTACAATGAGCAGAAGTCAGGAGCCCAAAATGTTCAGATTTCATGGAAACCATCCTCATTCTATCAAAAGGAATACTTTGGGAAGTACTGGAAATAAGTCTGCAGTATGGAGTAACTAGAACATAAGGTCCTTGTCTTAATGTATTAATTCATGCTATAAAATGCCAACTGAGTGTCAAAATTAAGGACTAGTTAATGATGAAATTGAAGCTCTTTAGGGGCAAGGCATGTGATTTCAGAAAACTTGGTATTTACCTGGCACAATATTTGCCTCAAATCTGGTACTAATTTCCACAGACGACACGAGATGCCCTGGCCAAGCTTGGAATTTGGAGATACTCAACAATCAGACTCCACCTCAACAAAGTAATTTTTCTGAAGACAAAATCCTGATTCCTGCAAAACTTTTGTTTGGAAGGAAGATTTCAAGTGAATGGTGCCAGGAGCAACTGAAGCAAACAGGAAAAAAAAAAAAAACTTATGTAATGGTAATTTGAAGCCTACGAAGGTGGTTTGTGCATTTAATTATGATAACACTAGTTTGTCAGGAAAGCTACACTCAATAAGAAAAGCCTTAATCATTCACACTAGTCTCCTAGAAAAGTACCTTCTTGCAACTGCCTGTTTGACAGTTTCTGGAGGACAAAGAGAGCATGCAGACAAGAACCCGTCAATTCCTGCTACATAGAAAGTCAGAGGCCCTTCCCCAAATATGGGGAGTGAGCATGTGTGGGTATGGGTACGTGGGTGTTGTGTGCGTGTGTGTAAATGTGCAATGTGTTTGAATATATATATTCATTTCCGTTTTGCTTCTTATCCTTTTCCTTTGAAGATTCTTCTCCACCTCTAAAACAAATTGGCAATGCCCAGTTTGCTCCATTGCGCTTTTTCCTCCAGGTACCTTTTGCTCAGGTTTATCCAAGAAGACAAAGTTATTTTCACAGTTTGCTTCCAAGTGGGGCCATGTTATCGAAAAAATCATTCTTGAGCCAAGGATTCTTTCCAGCCTGCTCTCCAACTCCCATCTTCAGATTCCCTAACAACAGAAATTTCTAAAACAGTTGCAAATGTTAGGAGGTTGCTCAAGACCACCCACCTGGCCCAGATACACCCAGCCACACCCCTCACCAGCAAAGACTTTAATTGGTCTCTTGTTGACACCTGCCACTTCTCACTTACTCTCTAGCCCAGAAACATGGCAGATAGTTCACCAGACCCATACAAGCCATTCACCTCTACAGGCTTGCGATCCATTCTTCTAAATCAATAGCCTTTTCTTTTTCTCCTCCTCGCTTCTCCCAGCAAACAGTCCGGGGGGGGGGGGGGGGGAGGGGGGGGAAGCCTAGTGATTTAGCATTTAAATTGGGAACACATATGCTAATACCCGAGCTAAGATATTGAGTTGAGGTTGTCATATTGGAGAGGGAAACTTGGGCAAATATTGAAAGGTTGTAAGTGCCAAAAGAGGTGGAAAATAGTTCTATGTTACCCAAAGGATATGAGATAGAACAATGAAATGAGACTGAGAGACAGTAAATGTATGCACTATTACAAGGGAAAAGTTCCTAAACAAAAGTTCATTAGACTTTGGGGAGACTTCCATGGGGAAATGACAAGAACTGCAGCAGCAGGGTCATTGAAAATAAACCCAACAAAGGACCCAAAATAAATGAGAAGTAACATTCTAACATGAAGTGCCCGGTTTTGCCAGCACTTGGTAATGGCAGATTTCCCAGCTTGGGCATCTATCATTCTCAGACTTTGACGAGGGGAAAAACTGCTCTTCATTTTGCTGTACATTTGAAGAAGAATCCCTGAAACTTGTGAGAGGTAAAATGTTGCCTTTTACTATAGAACAAATTATTTATTGCATACTATGTATCAGATGGGCTAAGAAATTTTTGTCATTATTTTATCTAATCCTCAGAATGAGGTACTAATATTATTGTCCCCATTTTACAAAAGAGACTGAAGTTTAGAGAAGTTTAAAAAAATTTTTTTGAAGGTTACCAAATTAACAAGTAACAGAGCCAGATTTTAAGCCAACCTGATGCCATTGCCAAGCTCATGAAGGTTTTATAATCTAAACTTTATAATTTTATAACAATTATTAATAGCCTAACTTTTGCATGTTATATCACAAGCATTGGGTTTTATTTGTGTTGGTTTCCTAGGCCTGCCATAGCAAATTACCACAAACGTGGGGCTTAAAACAACAGAAATGTATTCTTTCACACTTCTGTAGGCCAGAGGTCTCTAGGAAGGAATCCTTCCTTGTCTCTTCCAGGTTCTGTTGTCCTTGGCAACCTTGGTCTTCCTTGGCTTGTGGAGGCAGCACCCTAAATCCCTGTCTGTCTCCATCATTACATGGCATTCTCCTCTGGGTCTGTGTCTCTCTATGTACCTTCTCCTCTTCTTGTAAGGACAGCAGTCATTAGATTTAGTGGCCTGCCCAAACTAGCATGGCCTCATCTTAATTTGATTACATCTGCAAAGACCCTATTTCTAAATAAGATCACATTTACTGGTACCAGGTTTAGGACTTGAATATATCTGTTGGAGGAGACAAAGTTTACCCAACTACATTGCTTTATACACATTAGCTAATATTATATTCACATCTACTTTATGATGTGAGCAATACTATTACCTTTACATTATGATGAAGAAACTATGCACAGAGACATTAAAGAAGGCCACACAATTATGAAGGGGCAGAACTGGAATTTGTACACCAGAAACCTCATTCTGGTGCCCATGCTCTTCACCACTTTGGCATACCACCACTCAGGTGAAGGAATCGAAAATCCAAAAAGAAAATCTAGGTCTTTAGGTATCCAACCCCATGCCATTTTACCGCAGCTCAATTTTTTAATTCAGTAATTGTTTAGAAGTGATTTCCCCTCAAGTTTCATTAAATGTCTGTCTCTGAATCCAGGAAACTTTACCCAGCCTCATCAAGACAATGCCCTGAACCTTTCTTAATTCTCAGATGGCAAAACTAAAAGTAACCTTTGTTGAGGACCAGCAGTAAAGCTACTGCCCAAGCATCTTCCACGAGAAGTAGAGGAGCGCCAAAGTGAGCCCATCCCCCAGGGTGGCAGTACAAGGTGTTTGGAGAGGAGGGGAGAGTGGAGAGTATATAAACTAACATGTTGTATTTGAAGGTTCCAATTACAAACTAAATTCATAGCTCAAAATAATGCAGAGTTTATTTTCCAATATTTCTTGCTATTTATTTTATTGGCCCACGTCATTAATTAATATTGAATCCTTACCAAGCAAACATTAAAGATGTAACAAATTTAAGATAGGATATCCCTGGAACTACAGCCAAGTCTCAAACTCCTTGACAGCAGGCATCATATCTTCTGGCTCTCTTCTGTGTCCTTCAAAAACCTAGGAAGTACTTGACCATTGAAAGTTAAATTTGATTGAGTCTTTCTGGAATCTTGCCCTGAGTCTACCACTAGCTAACTAATGGAACTCAGTAGAAGTGAAAGATGTGTAGGATATGGGAAAAAACACCTTTCTTCAAATAATGTAAGAATGCCACAAATCTTGTTACAGGCACTGTCAATAGTATGAATAAATAATATACTTTACACACACACTTATTTATGACTATTTTTCTTCAACAGGATGTAGCCATGGTGATGAATAAAATTCAGATGAAATTAATAGGGTTACTAAATCCATAGCTGCTTTATGTAATTATGATTTTTTAATCAGTGAATGCAATGGTTATTTGATGAATCTGGGGAATTTTATGACATTTTCAAGGAATCCACATACAAAAACTATTTGGAAATATTGGATTAGAGGACTGTTATGGTCTCATTATATTCTAAACTTTTATAATTCTCTGACTTAAAGTAGAGTAAGATGACTTGATGGTGCTTTCCAAATGCTAAGTACATACCTAGAAATTGCCATTTGGTGGTGTCAACCTTTACAACTTCCTATTGAAAAATCAAGAATTTTCAGATTTCCATATCTGGTTCTATAAATGTTTTCTGAAAATTTTATGAACGAAAAAATGATTGTTACTTTTTATTTTATTTTATTCTTCCATGATAGCTAAGTCTTCATAAGCAATGGGCTTTTTCCAATGGTAAATGTCGATTTCTCCCTCCCATCTCTCATTAGCTTCCTTATACATTATTTTCTCTAGTCACACATGACTATTGCATTTTCTTGAACTTGCCTCTCCTTGGCCCATCCTAGTTGCCCTAGAGCCTTTTTCCACTGCATCTATAACTGTTAGTCACTCCTTCCCACCCACAGAGCTATGTGCCTAACCCAGTGCATCTTACTGTGACTGGTGTTATAAGTCATGGCTTGCATGACTTTGCACCTTCTGACCTGGAAGTTACTTGAACATTATAACTGCCTCTCATTTATCATCTTTCTCCTATGCAACCTAGCAAAGTTGGTCTATAAGTGTTCATTAAATGTCCTGAGTAAATGAAATAATAAATGAAATAACCATATAAGGGAATTACCTTTGATAATTAAAAATGTCAAAAAGTTTAAACTGGTTTCTGACTTATACCTGACATGGCTTACAATTAGTTTAATTTTTTTTTAAATCTTAGCCTCCTGTTTCTAATTACCTGATGTTCTTTACAGTTTATCAAAAGGAATGTGGAAGGAAATAAATTCTTTCTACAGAGTTTGCCAGCCCAGCTTCTATATTCTACAGAAAGAAATAATAAACCAACATTACTCCTTGAACTGTGCTGATATAAATTGATGGCTTGAGTACTCAAACCAGGATGTGGTGGTAGGATACTTTGAGAGCACAAATTTTTATTAAAGGAAGAAAGTACATTAATTATATCACCACATATAAATTTTTAAAAAAAGAAAAGAAAGAAAATTACATTTCCTTTTGGGGGATGAGCATAGACAAAGGAAGAAAAAAAATGTATTTGCTCATTTAAGTTATTTTTCACCAAGTAGAAGAAATTAGAATGTACGTGTAAGAATAAAGACATTTGCTAAAACAAAGGATATTGCAAAGAATTTGTTCTCACTACAAAATTGCCTCTTCTCAAACTACAGAAGGATAGCACACCATTAAGCATAGAGGTCAGCACAAAGGACTGAAAACTGATAATGCGGACAGATTACATCCTCCCAGGAAGATTTTGGCTAAACACTTTACCCTGTTTTATTATATTTTATCCTTACAATAATCCTATGAGCTGTGAATTGAGTGATATTATTATCTCCGTTTTACAAATGAGGCTAATTATGATTCGGATGCCCAAGCAACAGAGCTAGAAAGCAATGGAGCCAGGATTCAGACACAGATAGTCAGATTTTCAGTTCTAACCACATCCTTTTTCCAGTATAGCTACAGAATAGGGAATCTGGGAATTCATCTCAACTTCATATTTGATCTAGGTTTTGAATATTAGGCAGAATTTTGACAAAGCCTGATAGAGGATAAAATTTTCAGTTTGAGAAACCAAAAACAAAGATACAGAAGGAAGGAAAACAAGAAGTATCCCCAGGACCCCAGGGTGTGCAAGTATAGGGGTGAGGGAAAACACAGTATCCATGTAGAATACAGGTTGACAAATTTCAGCCTATGGGCCAAATCCAGTCCAATGCCTGTTTCGATATAG
The DNA here is from genome assembly GCF_030445035.2 of Dasypus novemcinctus. Taxonomy (NCBI): domain Eukaryota; kingdom Metazoa; phylum Chordata; class Mammalia; order Cingulata; family Dasypodidae; genus Dasypus; species Dasypus novemcinctus. The sequence goes on from NC_080688.1 coordinate 57,635,257, forward strand.
CTCGTGATTTAAGAATATTTTTTTACATTTTTAAATGATTGAAAAACAATCAAAAGAAGAATATTTCTTGACATGTGAATATTATATGAAATTTATATATTATATGAAATTTCAGTGACCATGTATTAGTCCGGGTTCTCCAGGGAAACAGAACCAACAGAAGATATCTATAAATAGTATGAGATTTTATGAAATTGTCTCATGTGACCGTGGGTATGCACAAGTTCAAATTCTGTAGGGCAGTTTGCAATGCAAGGACTCAAGTGAAGGTTCTCATTGAGTTCCCCAGGAGACAATGGTTATCTAATGTAAAGATGGTGATTCTCTCCCTGAATGCTGAGATCACTTCCCCTTCTAAGACCTTCAACTGATTGGATGAGATGTCACTCATTGCTGACAGCAATCTCTTCAGTAGATTGTAGATGTAAACAGCCATCTTCGCAATCAACTCACTGATGACTAAAGTCCATGAAATGTCCTTGTATTTCAATTATCCCAGTGCTTACTAATCAAACAACTTGGCAATATTACCTGGCCAAGTTGACACATTAACCTAGCCATCACAGACCATTAATAAAGTTTTATTGAAATGCAGTCAGGCTCATTAGTTTTACATTGTCTACAGCTGCTTTCACACAGTTGAGCAGTTGCAACCTAAATGGTGGGGCCCAAAAAAAGCCTAAAACATTTGCTAATTGGCCCTTTACAGAAAAAGATGACTGATGCAGAGAATTAATAGAGGGAATTTTAGAATGTTAGGTAAAGGATAGATAGTCTTGTAAAATATTCTACATCATTCATAATTTGGAAGGTACTAGAAAACTCTGAAAGATTTTGAGCTGTAAAGTGACATAGTCAAGATTATGACTGCAATGAAAATACGTTTCTAGATACCATTTATAATGATCATTTATTATAAAGCTATATGGGGATACGGGGCTCAGGCGCATCCTGCGCTCCAGGACTTCCATGGCTCAAGGAAAGTATCTCAGCTACTCCAGGATTCATCAAGACCTCAGGGGTATACCCATAGCATTCATTCCCCCAAGAGAGACTATCTGTTTGGATCCATTCATTACCATCCAGTATGGAGCATAACTTAATTGACAAAGTGGGTGGCCTGTCCATGGGTGCATTCGGCTTAAATCATGACAGCAGGAAAGCAGATTCTGTTTCACTCAACACTAAGAGCAAGAGCCACAGAAATACAGAAAGAACTGCATAAGAGCACTTTACTTTCAAGGGAGATGTGAACATAGTGCCCCTTAGAACTTAAAGGATTCCTCCCCAATGTTACTAGAATAAAAAGACTGCCCCCAGGAGCCCTAGGACTACTTCAGGTGATAGGTCAACCTTGGCTTCAGTGGAACTTCCACCTCAGCCTCTGTGCCGTGGCTGCCCTGCTCTACACTTCACAGGTACAAACATCATGTTGGTTCAAAGTGTCCAAAGGGAGACAGAAGATTGAGTTTTCGGTTTTGATTTTTAATTTTATGTCCTAACATCTTAGTACTGGGAAGCAGACTTGACCCAGTGGTTAGGGAGTCCGTCTACCACATGGAAGGTCCACTGTTCAAACCCCCGGCCTCCTTGACCCGTGTGGAGCTGGCCCATGCACAGTGCTAATGCGCACAAGGAGTGCCCTGCCACGCAGGGGTGTCCCCCGTGTAGGGGAGCCCCACGCACAAGGAGTGCACCCCGTAAGGAGAGCCGCAAGCGCAAAAGGAAGTGCAGCCTGCCCAGGAATGGCACCGTAAACATGGAGAGCTGACACAACAAGATGACGCAACAAAAAGAAACACAGATTCCCGTGCTGACAACAACATAAAGTGGACAAAGAAGAAGATGCAGCAAATAAACACAGAGAACAGACAACCGGGGTGGGGAGGGGGGGAAAGAGGAGAGAAATAAATAAATAAATAAATAAATCTTTAAAAAAAATATCTTAGTCCTTTTAATGTATTACAGAAGGAGAATGATGAGGGGGAGGAGGAAAAAAAGAAAACAAGGAGGGAGGGAGGGAAAGAAGGAAGGAAGGAAGGGAGGGAGGGAGGGAAGGAAGGAAGGACAGAGAGAGGGACAGTGGAGAGAAAGAGAGAGATGCCTTCAAGAAGGAATCTCTCCCTCAACAATGACAAGCCATTAGGCAGTTGGTCATGTATCATCCTTTGAAGATCTTTACTTGTGTCATACTTTGAATAAAATAGCAAAAGATTATCTTTTTAACCAACTGGGACAGCAAGTGCCAATAGATTTCAAATCTGAATTCTTAAAAGTTCTTTGTACATTTTCTCTTCTGAGGCATTCAAATTATTTGAACAGAATTGAAAACTAGAGTTTTGCAGGAAATCTCACATTTGGAGGAACAGGGAAAATGGACCTTCAGAAATAAGGGAGAGAACCTGGATTCTAATCCTCGCCCTATCACTCACTAGCCATAAGATCTCAAGCAAGCCAAAACCTTTGAGAGATTTGTAATGATTAAATATGAAATATGAATAACTCCACATCCATAAACAAACATCAAAGGTTGCAGCATAGACCAAATGGGAAGATAGAAATTCCAGAATTAGGAAATTGTCAAATGTAGGATATATGTGAAAGAGAGGATATAAATACTAGCACAGCGAATATTCATTACAGGGTTGCAGAAGAATGACCAACACACCAGGCCAGATAGATGGGCATTGCTTTAGGAAAGATTTGGAATTTCATTAGGGTCTTGAAGGATAAGAGAACAGAGAATATTCTAGGTTGGAAGAATAGTATGGGGTAAAAAGCATGGAATCAAAAAAGTGCAAGGGATGTTCAAAGATCAGTAAGTAAACTAGTGTGACTAGAGTTGTGAGATGAATGTAGACAAGATAATTTGAAGCCACACTGTTTTGAAGGCCTTGAATGCTAAGGTTAGAACTTTGGAGCTTGTTCAAGAAACAAGGAGCAGTATTTTGGACTAATGAAACTGATCAGAAGTTGTTGCTTTTATCCTTCTGAGAATGAGGTTGTGCTGGTTACTCGGAAGGAAGGTAGCTTATGACTTGGTGACTGGATGATAGAAAGGAAGAATGAAGAACATCTTTTTATTGAACCTGGTGTCTTAAGGAAGAAAAAAGTATGAGGAAGACTTGGAACAATCCAGCAAGAAGGGATACAGCTCCCCTAGGGACCTGAATAACCGACATTGAAAAGCAGAACTCACCTATCAAGGCCCTTGATAGCCCAGACCTGACCTTGTCCAGAGATCTCCCATACAGAGACAACCAGCAATTCAGGCCAAAGCTTTCTGACTGGGTAAATGGGGAGCCAAACACCAAGGAAGGCTGATTTATATTTAAATGCAATGTTTTTATTCCTTTTCTAGAAATTTGATACCAGCCTTCATTTTAAGCTAGACAAAGCAGCATAGTTTTTTTCTTTCCAAATGATTGACATTCAAAAGGTAATACCCTTTAAATTCCTACAATTAAAGCAAATTTAATTTTAAGTTTAATTAAAGGAAACTTTAATTAGAAAGAAGATTAAATTTTAATTAAATTTCTCTGAAATCTTCATACTGGCCTTTATAGCTAATATTTCTGTCAGAACCAAATCCCTTCTTAATATTCTTAAATTCTATTCTAGTATTTTTTTTTTCTTTGTATTAAAACAGCATCTCACCAGCTGTACCTGCCACTGTGAAAATTATTCCCACCTTAACATACTGGAAATGCAAGTGAGGAACCAAAGTCTCCCTGAGCAGAGAAGGAAAAACAACAGATTCCATTATTGATTAGATTTTCATTTTCAATCTCTTCCCCATCCTTTCTGAGACAATCAGGTGTAGTGGGCCTGCTGTGAGCACTTGTACTATGGCCACAGCATCAACAAATATTTTTGGAACACCTACTGTGTGCATGTCCCTGCAGTAAGTCCCCTATCTGGGAGAGAAAGGTTGTTAAAATGCTGGCTCAGCCAGAAAATCCAGCCAGGAGGGCTGGGGCCAACCCTGCCCCTTGGAGGCTTTGCTGCTTGTCTAGTCTGTCAGGAAGAGAAAGCCCATCTCCTGAATCTCGGCCAGCATCTCTCCTCTGGTCCCACTCTGCCTAGTGCCTCCCACAGTGCCCTAGTGAGAAGGGCCCTGCCTTAAGGGACCTAAGTTTTAGATTCTAGACCTAAATTGCTACTGGATCAGTTTATTATCCTTGGGGAAACCTTAAACTCCCCTTTCCTCACATTCCTTATCTGTAAATCAGGGTAATAAAACCCGTCATGCCTACCTTCCAGGGATGCCAGAAGGGGTAAATGAAATAACATAGATTTCAAAAGTTTCTGAAAACCACCAAGTGCCATATATGTACAAAGTCTTGGTGTTATTGCAGACTGCGCTCCCTCTTGCCCCGGCTCACACTGCCTGCTTTAGGCCCTCTGCCTTGTTCTCTAACCCCTCCCCAGTGGCCTCCTGGTTGATAACTTTTTACTCTCACACTCACCTGTGCTTTGAAGTTTGTTCTGCTAACCAACCCAAGTACAACTCGCTTCTGTTGCCACAGGCATATCCTCATTCCAACACTCCGGGGGGGCTCATGGCCAGCTCCCTACTAGCTCATAATCTCTCTCAAACTCGGCTTATAATTCAACTCCTTTCAAAAGGCAGCACTGAATAAAGCCCCCAACAAAGAACATTCTCTTGCTCCAGATAACTCATTTCCATAGGACCCTTCATCTAGACTACTTTATCCTGATGGATACTGATGTATAGCAGAGCCCTCCTCTGCCTGCAGACACAACACAAACTTCAAGACCCTCCAGCACAAGCATGAAGTTAAAATGAAGTGAGAATAAAGAATTCCATTAAGAGAAAGTTGCCTTCAGTTTGACAGGAAGAAATTCTGCCCAAGTACATGTTACTAGATCAAGCTTTCAATCCCTGTAAAAGGGGCTGCGCTGAGCTCTATAGCGGCTATCCCATTTGCTAGTCCTGACCCATTTCCTTGAGTACCTAATATATGCAGAGTCCAATGGTGCATGCCATGGGGAGAGCTCTGTAATGTTATCCATCGGTAATCAGCCCCTAACATGCCAGGCACGCCTCACCCCAGTTATTCCTTTTCACCCTGGACCTGGATCACCTCTCCAAAACCCTCCACTTACCCAGGCTTCAAAGTTTCCACCAAACCCAACCTCCTCCAAGAAGCCAGACTCTCTGACTCTTTCCTCTGAAGTTCTGGATCTTATAGGACTTTGTAACACACAATGAGACATTTGATGTAGGGTCTGCTGGTGTTCCTTGCTGTATCCTGGATATCATTCCTCACCTGCCTATGGTTTTCTCAGGGAAGGATCCATGTCTTATGCTCCTTCTTGAACTCTGGCTATTTCTGGCCTGGTGTTGCAAACATAGGAGGTAGCCAGGAAACATTTCTTCATTAACTGTCTTGCAAGGGAAAAGAAATCGAATTTGAATTTATTAGATGCAGGCTACATCAGAGACATAACAATTCCCACAAAACAGAAGAGACACTGGTTTTGTGAGCTCAGAAGCAAGGAAAATGTAGGAAGGGCCAGGAATGGATAAGGGTAGATCCAGGTAAAAGGCTAAACCTGTGGGTTTGGCATGAGGTTAGAGGTAAAATGGGGAGGGTGGCATCTCTGAGGGGTTGGGAGCGTAAGGGCACCCAAAATGGAAGAAATCCGTCAAGGACAGAGGACCTAGAGGAGACTGATTTCCATGGCCTATCGTTATCTACTATTCAAGTAAAATGGGTACAGTGTTCCTGTTTTATGGGTATCCCTACTCCTATTTTAAGGACTTTTGTGAGTCCTAAGTATTTATTGTTTGCAAAGGGCTTTGAACTTCCAGATAAAATGCACAAAGAGCAGTTCTAAGGAGGACTCAATGCCATTATTAGCCAAAGTGAGTAGAAAGACACGACCATTTTCAGCACACCTGTCAGCTTGGTCTTTTTTATTATTTGTAGGATTTTCGTAGCTAAATTAGAATTGCTCTTCATTACTTTTTCACTGGCAATTAAAAAAAGATCAAAATGGGACTTTGTAACAAAGAGGCTGAATGCTAATTTTTCCTCTCTATAGAAAGGCAAAACATGCATCTCAGGAATTCTTTTCTTTTTAAATTTACTGTCTGCAAGAATTTTAGAGGATATGTGATTTTCTTCTCTGCACCAAAAAAAAAAAAAAAAAGAGCTGAAAGAACTGGGCTGGGGAAGAAGGTAAAACTCACCATTCTTAAATGTCAGTTCTTCCTTCCCTAGTTACCAAATCTCCAAATAGGCAACCTGATTGAAAATATTTTTTTGAAGCTGAGGCTCAGAAGGGCACTCTGATTTGCATTCTTGTTCTCTCTCTCCCTCCCTTCTCTCTCTCTCCCTCCCTCTCACTCCCTCTAGCTCCCTCTCTCTCCGTCCCTCTCTCTCTCTCTCTCTCACTGAGCAGTAGTCTTTGGCAAGTGAGTTTCTCAAGATTCAGATGGGACTGGAATTCAACTTCCTTTTCTTGTTCTGCTAAAGCTTTCTTAGAGGTCCATCTTCCATCATGGGCTGTTGCCTGTAGGTCAGATCTGCCTCTTGCTGAGGATCTTTTGTCTTTTGTCTTTGTCTTCTAACCTTCTTTCATTTTTGCCTTTTCCTTGATCATTTTGGATCCAGGAATGTCTTCACTGAAATTCTTCTTGCTACAAATTTTAACAAAGCAAGAATCAGGGTTAACCACAGTTATTGCTCTCACTTCTTTCTAGCTTTTCTCCTTTCTGTCTTGCACACTGAAGTTAATTCACCAAAATGAGCCCTTCGTATTGATTTTCCACTCCAGATGGAGATTAGGAAAGAGCAAGGGAGTCAACTACCCAGTGATACCGTTTCCTTCTCCATCTTATATTCGTCCTCACAGGTAGCCTGAAAAAAATTTAAATTTTTAAATAATGCTTGAAAACAAGTCTAAGCCAGAATGGATTGTTGAGAATGAGCTGATTTGAAAATAAACTTCTGAATCAGAATGCTTTCTTTTCTGCCTGCCAAAGCTGGGAGTAGAGAAGGCTCTATGCATAATTGTCATTCCACAATAGCAGATACTGCCTACACAACAAAAGGAGGCAAGCTAACCTCTGGCGCAGGTTCCTTGGGCAGTGACCCATGGTGGACTTGATCCAGGAGAGCCGAAGCACCCATGCTTGGGGCATATTAGAAACTTTCCAGGTCTCACTTCCACATTCCTGGGACCATATTCAGGGTATGTACAAGCATTCTGTAAAGGACTTTTCATTCCATTGTGATCACACAGCAATTCAACCTCAAATATTTTGGAAGTTTTAATGACTTTTCCCCTGATTTAAACTCTGTCTCTAGGGACACGAAGCTTCTTTTGATGGAGTTCATTTCTGGCTTTTTTTTGCTATTATATTCAGAGGTGGGGGACATATTATATAATATAAAGAGCAAAAGCATACATTTCAATAGTTATTCCTTATAGGAGATACAGAAAATAAATCCTTAACTCTCAGGAAGGTACGGGATATAAGAACAATGAGAAATGGAGCTTTTAGAATACTCCACAACATCCTTATTTCTTTACTTCCTGGCTTAGAGTTCTATTTCCAAGAAAATCTCTACCTAAATGTTCCACTTTAACAACACACACACACAAGATCCCGCTCTCCATTCTCATACCCAACCACACATAAATATAGTGCTTCTCATAGCTTCATTTCCAGAACCACTCATTATTCACAAATGTCCTTGAGCTTCTTTTGTTCTTTTACACAACTCCTGACTTATCTCTAACTTATCATTTATCACCAAACATTTGCAAAAATATTTTTTGATAATTATTCAACCATTGTATCAAGCATTGGAGTAGAAGATGGGGGACCTATATTTTGAGTGCAGCTTTGCTAATAGTTTTGTGACCCAGAATAAATCATTTGATATCACTAAGTCTAATTTCTACATTGCTAAGATAAAGATATATTGCATATATTTCACATATTGTATATATTTACATGGTTGTTGTGAGAAATACTCGAAAACAGAATGTAAACCTGAATCACGGTAGGTATTATTGTCCATTTCTACCTCATGATGTCTTTATCTCTGCTGTCCTTTCTTGATAGCAGCCTCTTGATGATGGCCTCCAATTGTTCATTTATTCATTTAACACACATTTAGCATACTGTAACTATCTGTCAGGCCTCAGGAGCTCACAGACTCATGGGAAAGGCAAACATCTTGACAGAATATTGCATCTCTGTGTGAGAAGTGTTTGAGGTGCTCGGGAGCAACTAATACAGACTGAAAATTTGATGGAGTTCATCATTGTATATATGGAGTAGACGTGTCTTATTTTATTTGGCTATTTCAGCCACTCATCATTCATTTATCTTTCCCAGTAGGACCATCTATAGAGGAATTTACTACTTCTCTAACTGACCATGGAGCAAACTCAACCTATGCTAATTGTTTGCTTATTCCCTGACACATGACATTTGTTCATGGTGACAGAGACATTTTAAATAGTAGGAACTCACTGATTATAGACTTGACCCCACTCCCACCCCCAAGCCTGCTCTCTCCGCCATGCCATTCCAGGCATTACTATTTCTGTTCCTAACCTCTTCCAAATCTGGTTCTCAGCCTTCTCTGTGAGTTACCTGTATTCTTCCATTAAATTTCTTTTTTGTTTCAGTAGCCCAGAGTTGTTACACACACACACACAAAACACAAACAGAAAAACCAAAGTAACAACCATGGGCCTATATGCTCTCTGTCTCTGTGAAATTGTCTGAAGCATATAAGCCCATGGGATTTAGTTTTCTAAAAGCTACCAATGCAATATATTAGAAATGAGCTGGTTTATACAATGGGATTTATTAGGTTAAAAGCTTACAGTTCTGAGGCTGTGAAAATGTCCAAATCAAGCCTTCATCAGGGGATGTTCTTCTCCCTGAGGAATGGATTCCTCTCACTTGCAGGGCACAATGGCGGCATCTTCTGGTCTTAGCCTCTGCCTTCTCCTCCAGTCCTCATTGCTAGTTCTGCTTCAGACTTCTCCATCTGTGGCTTTTCTTTCCCAGATTCATCAGCTTCTGGAGACTTCTCTCTGTCTTTGTGGCTTTTTACACTATGTGTGGCTTTTTATTCCTGTTTATAAAGGATTAAGACCCTTTGGCTCACATAATCTAATCAAAGGCCCTTAACTGAAGTGATTTAATCAAAAGTTCCCATCCACAATAAGCTTACATGCACAGGAATGGATTAGCTCTAAGGATATGATTTTCTGGGATTCACTCAGGTTCAAGCTGTCACAGGGATCAATCCATATTCATTCAATCAACGGATGTTCTTTGAGCATGAACTTTGTGCTGTGCCTGTGCCCTTGTGCAGCTCAAAGTCAAGCAGAGAGGACAGACAGTGAACAGTGAATAGAAGTCCAACGTGTGATGACCAAAGGCAGCACCCTACTGAAGAGGTAGCCTGGAGCTAAAATAGCCCTTCCATGAGGACATATTACCTTAGGCATGGAGGAAGAGGAGGAGTTCACTAGGTAGAGGGTGAGGGGATGGAGTTCCAGAGGGAGGGAACACTATATCCTTGTTGGGGGGTCGGGGCATGCACACAGCCCCATGCCTCTCTGTGTCATGAGTCAACAGGCTGCATTGTAAAGGACATCCCCCTGCAAGTAGGACCCAGGAAACTAACTGAGTGGTGGCCCTCATCCCACAATGAACTCACTCTGTGAACTTGTAAAAACTTTGCTTTTACAAGGTAATCCAAGGAAGGATTTCTGATGTCTAAGAACAAGTTTTGTGCCTGTTTCCTCTTCTGTGAAATTAAAGTGGAGGGAAACATGATCTGAAGATCCCTTCCAGATCTAATTTTTTTAAAGATACTTAGATTATACAAATGTCACATAAAAAAATATAGGGCATTCCCATATGCCCCACTCCCCACACCTCCCACATTTTCCCACATTAACAACATCCTTCATTAGTAAGGCACATTCATTGCAATTGATGAACACATTTTGGAGCATTGCCACTAAATGTGGATTAAAGTTTACATTGTAGTTTACACTCTCTCTCACCCAGTTCTATAGGTTATGACAAGACTTATAATGGCCTGTATCTGTCATTGCAATGTCATTCAGGATAATCCCCAAGTCCTGAAAATGCCCTCATATTACACCTCTTTTTCCCTCTCCCTGGCCTCAGAACCTCACGTAGCCACTGCCTGCACATCAGTGATATAATTTCTTCCATTGCTAGAATCACAAGAAGTCTATAGTAGAATACCAGTAAGTCTACTTTAATCCACAGTTCACTCCCCAGTCCTATAGATTCTAGGATGGTGCTGTCCACTCCACCTCTAATTGAGAGCAGGCTGTGAAGATCTAATGTTTTGTAATTTATGTATATTTCCCATGTCTAGTAATAGATGAGTAAAGGATAGGGCCAAATCTCTTCTAGAACGTCCACCCCATCTCATGGACTTCTCTGTGCTGCACCCTACCACACAATGAGGCAGTGTGGATGCAGAGAACATTTGGGAGTAATCAAAGGGCAAAGAGGTGTGGGAGAAGGAAAGACAAGGTTGTCAAAGATCCCTCACTAGATTTTATTCTGTCAAGGACTAACCCCACATTTTATCCATTTCCCTCTTTTTACTGTCTAGTTTTAAACAGCACCATTTTCATATTGTTTACCACAGAGTATTGTGTGCATATGTGTGTGACTGTGTGCTCTTATGTTTTCCAACCATTCATTTAAATAAGGAAAACAGTGCCTCAGGTCTTATCCAAATTGAATAGATGGTCCTATTCAGTGAATTACTTACCAAAAATCCTTCCTACTTGTTTGGAAAGGAATTTTGGGAAGTAGGGCTTCAGCTATGTAAGGGCATTCAGCAAGGAAACTGCCTGGAGGTCTCCATTGGAATGTGTATTTTCTCAGTTCACAGCCCTCTAACCCTAATATCACTTTCATGGATGACTGAGCAGAGCTGAGCAAGCGACAGCCCAGAGCACACAGAAAAGATATCCATAGGAGCACAGCCCTGAGACAAGAGAAGGAAGGGTGAGTGTGGTCTGAGAAGAAATCACCCTAAGAAGAGCTGGACTTTCTAGCGCACACTTTCTGTCTCACATTCAGGAATAGTTCATAGCTATCAATATTTCTTTCTTTGTTTTTACTTTTTTTAAGTCTTAATGGAGACAGAAGTTGCTCACAGCTTTGTTCTTAAATTTTATCATAGGCAAAATGGTGTGTAAGGATTTCTGATGTCTAAAAACATCAGAATGTTCCAAGAAACCAAAGAGTCCAAAGAATGTATATATAATTATAGCTCAATAAAAAAGTTAAATGGAATTCTTTATCCCAAAACTTCAAAACACTTCTATCATGTTAATGGGTATTATAAATCTGCAAAAGGTAGACAGAGTAACTTAATTGTCCAAAACACTCTTTTTTCCCAGGGTGTTTTCAGATAGCAGAATTTCATGGAAAACTTTGTGCTGTTATAAAACATTTGTTTCTGTTTTCTACTTCTATATTAGATTCTCCAGGACAGATACTGGTTTTATGATGCCTTACCCATAATGCCTATCACAGATCCCCATGGACTCTCAGTAAATGTACCTTATTGCTGCTGTTGCTGAAGATGGTGATGCAGATAATGATGATATTGTGATGAAAAGGGGCTAAGTAACCTGCTTCAGGTCAGGACCACAACAACCTTTGACAAATGAGTGTGAATGGATTCTGTCCTTACAGAGGCAGGAAGGCAGAGGGGATATTTGTGTGTAGGGAGATATATTTAGTAGCTCTCAGGTCTCATGAGCTGCCTTCTCTATTCATTCATGAGATCATACTGCCAATTTCTGAGATTCTATTCACCTTTAAAACATCCATAAAACATTCCAGTATCATGCTAAGCATTAGGAATTCCATGGTGAATAAAACATAGCATTTGCCCTCAAAAAGCTCATGTTCTTGTGGGGCAATGAGGTGGAGTGATGACTTAAAAGGCAGTGAAGTAGAAGCAAGTACCAGATGAGCACAGGAGCAGGAATAACTCACTCAGCTCTGGATGACTTTGAGACGCTGATTTTTGCCACTTGGAAAGATGGAGGAAAGCATTCCTAGCTGAAAGATGATAAAGGAAATAGGTTAATAAGATTAAAAGCTTGGGAAGGATTTTACATCCCAAATGACTGTAACTAATATGCCTTATGCTCTTTTGTAAGTTTTTTATCTTTAGCTTCCTTCTCCCCAAATAAACATAATAGTAGTTTATATGTGTCCAATGAAGGTAGAACATAGATTTTCTGGCGCTTGAAGGAGATCCAGCTGGATGAGCTTGGACAGGTAAAGAAGATCTTGTGAAAAATGCAAAGGAGTCAGGACCTTATCCCCCAAGATTATTAGGCAGGGGAGTAGCATAACCACGTAAGCAGAATGTCACTTATATCCATACCACATGGCTAATTTTACACAGACTTGTTTTTTTAGTGCTTTGTTGTTTTGTTTTTTTTTTTTGGTGTTATATTTGTCCCCCCAAATACATTACAAGTTACTTAAGGGCAAAATCATTATCTCATATAGCAAGCAAGATTGTATTGAGGCCAGAGAATGTGCCTGATATATATTTCTTGTTTAATTCTAATATTATTATCTGGATTCCCTCTAGACATCTTAATCAATAGCATTTATAAGATTTAATACAATTGGATATTATTAATACAAAGCAGAGATCAGAAACCCTGGAGTAAATGTGCTCCCAAACATTTTACAAAGAGAAGCTAGTTTTTATTTCCCTAAGACCTCGCATTCACTCAGAACACATGAAGGAGGGTAGGCTTCTTTCTGCATATGGGTGCAGAGGGGTGAATTAGAAGGGCATCCAAGAAGAATTGGGGAATAGAAGCTACTTCTCTGTGAGAAACGTAGCAAAATACACTAGGAGATAGGGGAAAGAGGGGCGTAGTGAGGGACAAAAAGTAGTGAAGAAGAAACGAAGAGGTGAAATTGATAGAGGCAACCAGCTTAAAGCTATATTTACTGGTGGGTCCAAGCTCTGCATTAGAGACCACTGGATTTAGTGGTTCAGAGGAAAAAATATGCAAACAAATTTAGAAAAATCAATAATGACCATAGACAATTTAAGACTTGACTTGAGTGAGTTGTTGTGTTTTGTTTCGTTTTGTTAACCTTAAGTAGAAACATCAACACACTAGATTCCAGGTATATGTCGGCCCCTCACAGGATTCACGAGCCCTGGATACTGCCCTCTAGGCCACCTGATCCCTCTTCTGCCTCTCAAGATAAATTTCCTATCAGCCTGGCAGCCAGCCATCACCTAATCTCAGGGGAAGAGTATATAGCATGACCTCCCCTGAAATATTAGCACTATTTACCCGGGTTTGCATGGACCACATTACTTATGAGTCACCAAGGGGAGCCTCCAGTAGATAAAGAGATCAGCACAAACCTCTGTAAATAAATCTGAAATTTCAATGAAGGTCATGCCAGGCCTGATTTACTCCTCAGCACCCTATGAAATAATGTTGACCAGGTAAGTGATTTTCTCTTTTTTTTTTTCCCCTCTACCCACATGAAGGAAAACCTTTTAGCTCTAAGGAGTTTGTCTTTCATGTTACAATGAGCATCTGGCTAGAGAGATAATACACCCTGAAGGAAATAGCTTTTCATTATTATATTAGATTCTTGATACTGAAAGGCCAGGTCATATAGCAACAACTTTGTTTTTGTTTTTTTTAAAATTCAATCTGGTGGTACAAGTTCTCATAATAGAACTTAATTGAGGCACTATTGCTCAACAATAAAGCTATTTTTTAATTCAATAAACAGAAATAGGAAGCACTGTGCAGAGCATGGGGTTTAGCAATGTCAGGAAAATGAGAATAAATACACCATGATTTCTGAAAGCCTTTTTGTGTCTTCACTGAAAACCTCCAACAATTCTGAGGAGACAAGCAATGACTTTTAATTTTGGAACTCAAAAACCTTATGTCTTAGTTAAACTAAAATTTCTTCTTTTCCACCTGTCTTATTATACCTAGCCTATACATAGCAAAGGAACTTTGAGACCACAAAGGAAAAAAACAACATAGCATTGCCAGAAGATTTTAAAGGAATTGTTGAGAAAGGTAAAAAGAAGGCTCAGCAAGTCAAAGATAAAAATGTGGCATTAATTAGTGCCTTAAGGAAGAAGATAAGATGTCACTAATGATAAATTTTATATTAAAATTTCTCACTCCCAATAAGAGTATTCCATGTTTGGGTGGAATTTACAGAACAAATACTTATAGTTCCTGCTTTCTTTTATATCGAGAATCGTAATAAAGACAACTTTTCCATGTTATAGGTGTTGTTAGAAGCTACAGTTCAAGGGAACAGGAAGATGTCCCTCTACCCAGTGCTAATAGAAGCACATATCTGACTTATTTTAAGAAAGGTTTCTCTGGTTCTCATGACAAACCTTATTTATATGCATACAATCTATAAGTTCCTCATAAGACATTATTTCCATCTGTTCATAAAAACCTTCTCTGGACTTTGTAAACAGATTTCCTTATCTTCATTCTCTCTCCCAATCCCCCGACTTTATGCAGTTTCACTTTTCTTCTGACAAGTGCCTCCTCTGTTGGGGCATGGTCTCATACCCTGATAAAGAGAATGGCTCAAAGTGTTGGTCTTCCTATCTTTAGCAACTCTGATTTCCAGTAGGATATGAGTGCCTGTTCTAGATATGTTATGTGTGTGTGTGTGTGTGTGTGTATGATAATGTTGTTGAATTTTTAGTCCCAGCTTATGAGGGTTTCAGAACATTTCAACTGGCTAGGGCATTAGCACAAACCTGAGGGCTGTTGGTTGTCATGCTGAGGTGCTCGCCTGTTATCTTTTGCCTTTTTTTTTCCATTCGATCAGGCTTTATGTGTGCTTTGATCCAGGCAAAACATAACAAAGATATTTTTCAGTTTCAAAACTCCAACTATATATCCACCAAGGGCAAAGCTGAAACCATCATTAGGCTACAATGATGCTTTGAAATTCTGGCTGTAGAATTTTGTGGAGCATATTCTACTTCCCCTTTATGTGAATAAAACCCTTTAGAATGTTTCATATTCACAATGCCTCCCAGTTTCCCTGTAAGGCAGCCTTGCTTTGTTATTCCCTCCTCGCTGCTAAAGAAACAGAGGACAAGAGTAGCTAAGTAACTTGCCCAAAGTTATTCACACGAATTAAAATGAGAATATTAAAACTACTGTAAAGAATGAAATGAATGTTCTCTGGCTCTTCCTGTAGCAATGCTAATATTTAGTGAAATACACTGCTCCCTCGACTACCACCTGCCAGTTCAAATCTTATCCACCCTCTAAAGCCTTGCTCAGGTCTCACCTCTACAAGGTCCACTTCCTCCAAACCAGCCTTCTACAAACTTTCCTCAGGCCAACCGACTGACTACCACAATCCAGTTCTTGAATCTATACTTTCTATATGGTCCAAATTCATAAAACCACCTTCCCCACTTCTTTAGCATCCTCAATGACATTCATCCTACTTCATGGCAATAGTAGTAACTCAATGATTACTTGGGAGACAAAAAAACACTAAACTTGGAGTCAAGCACATATTTTTGTTGTCATTGATCATCAAAACCTGGGAAAGTCTTTCTGTATCTGTTTTCCATTCCATAAAATGGAAATGTTAAATAATATGCTTTCCAATAGTAATTCTGAATCTAAAATTTATGGTTCTATTCTTTTACTTACACATGTATTTTGTGATGCCAGAAAGGCAAGTTTCCTCACATCAACCTATTCCTTTGCCTCCTAGACCCAACTCTTACATACATGTTCCTTCAACCCTGCTCTAATTATCTCATGGTTTCCAAAGCAGTATTCAGAGAAGTTTTACTGAGTGAGTCTGCTTCTAACCTAAATAACATTTCTATATTTTAAATATATTTCAAGACAATCTGAAACAAGGCTGAAATCTCTAGACATAGACTTGTCATTTGGGATGTGCTATTATGCTGTCTGCAGTATATGAAAATAGAGCATGGCCAAGCCTACATTTTTCTGGCATATTAAAATGGAAATGGGAGACCAGATATTTTTCAAAATAAAAAGAAATTACATATGAAAGTATTTAGCAGTTGGAAGAAAAAAGTTTGTCACTGGCATGATTCATTCCATGATGGACTACATGCACTCAAATTGGCATCATGAGATCTGAGTTTTAGTTTAACCCCTGCTGCATAACTAGGTATTTGGTGAACTGAAAGTGGTCTCTAATGTCTCTTCCAGCACCAGCATTCTAGCATTTGAGAGGTTTGATGGGGCCTCCCTGCTTCTTATGATAGCCTCATACCACAGTTTTCTTCCTCTAAAGCATACCCTTCTAAACAGCTTCTAATAGATGGGCCTATTCCAGCAGCTGCCATCTTGATTAATCTTACCCACATTTATCCCAGTTCTTCCGAAGCCTACTACTTATATAAATATGGTGTCCATTCACACACATATTTGAAAATACAGGATCTCTGTGAAGTCTGTCCAACATGACAAAAGAAGCTATTGTTCAATCAGAGGAAAGAGTGATCCACATCCTCTTTTCTATTGACTGACATTCCCAGTCTTCAGTAGGTATCTGTTCTGCATTTCAGTGTGATCTTAAAAATATTGAATTATGCATCAGCATTTAGGAAAACAACCTCATTGACACTTTGCAAATAATTTCGTATAAGCTAAAACTCTCATCTTCCATATGAAAGTAGTAGCATGATGCAAAGAAAAGACTTGCAAAAAACATGAATGGTTTAGTAACTTAAGATAGATCAAGACAATAGAGCAAAGCAGATTTTGCTCAACTGATGGAGCATCTGCCTACCACATGGGAGGTCCAGGGTTCAATGCCAGGGCCTCCTGACCCATGTAGTGAGCTGGCCCATGTGCAGATGGAGTTCAGTGCCATGTCAGTTGGCCCTACTTTGGAGGTTGTTCTTCTGTGTGATGGAGCTGGACTCAGATGTGATCTTTGTTTGCAAGCCTCTCCTTTTACTTTTACTGGAACTGTAGTTGGTGCTGGGGGTTAATGTATACCCAGGGGACCTGAATCTCTGGACTGACCGTGTGATAGCCAGGCCCTGAGACTCAACAGACTTGCAGCTCCTACACTCTTGTTTATTGGACTTACCCCACTCAACTAACATGGAGGTGAAGAAGGTCAACCACCACACCAGGGAGCCAAGAGTGCCTACAACTGAAAGCAGGAGGATTGCATCCAGCATCCATGTGGAATCTAAGTCCCCTCTTGATATAGATGTGGAGTGGACACAACCATTCCAAGGTCCACAGGATGGAGGAATAGAGTATGGATTAGAGTGGACTTACTGATATTCTATTCATGAAACATTGTGATTAGTAATCGAAGAAAATGTGGCATTGGTGTGGAGAAAATGGCCATGGTGGCTGCTGGGGGTAGGGAGTGGGAGGAAGAGATGTGATGTGGGGGCGTTTCAGGACTTGGAGTTGTCCTGGATGGTGCTGCAAGGCAGTTACTGGACATTCTATGTCCTCCCATGGCCCACTGGGTGGAATGTGGGAGAGTGTGGGCCATGATGTTGACCACTGACCATGAGATGCAGCAGTACTCAGAGATGTATTCATCAAATGCAGTGAATGTCTCATGATGATGGAGGAGATTGTTGTTATGGGGGGAGGAATGGGGTGAGGGGGGTGGGGGATATATGGGGACCTCATATTTTTTTAATGTAACATTAATAAATAAAGACAAAAATAAATAAATAAATAATTTTTAAAAATTTTTTAAAAAAAGAAATGCTTGTGCTTTCTTTCCTGACTTTTCAGTCTTTTGGTTTTTCTTCTGCCTCTCTAATCACTTCTTCAGGAACACATCTTTTTTTAAACCATGCCGTAAATATCAGGGTCAATTTAGTTTCTGCTTTAGTTTCCCTTCTCATTTTACTCAGTTTTCCTGGGTGAGTTTGTTCACTCCCACAACTTCAGAAATCCCTTTGTGTTGATGACTCCCACATCTCCAGCCAGATCCTGAGCTCCAGACCTAAGGATAACAGGTATCTCAAATTCAGCATGTCCAAAAAAGAACCAATTTTTGCCACCCCAAACATGTACCTCTTTCATATTTTTTATCTCTGTGAATGGTGAGACCACCTACCCATTCTTCCAAGCCCTCCAATTCTTTCTTCTCCTCCTCCTTTTACCATTCCCCAACTCAACCAATCACCAGATACTGTTACTTTACTTCCTCAATTTCTCTGAAATCCATTCACTTCTCTCCCCATAGTTGCTACCTTTGATCAGGTCACCATCTTCTTTCACCTGGACATCATTCTCCTGTCCATCCTAACCTTAGAAGATATTTAAGAATGTGTCTCAAAATTTCTGAGGGCTACAGAAACCCACAGGTTCTATGGTCATGGCAGATGGAGTTCAATGTCATGTCAGTTGACCCTACTTTGGAGTTTGTGTTTCTGTGTGAAGGAGCTGAACTCAGATGTGATCTTTGTTCACAAGCCTCTCCTGTTATTACTTTAACTGGAACTATAGTTGGTGCAGGGGTATAATATACACCCAGGGAACCTGAATCTCTGGATTGACCATGTGATAGCCAGGCCCTGAGACTCAACAGACTTCAGCTCCTACACTCTGTTAAATTGGGCTTACCCCACTCAGCCAACATGGAGTTGAAGAAGGTCAACCACCACACCGTGGAGCCAAGAGTGCCTACAACTGAAAGCAGGAGGATTGCATCCAGCATCCATGTGGAATCGAAGCCCCCTCTTGATGTAGATGTGAAGTGGACACAACCATTCCAGGATCTACAGGATGGAGGAATAGAGTATGGATTAGAGTGGACTTACTGATATTCTATTCATGAACTATTGTGATTAGTAATCAAAGAAAATGTGGCATTCGTGTGGAGAAAGTGGCCATGGTGGCTGCTGGGGGTAAGGAGTGGGAGGAGAAGATGAGATGTGGGGGCGTTTTCGGGACTTGGAATTGTCCTAGGTGATGCTGCAGGGACAGTTACCGGACATTGTGTGTCCTCCCATGGCCCACTGGGTGGAATGTGGGAGAGTGTGGGCTATGATGTGGACCATTGACCATTAGGTGTAGTGGTGCTCAGAGATGTATTCACCAAATGTGATGGGTGTCTCATGATGATGGAGGAGATTGTTGTTATGAGGGGATAAGTGGGGTGAGGGGGGTGGAGGGTGTATGGGGTCTCATATTTTTTTAATGTAATATTTAAATGTAATATTAATGTAATATTAAAAAATAAAGACAAAAAAATGCAATTGTTACTTTCTTCTTATAACCAAATTATTTCCATTAGCATAAATATGTTACAGTTCCAGTTGGCTACTTTACTTTGATCTTTAGTTGGTTATAAATTTAAAAATCAGGCATTTCATAGCAAAGCATTGTAAATGTAATATACAGTCTAGATCCTCAAGAACATCACAATAGTGCCCGCTATACCAGCTACCTTTAATTTTGCAATCGGGAATTTATCTTCCGTTATGTTCATAATTTCAGTCCTTGCAAGTTATTAAGCAACCAAGCCTTGAGAATGCAGGCTCTGGAGCAATTTCTTAGGTTACAATACTTACTGCATGGCTTGGAGCCCTGGTTTCCCCATCTGTAAAATAAGAATACTATATTGTCTACCTCAAAAATTATTGTGAGGATAAAATTTGTTGGTACAAGTAAAGGGCTTAGGTAAATACCTGACACACAGCAAACTCTAATCTTTCTCTAGACAGTTGTGGTCAACTGATCCTTCCCCCTCCAGGTTTCCTGAATGTACTGCTTATGCCTACCACCCTCTACCCAACTGTCTTCCTTCTATCACTGGGAGTATCCTTTCTGACATCCCTTTCTTCTCTCCAGGCCAGCCTCACATCTCCATCCAAAAGCAAACCTAATGTTCTTCACGTTAGAAGTGTGGGGAAAAGTATTCAGGAACAAAAGTGATTGCAACATTTGTGTGTGGCAGAATTGGGACCAGTTCCCAGGGGTTCAAAACTTTTATTCAAGATTCTTCTCACTTTCTGGGAAACCTTTCTCCCTCTGTTCAATAGATGATATTCATATGCGCTGCACAAAGCATTAGCTCTAGACAAGAGAAAATGATGGTTGCCAAATAATGGCACTGTCCTGCCATGATGCCTACAGTTCCCAGCATAAAAGGATTCCCTAAAATACCTTGGAGGAATTTTCTCTTTCCCACTACCTGACCTCCATTCCACTTCTCCCCTTTTTGTTTACCACAGAGCAGAACACCTTACTTAAATTTCTACCATAATTTAGCACAATCAACCAAATTAGTAGTTTTTATGTCTCCTTCCCTCCCCTCACCCAGTAGATCGTGAGTGCTCAGTGAAGGCAAGGACTGTGTCTCATTGATCTTTGAATTCCCAGTGCCTAGCATGGGGCCTATCTCATGAGAGGTAATTCAATGAAAGTGTATTGTATGAATTAATAAATATGTGCTCCAATTAGGTCAAAGTACAAAGTTATTGTAAAATAACAACAATTCAAGGAACTAATGTAGATGATTCTATACAAACTGGAATATAGTAGGACTTTCATGGGATTAGATATAGAACAGCTGGATTTTGATGGCAGGACAGTTTCATCTGCAAATAACAGAATACCCAATAAAAGTGGCTCAGATTATAAAGATGTCACTAACTGTTTATTTCACAAGACATTCAAAGGTAGAAAATCCCTGGGCACCAGTGATCCCAAGGAGAGATGCCAAGTGTGCACAAAGACAAACTTTTACTTCTTTGAAGTATAATCCAAATTGCCTTCCCAGCTAAAAATAATCTTTCCCCCTTTTAAACTATAATAAAGCTTCCTCCCATTATTGCTTGGCTATAATCGGCTCTTATTTTACATGCACATAACTTTAAGTGGCTTCTGTTGTACATGCATGCAGCTTATCTTCCCAACTAGATGACAAACTCCTCAAGGGCAAGAAAAGCATCATTCATATTTGTTCCTGACACTGAAATATTTGTTATACCATTGGATGTACTTAGAGCTTAGTTATCAATTGATTCAGTTTTACTGAAGTCCTGTCTGTAAGGAATTTCCACAGAGAAACTATTCATATTCCCTGCTATGGAACACCAAGTTGAGATAGGTTGGAGGTCTCATCCACCTGATCAACTAGCAAGCAAACATAAACTCCCTTGCACTTTCTTGATAATCCTGGGATGCTACTGCATCAGTCTCTAGTGAGGATACATTACTAGTGAGTTACCCTGAGTCATCCTGTTGTGCTATCAATATTGCTACAATTTTATCTGAATTGAGTTGAAACCCTGCTGATTTAATCCAGAAATTTATTTCTGAAAAGCAGCTGGGTATCATTTGTCACTGTGCTTTAAATCCAAAATCAAAGAGATTGACAGTCCGTGTCATGGCTGTTTGGGTGGTGGTGAACCACAAATGTGGATACTTTCCATCATAAACTGCTATTTGTTGTTTTTTACAATGTGCATAAGCCTACAGGCTAAACACAAAGAACACTTTATACGTTTTACAAATAAACACATGAATGCTCTGGAATGAGTACTATGTTTTGGTGTCCAAGTTTGGGTACTCTATTCAGAAGATCTGTTCTCTTTAATCTGGGCTTTTTTCTCACCTATGTGAGACGGTGGCATGAAAAGTAAATATATGTGCCTGCCAGCAAAACTATCCACCTTCTCTTGGCACATATTTAGTAGAGGACACTGCTCTCTGCCTCACATCTCATAGACACCCTGACAGCCTCGGCAGGGAAGATATGTGAGACAATCCATAAAAAATGTGGGGTTAGTGTAGACATTCTGTCAATGAACAGAAAAATAATTCAGAGCCCCTGCCAAAAATCAGCTCTCTGTAATATTTACCAAGTGAAGTCAATTTGGAAGTAAAAGCCGGTGTAGAAAAGCCAGAAGCTCAAACCACGTTACCACACGGTTTTTGAAACAATTGACTTTTTCCCATCCCATCACCATAATCAGGCATTATTTAGGGTGAAGGCTAACCAAACATATGTGTTTTTCCTAACTTTAAAGATTAATGGACTTCAGTGAAACAAGGAGGGCATGGCAACTTCATAATTTTCCAGCACTCTGTATGTTGACCTCCACATGCAAGGTTAAGCAACTGTTATGCTAAATGAATCCTAGAACAGTCACCTTAAGATTAATTCACTGAACAGTTAATTATTGCTTTGTATCTGGTTATCTCTAGAAGAGTTTAAGGCAGAATTCAAAGGGATATACAGTTTAATAGAGTGCATGTACTGGAGATGAAACGCAAATTTGTTTGAAAACTTCCTAGAGCATTGCAATGAAAAGGAGAAGTCAGCAATCACATCATTTAGTGTTTAGAAGATAAAACCCAAGCCAGGTACAAAGGAGATTTTTATTACTTTTATTACTACAGTCCTCACAGAAATTCACTCTCTTATAGTGAACCATCATCTTAAAAAAATACATCACAATACAAAAGCATTAATATTTTCAAAGGGTAGTTCTTAGAAAGTCTCTTAGTGTAGCTATTGCCATGACACTGAAGTTCAACACAGTAGTAGTATTTTCTGTGGTGTTACCATTACTTGTGTATCTATACCTTATCTACATTTGTCTATCATCTATCAGAGTAGCCTGCTCCATCATTTCCCTTATAGCTTAAGGGCGGACATAAAAATGAAAGATTTTTCTTTTTAAAAAATAATTAAAAATTAGGGGACAGATGAGCTGTTGCTTACAGTGCTCTGGCTTTTTGAAAAGCTTCTGAAGATTTCTTGGACCCAAAAGTTGTACCTACCTAAATATCCTGAAGTAGAGAGGTAATTATTCAGAATCTTTGGCAGGGCTAAAAAAAAAACAGTTTTCACTAAAATGGAAGTTGTCTAAATTTATATAGTATGACTATGCCATCGAAAAAATCACTACATAGTTTTCTTAAATTTCTATCCCCTATGCTACTTGATTCCCAGGGCATTAATTATTGCAAGCCATTTTTTGGTAGGTATTCAAAGACAAACCTAGAAGTTTTGTAAACTGTAGCTATCACCCAAAGCAATCTTTTATTTCTCTAATCTTTACATATGTACAAAATTTCACTGCACTCCATCAAAAATTATAGAAGAGATGCCTGTATGATAAGTGTGCTTGGCTTCTGTTTTGTCTCAGATGAATGGCTGGTAAAAATAAAAAATAAAGGGACAGTTTGAAGTCCTATCAGAAAGTACACAATTTCAGTAAACTAGGTCAACGTAAAACGAACCCATATGAAAACAAAAAGTTCCATGGAATTTAAAGAGAGCAACTACTCTGGAATGAAAAACCCCATGAACCTTCTACTGATAGAATGGAACCATTTTTATTAA
Organism: Dasypus novemcinctus; assembly: GCF_030445035.2. Taxonomy (NCBI): domain Eukaryota; kingdom Metazoa; phylum Chordata; class Mammalia; order Cingulata; family Dasypodidae; genus Dasypus; species Dasypus novemcinctus. Next base: position 57,658,709 of record NC_080688.1, read on the forward strand.
AACTGGAATGAAGTTGTAGACTCTGGGCTCAGGCAAACCTCTTCACTAATCTGCCTTACCATCCCTATGTCCATTTTTGTGGCTTACACAAACTCCTTACTCTGCCCAGAGAAAGCTAGTGGTAGAGTTTATTTTCCAAAAGGGCTGCATCAATAAATCCTATCTCACGTGCTCTTCTGCAATGTGATCTTGCCATTCCCCATAAGAGGTAGAGTCTTTTTACCACTCCCATGAATCTGAATGGACCCTATGGCAGCTTTGACCAATGGAATAGGGCAAAGTGACGCTGTGCTCCTTCCTAGCATAACGATTAACTGGTCTGTCATTTCCACTTCCTGCCTCTTGGAACCCATGTGAGAAGTCCATGCTACCCTTGACAGATAAGCACTTGGAGGAGAATTGAGGCTCTTGAAGAAGCCAGTCACCTTGGACATCCAGCTCAGGTGTACCTTCAGATGATCCAACTCTAGCTACTTTCTATGTGCAACTGCTTGAGACGTCTCAAACTAGAACTCCCCAGTTGGGCCCTATTGAGCTGACAGAACTATAAGAAATAATAATAAATTGTTTTATTAAGCCACTAAGTTTTGGGATGATTGGGAAAGGGCAAAATTCTCTCTGACTCTATGCTTGGGCTCATGCCCATTCCAATTGCTTGTAACTATATTACTCCATATTTCTGCCTTTTCAAATTTCACCCACTCATCAAAGCTTAACTAATTCAATCCCTGTAGCCAGCACTAATCTCTCTCTCCTTTCTAGGCCCATAGCTGTTTGTTCATATTTTTGTTCTATGAGTTGTATTGCCTCAGGATATAGAACACAGTTCTATCTTCATTTATGGATTCATTCAATCCAAAATCTTTTTTGAGCACACTTACGTTCCAAGCAAAAATGAATACAACACAATGCCTGACCTTAAGGAATTTAGCAACTAATGGGGTGACAGATATAGACAAGATGGAGACTAAGTGATTATGATAAACAGTGAGCCTCACAGGAACAGGGAAAAGGGATGGTAGGAAGGGAAGTAAGAAAGTCTCCAAAGAATAGTAATCCAGTAAGGAAGACTGTTCCCTATAAAAGGTATCATGCATGCAAGCAAATTTCCCAGAGGTGAGAAGCAGCATGCTACTTGTGGGAAACTGCAGGAGTCCAAGAGTGGTAAGACAAGTCAACAAAGCAGGGCATGATGTAGAACTGGGATTTTGCCCCCACACACTAAGGGGATCTCCAATAGTTATAAGGAGAATGTCATGGTCAGAGAGTGCTTTAATTTATTTTCCTGGCACATATATGAAGGATGGAGGTGATAAGGACAAGTCTGAGAAAAAGAGAGAACTCAATTCATTCAGGAACCTTGACCCTAAGCATCCCAGAGATGGCAAGAGCCTGCTCAAGACCAGTGGCCATGGCAGTGGGAAAAAGGGAACCAAACTAACTCTGCTTGAGCACCTGTAAGAGAGAAAACTAAAGCCCCAGAAGGATAAGTGTTTTTCCCCTACTCTGACAGCAAATCAAGGGCAATATTTGAAATAAATTTCAGGTTAATGGATGATTCACTTTTCCCATTATGTTAAAGGTATATTTTCAACCAACTAGTGATATAAACTGTGAGTTTATACAAGCTTCAAGCTTGCATAGTTTTCTTAAAGCCAATTAAGTGATAAAGGCTCTGTGTAAATTCAGGAAAGATGCAGCCAGATGTGGGTGATATGTATATTCAAGCTTAGCAGGGGTGCTAACACCCCTAGGTCCTAAGAGACTGAAACCTAATCTAACAAAGAAAGTTCTTTTTCACACCAAAGGCACCACTTGACCCCTGCTCCTAAATGCTCTACATAAAAGGGACCTAGAAGCCCAGCTGGGGCTCAGTTTTTTGGACAGAAGTCCCCTGGGCCTGGCCGATCATAATAAATCTTCCTTCTGAGAATTTCTGCATCTTGGCCTTCAATACACAATCACCGAATCCTCCCAACTTCCACTACATTTCTTGGGGGCTCATCCAGGATTGCTGCAAAGGCTAGAGGTGGCAACAGTTCATTGACCCTTTCAGACGCCACCAAGGAAGCCAGGGGACCAGACAAACCCCAGCCCAGGGTGCCTCTGGACCCCTTTAGTCCAGAAAGAGGTTGTGGACTCCACCAGAGTCCCCCCCCCCCGCCAGAAGAAACTGGAGGCACCAAAGGGTTTAAAAGGAGACCCTGAGAACAAAACAGAGCTCTGCACGCCAGATGGGTAAGACCCCCAGGGGCATAGTGCAGGGAAAGCCTAACTCTGGAGGTGGGGCAAGATGGCGTCTGAGTGAGTGCACCTTATAATCTCTCCTGCAAAGAAGCAGCTGAGTAAGGTTGGAGTCTTGCTGGAATGGGCTGTTTCAGGTGTTTGCAGGGCAGGAGGTGTCTGGACATTGATTTAGTGGGACGGTGACAGAGGAGATTCTTGTAAGAGGTAGAATTTTGGGTCTCTTTCATGGAGGTTGGGGCTGCGCACGGGACTCTTCCCCCTGGGGCTGGTGGCCCAGTGGTGGTGATTCTTGGAGACTTTGCTGCACTGGTGAGTTCCCAAGCCCTGAGCAGGTTGCTTTGGGGGCTTGTAGGGTGGGAGGTGTCTGGAAGTCAATTTGGTGAGACAGTGATGGAGGAGATTCTTGCAAGAGGTGGAATTTTGGGTTTCTGACATGGAAGTCAGAGCTTCTGGCTAGAGCCCCTCCCCCTAGGGCTGGTGGCTCATCTGCGGCAGTCCCTGAACTGTTTGTAGTGCAGCAGTGCCCCCAGCAGGCTGTTTTGGGGCTTGCAGGGCGTGAGGTGTCTGGAAGTCAATTTGGTGAGACAGTGACAGAGGAGATTCTTGCGAGACATGGAATTTTGGGTTTCTGACACAGAGGTCAGAGCTTCTGGCTGGAGCCCCTCCCCCTAGGGCTGGCAGCCCATCTGCAGCAGTCCCTGAACTGTTTGTCGTGCAGTGACACCCCCAGCAGGCCATTTTGGGGTCTTGCAGGGTGGGAGGTCAATTTGGTGAGACAGTGACAGAAGAGATTTCTGTGAGAGGTGGAGTTTTGGGTTTCTGACATGGAGGTCAAAGTTTGTGGGCATGACCCCTCCCCCTAGGGCTGGCACCCAGCTGCAGGGATCACTGAAGGCTGTGTTGCGCTGTGGTGCTCCCAGACTCCCTGTTAACCGGATGTGTGGTTTCCAGGTCTGTGTCCCCTAACCCTAGTGGCCCACACTCCAGAGACTCACACCTCTTGAGTCTGCAATATCACAGACTTCCCATCCCTGAATCCACTGCACCCTGAAGTCCATCTGAGGTCTTTGATTATCCTAGCCCTTGGTGTTTGTGGTTCTTTTTCTCTTATTTCTTTTTATTATTGTGTTGGTTGCTAATGTTGCATTATCTCCTGGTCTTTTCTCCCATTTTATCCCCCAAGGTCCTTTTTTATTTATTTAGGTTTCTTTCTTCTTTTCTTTTTCTTGCTTGTCTCCCTCCCTTTTCTTTGCCTACCCCCTTTTTTTCTTCTATTTTTTTCCTTTTTTTTCTCTTCTTATTTTATTTTATTTTATTTATATAATAGGTGCTGCAGGGAGTGCTTCACATTTGCTGTGTTTCCTCATCCTCCATTTCCTTGTTTCTGTGTGAATTGATCTTGGCCACCTACACTATCCCCTTTTCCCCACATCTTGCTATCCTCCATCATCTACTGTCTCTCTTACATTCCACCTCCCTTTCTTTGGCCCCCAAATTGTCTAACATTTAATTTCTAATACCTTTGTTCTGTTTTCTCTCTTTTATAAACTCTTGATATTATTGTCTTTCTTTTCTTGTTCCCTCTCTCATGAAAACACTGGCTTTTTAATTCATACTATATTCCTCCCCATATTCAGTTGACTATCTCATTATAGGTACTCTACTTACTGCTGTAACTCTACACAACTTACATGAGTCTAATATCCATTCTTCCAGATCTCATATTGTTGCTCTGTTAACATTTATTACCAATACCACTTTACACATTTTCCTTTCCCTGGCCCTAATATTTTCCTTCAAAGTGAACTTAGCCAACAACAAGAAATTAGAGTAAGAAGAACAAAGTGACAAAGAGAAGATATAACACTTACACAAGAACAGCAACTAATTAATCCCCAAGACTAGACAAAGAAGCTAAGGAACTGATTATACCCATCAAGATAAAATGATGACCAGACAGCAACAAAAAACTACAAACCAAACCAATAATCAGGAAAACATGGCTGAATCCCACTAAAAACCAGAAAGGGGAGGAGAACATCGGACAAGTAATTAAAGATTTCAAAACATATATTAGAGACCAACTTAATGAAGTAAAGGAAGAGATTAACAATATGAAGAAAACACTTGGAGAGTAAATTGCAGACATATGCAAAAAGATAACAGATACGATGGGAATGAACACCACAGTTCAAGAAATCAAAAATACACTTTCAGCAAATAGCTGCAGATTAGAAGAGGCAGAGGAGAGAATTAGCAATGTGGAAGACAGTGCATCTGAAATCAAATAGATAGTAGAATTAATCAATAAAAAGATAGAAAAAATCCAGCTAGGACTAAGGGACCTGAATGACAATGCAAAATGCACAAAGATATGTATTATAGGCATCCCAGAAGGAGAAGAGAAGGGAAAGGGACCAGAAGGGGTGTTGCAGGAAATAATGGCTGAAAACTTCCCAAATCCACTGAGAGAGATGGATGTACATGTCCAGGAAGCACAACGCACCCCAAACATCATAAACCCCAACAGGCCCACCCCAAGACATATACTTGTCAAATTATCCAATGCTCAAGACAAAGAGAAAATTCTAAAAGCAGCAAGAGAAAAGAAAATCATCACATTCAAGGGAGGCTCCATAAGATTCACTGCTGATTTCTCATCTGAAACCATGGAGGCAAGAAGGCAGTGGTATGATATAGTCAAGGTACTAAAAGAAAAAAATTTCCAACCAAGAATACTCTACCCACCTAAACTAGCATTCAAAAATGATGGAGAGTTCAAAATATTCACAGATAAACAGAAATTGAGAGAGTATGCCAACAAGAAATCTCCCCTTCAAGAAATACTAAAGGGAGTTCTGCAGGAAGAAAGGAATAAACAGGAGAGGCAAGAGTTGGAGGAGAGTGTAAGAGCAACAAAAAAGACAAAAAGAGAAGGAAAAAAACAAACAAAATATGACAAACATAAGTCCAATCAAAATATGGCTAACATAAGTAATTTCTTGAAAGTAATAACACTGAATGTCAATGGATTAAACTCACCTATCAAAAGATTCAGACTGGGACATTGGATAAGGAAATATGACCCATATATATGCTGTCTACAAGAAACACATCTTAGACCCAGGGGTTCATGGAGATTGAAAGTGAATGGTTGGAAAACAATCTTACAAGCAAACAATAACCAAAAAAAGGCAGGAGTAGCTATATTAATATCAGACAAAATAGACTTTAAATGCAAAACAATTGTGAGACGAAGAAGGATACCACATATTAGTGAAAGGGACAATCTCTCTCAAAAAGAATGAACAATCATAAATATTTATGTTCCTAACAAGGTGCCTCCATATACGTGAGGCAAACACTGGAAAAACTAAGTGAAAGAATAGATGCCTCTACAATTATAGTGGGAGATTTTAATATACCAACTTTGGACAGAACATCTCAAAAGAGAATCACTAAAGAAACATAATTTTTGAACATTGTATTAGAAGAGCTGTATCTAATAGACATACACAGATCATTACATGCTAATACAGCAGGATATACATTTTTCTCAAGTGCACATAGATCATTCTCCAAGATAGACCATATGCTAGGCCACCAAAAAAGGCTTAATGAATTCAGAAAGATTGAAATCATACAAAATAATATCTCTGACCACAGTGGAGTGAAGCTGAAAATCTGCAAGGGCCAGAGGGCCAGATTTCACACCAAGATGTGGAAATTAAACAGCACACTCTTAGAAAAACAGTGGGTCAAAGAGGAAATCTCAAAAGAAATTAATAACTACCTTGAAGCCAATGATAATGATAACACAACATACCAAAACTTATGGGATGGAGCAAAAGCAGTACTGAAAGGGAAATTTATAGCCATAAATTCATACATCAAAAAAGAAGAAAGAGCAAAAATTGAAGAACTAACTGCACATTTGGAGGAATCAGTAAAACAAAACAACAAAGTAACCCCACTGGAAGAAGAAAGAAAGAAATAACAAAGGTAAGAGTAGAACTAAATGAAATAGAAAAGAAGAAAGCACTTGAAAAGATAAACAAGACCAAGAGCTGGTTTTTTGAGAAGATCAATAAAATTGACAAACCTTTGGTGAGACTAACAAAGAAAAAAAAGAGAGAAGAAGCAAATACACAAAATAAGAAATGAGAAAGGAGATATCACCACTGACCCCACAGAAATAAAGACTATCATAAGAGGATACTTTGATAAACTATATTCCAACAAAAATGACCATTCAGAGGAAATGGACAAATTCCTAGAAACACATAAGCAGCCTATATTAACAAAAGAAGAAATTGATGATCTCAACAAACCAATATCAAGTAAAGAGATAGAATCAGTCATTAAAGACCTCCCAACTAAGAAGAGCCCAGGGCCAGACGGCTTCACAGGTGACTTCTGGAAAACATTCTGGAAAGAACTAACACCAATCCTGCTAAAACTCTTCCAAAAAACCGAAACACAAGGAACATTACCTAACTCATTCTATGATGCCAACATCACCCTAGTACCAAAGCCAAACAAAGACACCAAAAGAAAAGAAAATTACAGACCAATTTCTCTAATGAACCTAGACGCAAAAATCCTCAACAAAATACTTGCTAACTGTATTCAACAACACATTAAATGAATTATACACCCTGACCAAGTGGGATTCATTCCAGGTATGCAAGAATGGTTCAACATAAGAAAATCAATCAATGTAATACACCATATAAACAGATTGAAGGAAAAAAATCACATGATTATATCTATAGATGCAGAAAAAGCATTTGACAAAATACAGCACCTTTCTTGATAAAAGCACTGCAAAAGATTGGAATACAAGGAAATTTTTTGAACATGATAAAGAGTATATATGAAAAACCCACAGCCAACATCATTTATAATGGTGAAATCCTGAAATCCTTCCCTCTAAGATCAGGAAAAAAACAAGGATGCCCACTCTCTCCCCTTCTATTTAACATTGTCATAGAAGTACTTGCTCGAGCACTGAGGCAAGAACCAGATATAAAAGGCATTCAAATTGGAAAGGAAGAAGTCAAAATTTCATTATTTGCAGATGACATGATCCTATACATAGAAAACCCTGAGAGGTCTACAACAAAGCTTCTAGAACTCATAAATGAGTTTAGTAAAGTCGCAGGTTATAAGATCAATGTGCAAAAATCAGTAGCATTTCTGTACACCAATAATGAGCAAACTCGGGAGGAAATCAAGAAACAAATACCACTTACCATAGTAAATAAAAAAATCAAATACTTAGGAATAAATTTAACTAAAGATGCAAAAAACTTATACACAGAGAACTACATAAGACTGTTCAAGGAAATCAAAGAAGACCTAAATAAATGGAAGATTATTCCCTGTTCATGGATAGGAAGACTAAATATTATTAAGATGTCTATCCTACCAAAACTGATCTACACATTCAATGCAATCCCAGTAAAAATCAACACAGCATTCTTTAAGGGAGCTAGAAAAACTAACTATGAAATTGATTTGGAAAGGAAAGAGGCCCCAAATAGCCAAAGACATATTGAAAAAGAAAAATGAAATTGGAGGAATCACACTACCTGACTTCAAAACATACTACAAAACTACAGAAGTGAAAACAGCATGGTATTGGCACAAGGAGAGACACACAGACCAATGGAACCAAATTGAGAGTTCTGGTATAGATCCTCATATATATAGCCATATAATATTCGATAAAGCCACCAAACCCTCTCAACTGGGAGAGAATGGCCTATTCAACAAATGGTGCCTGGAGAACTGGATATCCATATGCAAAAGAATGAAAGCGGATTGCCATCTCACAACTTATACAAAAATCAACTCAAGATGGATCAAAGACCTAAATAAAAGAGCCAAGACCACAAAGACTTTGGAAAGCAGTGTAGGGAAGCATATGCAAGACCTTGTAATAGGAAATGGCTTCATGAACTCCACACCAAAAGCACGAGCAGCAAAAGAAAAAATAGATAAATGGGACCTCCTCAAAATTAAAGCCTTCTGCACCTCAAAGGAGTTTGTCAAGAAAGTGAAAAGAGAGCCTACACAATGGGAGAAAATATTTGGTAACCATATATCAGATAGGAGACTTATAACTTGGATATATAAAGAACTCCTATATCTTGAAAATAAAAAGATAAACAACCCATTTAAAAAATGGGAAAAAGATTTAAACAGACACTTCTCCAAAGAAGAAATACAAATGGCTAAAAAAAACACATGAAACAATGCTCCAAATCTCTAGCTATCAGGGAAATGCAAATCAAAACTACAATGAGGACTATCTTACTCCCATAAGATAGGCAGCCATGAAAAAAACAGAAGACTACAAATGCTGGAGAGGATGTGGAGGAATGGGAACACTCATCCACTGCTGGTGGGAATGCAGAAGAATCCAGCCATTCAGGAGGACAGTTTGGTGGTTTCTCAAAAAAATTACCATAGATTTGCCATATGACCCAGCAATTCCACTGCTGGGTATATACCCAGCAGAACTGAAAACTAGGACACAAATTGATATATGCACACCAATGTTGATAGCAGCATTTTTCACCATCGCCAAAAGTTGGAATCAACCCAAATGCCCATCAACAGATAAGTGGATAAATAAAATGTGGTATATACATACAATGGAATACTGCTTGGCTTTAAGAACAAATACACTACAAACACACGGGATTAAATGGATGAATCTTGAGAACCTTATGTTGAGTGAAGCAACCCAGGCACTGAAGGACAAATACTACATGACCACAATGATATGAAATAAGTAAACCATGCTGCCTCAGAGAGCTAGAGACTGGATGATAGGCTTACAGTAAATCGGGGGGTAGAGGAAGGATGTAAGCTGACACATACATGGGTGAAATCTATGATAAGCTGGAGGTAAGTATTTGTACAAGGAAGGGATAAAATGGGGACATAGGGTTACCTTTGGGTGGGGCTTTGCGGGCTTGAGGGGGGCTAGGGATGGGAGGATGAGTAATATTGCCCAAGAAATTGGGGGGAGGGTGGGGCAACATACAAACATAGGAGATTGTCAGGTATTTGGTTGAGAGTATAATGCTGAGAAAACCTTTTCAAAAATATAATAAGGAAAGTTACCTGTTTAAGATGCTTAAAGGGGATAATCCGATGCAGGACAGGCACCTAGGGAATATGTGAATGCTCATTTTGCCATAGTGGATTATACCATTGGATAGAGACCCAGATAATGAGAGTGAAGGTATACCCACATACTGGGGAGGACTGATGCCATCAAATAGAGGGAACTGTATCTCTTAAGAGAAATGGTGGTTCCCAGGGCATTAGGGCAGTTGAGCATGTCAAGCCCTCAACACTGTTGCAAGTATCTCTGAACATGGCCCTACAAGCAATGAAGATTGACTGTCACTGTGGGCCCTAAGGGAAGGGGAAAAGAGGTATTGAATAGATGGAACCAATGTAACTGTGTGGGCAATAGAAGTGTTTCACAAGAGTACACAAAGATGGATATAAGACATGTAAAATTACACCAAAAATATATAGGGGCTGAAAGGCTAAAATGTAAATTATAATGTAAAACATAAGATAACTAATAATTTAGAAAATTGTATAGTCTAAAATATAAACCACAATTTAAACACAAATGTTATCTTGTTTGAAAGCTATTGTCTCAATATCTGTATATCAGTTTCAGTAAATATAGTATGAATATGTAAAAAGATTATTGCTGTGGAAGGGAAAAGGTTTTATGTTGGATATGTGGGAGTACTGTATATTATATATATGAATTACTGTGATCTAAAACTCTTGTGAAGATAAGCTTAATAATTAGAAAAAAGAAAAAAAAAGATAGGACATAGACACTGAGGAAAAGACGGAAGTAGTTGCCTTGCCAAGTTGCATACAAGGCAACATTTATTGCAGTGATGGAAGGCAAAACATCAAAAACAAAGCTTTTGCATTTTTTTAATTTTTTGATACCCCAATTTATTTTTACCTTAATTTTTCCAAGTTAATATGTATTCTATATCTAACCTTTAAACTCATCGCTATATTCCATTTTACTAATAAGGGAACCTGGAAATATATTGGGCTTCACTTTTCAGGAGGTTTTGGATCACAGAGAGGTTCAACAATGGCAGCAGAGGAATACTAATGTGGGATGATATTTACAGGGGACACATGGTTGGCAGGGAGTTCTATAGGGCATATATCTAGGATACATAAAAATGTTTGGATATTTTCATAGTGGATACAACTAAAAACAACAACTGAGGGAGTGCTGAGTTCCTAGCCAGGGGAGCTCTCTCATAGTCCCTAAAGGAACACCAGCAATCCCCCAAGTGCAATGGCAAAGACCAAAAAAAAATGAAGGTCCAACAATGAGCCCATGATACTAATGAATATGCTTGTGAGCCTGCGCACCTGAAATAAGAACAAGGCCTAGAGCTGCAGGGTGCCTAAGAGTTACCTCCTGAGAGCCTCCATGTTGCTCAAATGTGGCCAGTCTCGAAGCCAAACTCAGCATGTAAATGCATTGCCTTCCCCCCAGCATGAGCCTCCCTGGCACTGAGGGATTACTACCAAGTACCAGCTGATGATGTAACTAGAAAATGACCTTGAATACATAGGTCAACTTGGACCAGCAGAATATCTCAGTCTACATATAATACCAGGAGTTAAAAATGCTTTTTGACCTGAATCAAGGGGGAAATGGAGAGGACAAATGAGTTTATATGGCTGTGAGTCTCCAAAAAAGAGCCAGGGGGTTATCAGACAGGTCGCCCTTACGCACACCTCAGCAGAGTCCCAGAGACAGATAAAATAGATACAACTGCGGGTATTGGTTCTTCTGAGGGCGACAGAGACCCACAGGTTCTATGGTCATGGCAGATGTAGTTCAGTGCCATGTCAGTTGGCCCTTCTTTGGAATTTGTGTTTCTGTGTGATGGAGCTGGACTCAGATGTGATCTTTTTTCACAAGCCTCTCCTGTTACGTTTTCCAGAACTGTAGTTGGTGCTGGGGTTTAACACATACTCAGAGGATCTGAATCTCTGGACTGACCTTATGATAGCCAGGTCCTGAGCCTCAACACACTTCAGCTCTTACACTCTGTTTTACTGGGCTGACCCCACTCAGCCAACATGGAGTTGAAGAAGGTCAACCACCACGCCGTGGAGCCAAGAGTGCCTACAACTGAAAGCAGGAGGATTGCATCCAGCATCCATGTGGAATCTAAACCCCCTCTTGATATAGATGTGGAGTGAACACAACCAATTCAAGGTCCACAGGATGGAGCAATAGAATATGGATGAGAGTAGACTTACTGATACTCTATTCATGAACTATCATGATTAGTAATCGAAGAAAATGTGGCATTGGTGTGGAGAAAGTGGCCATGGTGGCTGCTGGGTGTGGGGAATGGGAGGAAGAGATGAGATGTGAAGGGATTTTCGGGACTTGGAGTTGTCCTGGATGGTCCTGCAGGGACAATTACCGGACATTGTATGTCCTCCCATGGCCCACTGGATGGACTGTGGGAGAGTGTGGGCTATGATATGGACCATTGACCATAAGGTGCAGTGGTGCTCAGAGATGTATTCACCAAATACAATGAATGTCTCATGATGATGGAGGAGATTGTTGCTATGGGGGGGGAGGAGTGGGGTGAGGGGGATGGGGGTATATGAGGACCTCATATTTTCTGGTAATAAAATAATAAATAAAAAAATAAGCCTAACTCTGAAAGTTAGAAGGGGAGGCTGATCACCTCCCAAAAGAAGACCCTAGTACTCCCAAGGAGAAAGGAAGAAGCCATCTTCTCTAGGTCTGAGAAAGGAAAAGAAAATGGGTGTGGTGTGTGTGTGTGACTGCGGTGACTGAATGAGATACAGGGACATTCTGCAGGGCAAGAGCAGAGTCTCAATCCATGGTTCCATGGCAACCTTATCTGGTCAAGGGTAGCAAAGGTACCCTCTGGGGCCCTTCATCTGAGTGAGGGGTTTATACCAACCTGCTAAGTCTAAGAGGTGCCATAAGTTCCCATGAAGGATGTGGCCAGAGATGGATAAAGCAAAAGGCTGAGTGAGTGTTATGTAGAGCTGATGCAGATTGGAAACATGGGGAACACACAAAGTAAGACCCTGCTAGTTAGTATGCTGAAAAACTTTCCTCAGGCATTCCATGGAGATGTATACAGCATAAAGTTTCAGCCAGGAAAGCTTAGAAAGATTAGAATGTCTGACTTTCATCATGGGCTGGCCCAAAGAGGGCACCTTTGACCCCAGATCATCTGTAAAGTCCACAATGTGGTAATCAGAAAACCAGGGCACTCTGACCATTTCCCATACACTGATGCCTGGCAGGGCACTGTGAGTCAAAGTCTGCCCTAGTTAAGAAAATGTATGACTCAAGAAGCCAGGATTTGCCTGATACAAAAGCCCAGATGTACTGTCCAAGGAATTAGGCCAAGCAAATACCTTGCAAAGGGTCCAGAAAAAGTGGGCTTGAAATCTGGTTCTGAACCACTCATTCTAGAAGAGCCAGATGAAAATGACCTCCTGCTGCCTTATGCAGTTGCTCCTACTGCACCAGTGCTAAGGAGTAGGGACGAGCCATCTCCTACACCATCATCCTTGAGCAGCACAACCTCACCACCCACACAGCTGCTCCCACAGCTGAGTAGCTTTCTCCAAGCAACATGGTCCAGCCATCCCCACAGCCACTCCTGCAGCCATTCCCTGAGCCGGTTCTGCAGCTGGTTTCTCCAAGCAATGCAGCCTCTTCACCCCCACAACCACTGTCTTGGCCAATCTCAATGCCCAGCAGCATAGTGCCAACCATCAATCAGGAAGGAGTCATTGAAAGATGACTACTCAGGCCACAAGGGAACCCCAGGGACAGGTGGAGCAGGGAGAAGGGCTGCCCTACAGCTACCTCACCATGAAGCCCAAGCTTCAATTTATTATGATGCTGATGGTCAGATTCAAGAAGGATACCAAACGTTCATGTACCAACCCTTTACTACCACCAACCTCTTTAACTGGAAAAGTCACACCCTACCATACTTAGAGAAACCTCAAGCCATGATGGACCTCTTCCAGTCCACCATACAAACCCACAAACCCACCTGGGCTGACTGTAAACAACTCCTATTGACCTTACTCAACTTCAAGGAGAGAACACAATGGGCTCTAACCTGGCTCAAAGAGCACCCACCTGAGGGAACCCTGGACAGTGATCGATATGCCCTCACACAGTTCCCAGAAGAGGACTCCCAATGGGATCCCAATGACACAACTGGGCTCAACTGACTAGGGACTTTCCATAGGGCCTTAGTTGAAGGGTTCAGAGCTGGGAGCTGAAAGGCAGTAAACATAATGAAGACCACCCAAATCCAACAGACTCTTGATGAAGGTCCAGGTCAATTCTATGAGCGACTGTGTGAGGTGTTTCATGTATACATGCCTTTTAAAAAAGATGCTCCTGAAAGCCAAATGGTCAATGCAACATTCATTGCCCAATCACATGCTGACATCCAAAGAAAGCCACAGAGTTTAGACAGTTTTGTTGGTATGTATATTTCCCAGCTCATGGAGGTAGCCACCAAGGTTTATGTCAACCACGATGTAGAAACTAGGAGAGAGGAAAACCAGAAAATGAAAAAGAAAGCAGACCTTGAAGCAGCAAGAAGCAACCCCATGTAAAGGAAAGTAAACTGGGATGCCCCTGCTCCAGCCCCTGCTCCAAGGAGGGGGAGCCCACCCCTAGGGTGAAATCAGTGCGCATACTGCAAAGAGGAAGGGCACTGGAAGTAAGAGTGCCCCAACAGGTCACTTGACCCCATCACCCTCACGAAGGCGGCCAAACCATTGGCCAGAGAGCAAATGGGGCCTCACAAACTAAACCCTGGGTTCTCAAAAATTCAGAAGGGAAACTTGCAAATCAGCTCACTGAAATTGCAGGAATAGAGGGCTCTGATGAGTACTATTAGGACAGACTGGGCTCCTATTCTCCCAGCCCCACAGAGCCTATAGTCAGAGTCCAAATTGGGGGCCACACCATACATATGATTGTCAACACTGGGGCTCAACATTCTGTAATGACAAGGCCAGTTGGGCAATTATCAAAAAGACAAATCACTATCGTAGGGGCAACTGGTAAAAGCACCCAGAGGCCCTTCCTCCAAGCCAGGACCTGTAACACTGTGGGCAAAGAAGTCACTCATGAGTTCCTGTATTTCCTAGAATGCCCAGTCCTCTCTGGGGTCAGGATCTGCTGTCTAAACAACAAGCTCAGCTTGCTTTTGATGCCACAGGGCAATCCACATTAACACTGGGACCACCAAAGCCTCCAAAAATAGCGATAATCCTCTCTTTGCAGGAGGAATGGAGACTGTTCTGTCTCAGCAAAGCCAGTCAATCTACAGCCACACAGCTCCCCTTTGAATATGTGTCTGAAGTATGAGCAGAGGACATCCCAACAGGGATGGCACATGATATTCCTCCAATAATTGCTGAAATAAAGCCCACTGGCAGTCCAATGAGCATAAAGCAATATCCAGTTCCACGTGTAGTGCAAGATAAAATTTGGTTACATATTCAGATATTGCTGAATGAAGGCATACTAAAGCCATGTCAGTCTCCATGGAATATCCCCCTCTTCCCAGTCAAAAAGTCCAATGGGGATTACCACCCAGTCCAGGACTTGCAAGCAGTCAACTCAGTAGTAGTGACCTTATACCCAGTGATCCCCAACCCTTACACTCTCCTCAGCTTAATACCCTCATTGGCATTCTACTTTTCATGCCTTGATCTTAAAGATGCCTTCTTCTGCATTCAAATAGCACCCTGGAATCAACCGATTTTTCACCTTTACGTGGGACAATCCAAGCTCCAGCAAAAAGGAACAGCTAACCTGGACACAGCTCCCTCAGGAATTAAAAAATGTGCCCACTATTTTTGGACAAGCCCTGGCCAGTGACCTTAAGTCCTTTAAACCAGAAAGCCATAATTGTTTCATCCTCCAATATGCAGAAGACCTCATCCTCAGAAGTCCCACCTACCAAGACTGTGCTAGTGGAACCCATGCCCTCTTAAAACATCTGCAACAAAAGGGTTATTGGGGGTCTAAAAAGAAAGCCCAAATCTTCCTACATCAGGTCAAGTATCTAGGTTATAAAATAGCACAGAGGCTCCATGATTTAGGACCAGAAAGAAAAGAAGCAATCTGTAGCCTCCCTGAGCCCAACACTTGCTGAATGTTGCCAGAATTCCTCAGAGCAGCTGGATTCTGCCGCATTTGGATCCCCAATTTTGGTGTCCTCATGCGCCCTTTGTATGAAGCCATAAAGGGGGGAGAGCATGAACCCCTGCTCTGGGAAAGCCCACAGAAAGACACTTTCACCAGTCTCAAGTGGGCTCTGATGGAAGCACTGAGACTTGGGCTTCCAGATACAGTATACCATTCTACCTCTACATCCATAATCATGAAGACATCACAATAGGAGTACTCACGCTTTGCTTGGGTTCCTGGCAAAAACCAGTAGTCTATCTGTCCGAACAACTGGACACTGTAGCTCAGGGATGGCCCTTATACCTGCAAGCTGTAGCTACTGCAGCAAGGCTAACACTAGAAGCCATAAAATTAACTCTTGGGCAGCCTATGATTGTTCTGGTTCTGCATGCAGTAGTCACAATCTTAGAAGCCAAAGGAAAACACTGGCTTACTAACAGCTGCCTGGTTAAATATCAGACCCTATTATGTGAAAATCTGTCTGTCCAACTGGAACTCATGGAAGTTCTGAATCCTGCTAACCTGCTACCTGTTGAGCCAGGAGTTCCAACCCATAACTGCCTGGAGACATTGCAAGAAGTGTATTCCAGCAGGCCAGACCTCCAGGTCCAGCCACTACCAAATCCCAACATGGAGTTCTTCACAGATGGGAGCAGCTTTGTTCAGGGCAGTGACCAGCAAGCAGGATATTCTGTAGTGACCTCCAAAACCACAGTGGCCCAGTGTCTCCCAGATAACACATCAGCACAAAAAGCCAAATTCATTGCCCTCACCTGAGTCCTACAACTTGTGGCTGGGGCCAAGGTTAACATCTACACAGACTCCAAATATGCCTTCCTTACTCTGCACGTGCATGCAGCCTTATATAAACAAAAAGCACTCATTGACTTGGGAGGAAAGGACATTAAATATGGCACACAGATTCTGGAACTACTAGAAGCAGTTTGGAAGCCCTCAGAAGTGGCCATGATACACTACAAGGGACACAAGACAAGCCACAGCCCCATCACTCAAGGAAACCAGAGGGCAGATACTGAAGCAAAAAGAGCCACATAGGCAGGATCCTATCTGAGGACCTAGTCACTGCCCTCATTCCCCAACGTCTTAAATATCAGAAACTCCAGTATACACTGCCTGCTTTTGTTCCCAGCCTCTGAATCACTGGGAGTTGCAATATACTCAAGCCGAGAGAGAGTGGATACTCACTGAGAGCGGGACACAAGGAGCAAATGGGTGGTGGGCATTGCCTGATCACAGAATAGTTGTGCCTCGAGTATTAGCCACAACAATAGTTCAGGACTACCATAAAAACACACACTTGGGAAAAACCGATCTTAAAGAAGTGTTAGAAAGATTCTTCTACATCCCAAGTCTAGCCACTATCACCTATGCTGTATGCCAGCAATGCATGATATGTGTAAAGAATAGGGAAGCGAACTTGGCCCAGAGGTTAGGGCATCCATCTACCACATGGGAGGTCCGCAGTTCAAACCCAGGGCCTCCTTGATCTGTGTGGAGCTGGCCCACATGCAGCGCTGATGCACACAAGGAGTCCCCTGCGTAGGGGAGCCCTACGTGCAAGGAGTGCACCCCGTAAGGAGAGCTGCCCAGCATGAAAGGAAGTGCAGCCTGCCTAAGAATGGCTCTGCCCACACGGAGAGCTGACACAACAAGATGACACAGCAAAAAAAGAAACACAGATTCCCATCCCGCTGACAACAACAGAGGCAGACAAAGAAGAAGATGCAGCAAATAGACACAGAGAACAGACAACCAGGGCAGCGGGAAGGGGAGAGAAATAAATAAATAAATCTTTACAAGGAAAAATAAATAGTCCTCACCGGGAACCCACGGGAGTCCCAGGAGTCCAACGAATCAGAAATATGCCTCTCGAAGATCTAGTAGTTGATTTCACCAAAATGCCACAATCTGGAGGCTACAAATACCTCCTAGTCCTCGTTTGCACCTTTTCTGGCTGGGTGGAAGCCTTCCCCACTGGGAGTGAAAAGACCAAAGAAGTGGCCGAAGTTCTGCTCAGGGAAATCATTCCTTGATATGGGCTACCCCTCTCAATTGGCTCTGACAATGGACCTATCTTCATTTCTGAAATCACTCAAAATATTGCCAAAGCACTGCACATCCAATGGAAACTACACACCACTTACCGTTCTCAAAGCTCAGGGAAAGTAGAATGAATGAACCATACAATAAAGACTTATACTGCCAAAGATTTGCCAAGAAACTGGGCTAACATGGGTGCAAGTGCTTCTGAATGCCCTCCTCCAAGTTCAAGCCAGCCCAAGCTGACAGCTAAGCCTAACCCCTTATGAAAACCTTTTTGGGAGGGCCCCCCTCAATCTGAAATATAGAAGGGGATCTCAGAGAAAGAGGAAACTCATCAATAACTCAGCAAATGATCAGCTTAGGGAAAACACTATAAAACCTGCATCACTGGGTCCAAGAAAGGGCCCCCATTAGCTTAAGCAGCTCCATACACCCATACCAACTGGGAGGTGCAGTCTGGGTCAAAGACTAAAAATCAGCTCCACTAACCCCTTAATGGTGAGAACCCTATCTTTGTCATTTTATCCACCCACACTGCAGTTAAAGTAGCTGAAATCATCCCATGGATACACCATAGCCAGATCAAACAAACTGCCCCAGAGTCCTGGACCTGTATTCCAGACACCCACAACTCAACCAAACTTATCTTGTGAAAGAACAAGATGCCTAGCCCTGCTCCAGTCACATCCCAGAAGCTGACAGTCCACATATCCGAAGGTTGAGGACAGAACACCTAGCTCTGCTCCAAACATACCCCAGAAGCTGATTGGCCTATGCACAGCCTAAGATCAGAAATCCAGTCTAACCTTAGTTAAAGTGTGCCATCACCTACTTCTCCTAATTCTAGCCCTAACACTCCCTTGGTCCTGAGTTGACACTGCAGAGTGTGAGCCATGTATCCAGCATGTGCAAACAGGGACCCCTGTCAATAACACGTTAATATATCATAGTCATTATAGTCATTACACCTGTAAGAGCCATACAACCACCTGCCAGTTTCAAGGAATCTCCTATAGTGTCTGTAATTTATCCTTAACCTGCTTTGACCCCAAAGCCCCTATGGTCTCCCATCAGTGGGAAATAAGAATGTCTAATCAATATAGGAAGTTGCTTAATTCTACCTCAGTCACTAGCCCAAACCAACAAGTGTCCCTTCTATTCGATGCCTTTCAAGCCATAAACTCCAGTAAATGGAGCAATCGTGGAGGGCTCAGCTGGGAGCAAGTATATGCTTATAATAATAAGTATTTGTGTCATCCAAACAGTACCCACTCCCGAGTAATCAGACAGGATTGTCAAACACTAAGCCCCTCCTGGACCTGTGTCACGTGGGCAACCTGGTATCCAAATGGGGATGCCTGGTACGTTCCCAGCAAAGGGCATAAAGCCATCCTCAGCAAAGGAATAGTGTCACCCAACTGCCCCCTCAGACAACATAACCCTTTAAACCTTACCATCCTAAAACCCTCTACTGAACTTAGGGGAGGAATTCAGATGGGACTCCTCATTAACAGAAAAGGAGTAGTTTCAGGAGTTTTCTTCTGGGTCAGATATAAAGAAACTTCCCTCTGGAGTCAAGCCCACTCCTCATCCCATTCCTTCTATGATGAAATAGAAAAACTCTTCTCCATTCTGCATATGGCAAAGAACCTTTTCATAAGCCTAGTCAAAACTATAGAAGCGACCCTAAATGTCTCCTCATGCTATGTGTGTGGAAACACTAATATGGGAAACCAATGGCCCTGGAAACTAGAGAATAAAATTACAGCCAACCATATAACAAAACTGGCCTCCTGGCCATTCCCTGAGATGGTATGTGGCCATTACAAACTTCTGCCATAGGAAAATATTGTGCTTCAAGGATATGCCTAAACTCCTCTATATCTGTTGGAAGCCTAACATGTACAGGGAAAAGATTCCAAAATCACACCACCAATACAACAGAGCCTTGGGGAAATGGAATGAATCTGACCTCATTCTCATAAATCGTACCTCCCCCAAATTAATCACAGTATGGAACTCCACTGCATGAGGCCCCTTTACTTCCCCAAATGATCTGTACTGGATTTGTGGCAAAGTTGCATTTTAGGAAATTCTCCAGAATTGGTGCGATACTTGTATGCTTGGTACAATAAAACCCTCATTCTTTCTCATTTCCCTAGCAGAAGGGGAAAGGCTGAGTCAGCCCATATACCAAAACATAGAAAAAGAAAAAAGAGCTATAACCACCTGGGCAGATAATGAGTGGTCCCCAGAACATATAATCCAATATGGGCCAGCTACTTGGGCAGAAGATGGCATGTGGGGTTATCGAACCCCAATCTATAAACTAAGCCAAATTATCTGCTTTCAGGCCATAGTGGAGATAATAACTAATGAGACCTCCCATGCTCTAACCTTGCTAGTCCAACAGCAGACCAAATTCAGAAATGCTATCTATCAAAACGATCTCACCCTAAACTATCTCTTAGGAGCTGAAGGAAGAGTTTGCAGAAATTTCAATCTCTCTAATTGCTGCCTTGAACTAGATGGCACTGGAAAAGTTACTGATGAAATTACAAACAAAATGGTAAAAATTGCCCATGTTCCAGTACAAACCTGGAATAGCTGGAATTTAAGTAAGCCCTTTGGAAATTGGCAGTCAAGAGCAGAAAATTTCAAACTTCTAATGGGAATAATTGCCTTCTTCATAGGAGGATGCACCATACTCCCTTGCCTCCTTCCTTTCATCATAAACAGGATACATGCAGTAATAAATAGTATGGTAAAAACACAAACAGCTGCCCAGCTCATGGCTATATGCATACCAATCAGTCCAAGAAAACTCCAACAATAGCGATGCCAAAGCTTAACAACCTTAAGCATGCATCAAAGGGGGGAAAATGCTTTAGACTGTGAGTTTATACAAGCTTCAAGCTTGCATAGTTTTCTTAAAGCCAACTAAGTGATATATATATGTGGCTGATATGTATATTCAAGCTTAACTGGGGTGCTAACAACCCCTAGGCCCTAAGAGACTGAAACTGATCTAACAAAGTTCTTTTTCAAGCCAAAGACACTGCTTGACCCCTGCTCCTAAATCCTCTGCATAAAAGGGATCTAGATGCCCAGCTGGGGGCTCAGATTTTTTGGAAAGAAGTCTGCCAGACCCAGCCAGTCATAATGAAGCTTCCTTCTCAGAGAATTCCTGCATCCTAGCCTTCAATACGCAATCACTGAATCCTCCCAACTTCCACTACACTAGATTTTTCACACTCAAATAAAGGGATCAGTTATTATCCATCTTTATCATTTCCATAGCATGTAGCACTGACCCTTATAAATAGTAGGTGCTTGAAAGTATTTGCTGAATTTAATTGATGTTTACTTCACATTCTGAAGTCAGTAGTATATTCATCTATACCCTACTCTTGCTATTAATATTCTTTCCAAATAATATTTTTGAATGTGTAAAATTTTCAAAAGATATGATTGTGATGTAAAGAGTGGAAATTTTCACAGCAACAATATGTCATGATATTTTTAAGAAAAGCAAATTTCATGCACGATTCCTCCTCTGTAAATGTAAATCCTATTCCTCTGCTAAAGACCAGCTTGGTACTGACATGAGAAAAGTCCCCCGTGACCTACTGAACTTGCAGCTATCTCTGCCTTCTTGAACTCCTACAACATTAAATGTCTAGAGTACTTTTTACTATTTACTTTTATTATTAATATTCAAAAGTGTTTCTATGTAGCTTCATATATGTTGATCTTGTTTACTCAATGAAATTTTAAGCTTTTGATGGATAAGGAGTCCAGAGAGCATATCTTTTGCTCCATTTCTTTGACACAGTGACAACACAGAATATGGTTAGAAATATTTGACTAGGCTTATAAGGCTTATAAAAGAGCCTTGAACTTACCCTTGCCTTCAAAATGTTTATAAACAAAGGCACATGAAATAAATACATACTAACATTTCAAAGAAATGGATGTAATGAAAACAAAGGGAAAATATTGAGCAAATTAATACCATATAACAAACTGGAAAAATTATCAAACAAATTCATATTGCAGGTTATTGTATTTTATTTTCTTACATTATATAGTCTTACATTATATAGTACATTATATAAGTTGCAAAGCTTTGTCATAAGCATTATCTCATTTGCTCTAGAAAAAGATGTACAAAGGAAAATAGCATATTTGAAAAATCATTGGAACTGTATATCAAGGATAAATTAGCAACTGAAAGATTTTATCATTTTATTTTGTCTTTGTCTATGTGGTCTTTAAAGAACAATGTCTTCTCCAAGGCAATAAGCAAGATCTTAAGCATGTCAAAAGGGATTCCAAACAACATAGAATTCTGAAAGGCAACTAAAAGTAAAATGAAAACAAAAAGATTTTCTCCACCACCACTGCTCTGAAGAAAATGATTGTATTCTTTTCAGCACATTATTACATTTGATTTCTTCGAAAGGGAATATTATTGAACACATAAGAAGTAGCCAGTTTTATTGTTTTCTCTTTCTCCTTACACTCTTTTCCCTTCGTCACTAATGAAATGGGTCAATAATTATTTTTCTCTTCTCAGCCATCTCTGCATAGAATTTGAGAACTCACCAAGCTCACCACTGGGTATGGCCAAAAACAACAAATCAGATAGTGAAACCAGAGAACTGGATGGATCACAGAAATATGTCACTTGTCTTTTATTATGATAATATTTTTTAAATAATAGATCATGGTTCCAGTTCCTTGGGCACTTTTGCTTCCACAAAAATAAGGATTGGCTCTTGTCAGGTAGTAGACTTCCAATACATGAAATATACTCTACTACATGTTTCCATGTTCCTTAATTCAATTTTTATGAGCCTCTGTGGCTGAGGGAAGTATGTATAACTAAAGGAACAAAGAGTTCTAGAAATTTTAAATGTGGGGTGATATATGCTCATAGAATAGTAGGGATGGATTTACCCCGGGAATCAACTAGTCCAATCCCACCATTTCATAAGAAATTGAGATCTAGAGCAATATTTCCTCATCATGTTCATCTCATGACAACAGAAAAAGTAAACCTATTTTTATGGCACTGGGACAATCCCTGAAGTCTGCTGTGGCTAGAGGTGACCATCTAGTGGCATCATCTGCCCTCCACCCTGCTTGCCAACTGAGAAAGCTGTGGGAATCAATATCTTGACACTCATATAGCTCATTCACAATACAGTACTTCGGCATATCGAAGGAACATCAGGGGGGAATCTTTGGTCTAAAGTCCGCATATTCAAACAACCAATTTATAGAATGAACAGGAATAACATCTGAATTCCTGAATCTCAATTCAAGTGCTTGCATTATTTTGGCAAATGGTCAGGGACAGTGGTTGGGACTAAGGTGGTCCAGAAAAGAGTAGATTCATGAGATGTAAGTGGTGGTTGCCTGGATTTCCAATGGGCTTATGCAAACCTGCACAATGTCCCTATTTTTCAAATATTCTAGATCTTCGGCCTTAGAAAATATCAAACTTAAATCATTGCTCTATCCCACTCTTCCTTCCCCATCCACTAACCTTATCCTTTATGCATATAATAGAGGAAGAGGAACTGG
Organism: Dasypus novemcinctus; assembly: GCF_030445035.2. NCBI lineage: Eukaryota > Metazoa > Chordata > Mammalia > Cingulata > Dasypodidae > Dasypus > Dasypus novemcinctus. The sequence continues at coordinate 57,681,924 of NC_080688.1, forward strand.
GATCAATGTTATCTTTCTACTGATAACACAGTCTTTGAGACTGGGAGGAAGCAAGATGCGTGGCCTCAGTTTATCCCACATGAATACCAACAGCAGTAAATTAGCCAATATATTCATTACAGTGATCTTTTAGTCTTTGCAATGGTATAGATACAAATAACCCATTTTTGGAGTTACCATTTGAAGTACCTGATTAGTGGGTAAAGTTTATGACAACAGTTATCAATATTCAATTCATTTTCATAATTACCAGACAGAATTGGAATTTTTAGAATAAAAAAAGATTAGTGTGAATATCTGCCACAAATTCCATACACGTGCACACAAACAAGCACTCATAAAAGTCCATCCTGAAGTAATTAATAGCCTATGACACTGCAAGTCTCCTATTTAGTATAATTTTAAAGATTTATTCCATTGTACCATTTTCTTTATGTTTAACACTTAACATAGAGACAAGGTGCTTGCTGAGTCCATGGGAGGTCAGTTCTCAATCTCAGTAGCCTTCCCCAGCTAGCTTCAGAGAATCTAACAGGCATCTAAAGTATTTATGAACTTTGTGCCTCATCAGATTAAAAACCACGTGAACCATACTTTAAGTTTATAAGGTATTTGGGGCAAGACCAAAACGGAAACATCAGGACAAGTGGGCCCTGGTGTTATTAACCTATCATCCATTCGGCTTCCTTCTCCATCATAACTATTTCCGCACTGAGTTATTTTCTGAGCTCTGAAAATGTGAAAGAGAAAGAGAGGGTGGGGTGGACAGAATATGCCGGACAATGAAATGTTTTCTTACATGCTGCACACTTGAGATTGTAACTAGGTACTCCCCATTCCATTAAAATTATTATGTTAGTAAATTTCAGGTTGAAAATCAAATGAACTACAGAATGACTTTTTTAGACATTTGGAAATCTTGCTTTTTAAATAACCCCACTTTCACTGCACAGAGAAAGCCTCAACTTTTTATTCATTTCATTTGACTACTTTTTAATCTCAGTTTTTATGAGGGCACTAATAACCCTCACAGATTGTTACCCTCCAGTGATATAACAGAGTTTTGGCAGCGGCTGGATTCCAGTTGAAGAGTTTTGAAACTCATTGTAAATCTTCCTGTTTTGTTGTTCTTCAAACTAGGCTTTGCCATCTGCCTTATGAATTGGATTTTTGTTGCGGTATTTCACATGATCTAAAATATGGTTATGGCCACCAATAAACCAGGGTTCCTAGAGAGTATTAATTAAGTCCAAAATATTGCACCAATGTGCACGGTGAAATACAACACAAATATCATGGTGCAGTCATCATTATAACCCTCTCTGAATTTCAAGATGACTGGTCTCTCAAAATCCACAGACGATTTGGTTGTTGCAGCCAATGAGATTAAACCTGAAGACTTAAATTCAGGTGGATGAGGTAAATTGAAAAGATCTTATTGCTTCCAAACACTGTCTCGGAAATAATGGCATCTTGACATTTTATCAGTCACTCAAGCGGTCATTCTCAGCGGTATCAGTCAGAGCTTGAAGGATAGAGCCGTAAAGAAAGGACTGTCAGCCATAAACATTCCTCAAAACCCTGAAAACCACAAATGAGAACTTAAGTAATGGAGGACGCAATACCCTTGATATTTCAACAATTACCTGCAATGAAAGGCTTTGTTCAGAACCACAGTCATTTTTTTCAAAAGCCTCACCTGTCAGGCCTGGACTGGGAGAGAAGGAGAGAGACAGAGAGGAGACGGAGGGAGAAGAAGAGGGAAGAAGGGAAGGGCCAATCCGATGCCTTTAGATTAATAACTGAACTTGAGTTCGCTGCATATTTAAGAAAGCCGATGGGGTTTTTCAACCACAAAAACAAAATGACAAAAAAGCACCACTAAAGATTGATCTGAAAATATTAATATAATTAAGCCATAGTGAAACTTTGAGATTATTAGAAAGGCATTTACACTGCTCAGCTCTTTCTTTTGTGACCATTTGCGATGTCAAATTATAAAGGAGAAAAACAACAGGGAACACATTGCAGGAAGAGAAGGTAGTAATGAATGAGTATAAGTGTAGGACAGCAAAATGAATTTAACTTCATTACAACTCAGGAACATGTCACAGTGTTGGGGAAGGAGAAAGAACTAATTTTAAATGGACTTGGTGCTATTATCTTGGCAATTGGGACCCAAGAAAACTAAATGAAATTGAGTATACACCACCACCGAGTCACCCAAGCTCAAGAGACAGCAAATGTGGAAAGGTTAAATGCCCTAGAAATTGCATTTGTGGAGTTTCTCAACACAAGAGATTAATGGTTACTCAAAGCAATGGATAAATATTAGCTGAAGACCATTAGCTGAGGAAAACACATCAGTGCATCAGAGTTCTCAGGCTTATCAGATCAATTTTAAATAGGTTTATCTTGGACTTTTCTAACATTTAATGAGGAACAAATTGTTTTTTCTCTCTTTTTTTTCTCTGTTTCCTCTACCCATGTTGACTTTTTGATATTACCTAGGAGAAAACAATTAAAATAAATGGGTCTGTGACAAAGTGTTAATTCGGTTGTCCCTGAAGCAACTGGAAAAGAGTCATTTTATGATTGTTTCCTTCTATTATACAGTTTATCATAAGTATTTAGATTGAATAGTAGACTCTCTAGATGGGAAGAAAGTTTAATGGCCATTTGGTTCGTTCCTCAGCCTTCACATAGCACTCACACAACCTCAGATTGATAAGAATCTACCTTATTTTCAACAGCTCTCCATCTATGTCCACCCTCACTGTTATTCAATCTTCTTTATATTTAACAATAACAAATTAAAGCAAGCAACAACAAAATATATATAGATTTTTTTTTTTTTTGAGAGTCTATCTGGTGCCAGACACTGCACTAGGTTTGGTGAAGGATTCAAAACAAATAATGTCCAAGTTCCTATTCCTCAAGAAACTTAGCAAATAATGAACCCAAATTGTTCATGTGATAATAAGCCCATTTTTTCTTTCTCTAGGAAAAATGGGCAAAGGCACATTTTTTTCATTCCCTCCTGATTATATATAAGGAGAATTGAAGTCCAAAGATTCCTGATTAGGAATTAAAGAATCCACCCAGAGAAACATCAGCCTTATTGTTTTAGTACTTCCTTGGCTCTAGCTTAGCCTCAATTTACCACTGTTCCCCAAAAAGTATGTGACCTGCTTGATCACTTTTGAAGTCACTAAGAGTTGTGGATGTAAAGTTGTCTCTTAAAATTTACTATTTTTCAACTTTCTTTTTCTATCATTACACTTCCAAATCCTGCTAAGGCCTTTGGATTCCTGGCTAAATCTTTTAATAACCAACAAATAAAGCAACTCAGATGTTCAATCAAATGACCCAATTTTGAAAGTAGCAAGTGACATTTCTGCTTTCTTCAATGAACCATGTATTTTGTCTTCTTAAAAGAATCACTTCTTTTTATTCTATGTCAGTAGGTCATGACAAGGCATCAATAGAGTAGTGCTTACATGCTATGGCTTGACTGACCTATAAAGCAACTTCTCATGCCCCAATATTTCCCTTCATGAACAGTGCAGCATGAACTAGCCTGGCCCCACCCATACAGATGCCTGCAATGTCACAATGAACAAAGTAGCACACTTTTCATATATTGAGAACTGTCCAAAGACTCAAATCTGAGTCCAATTGAGTTCTGAAAACACAGGTCATGGGTAAAGGAATATTTGAGAGGACTGTTTCAAGAAAGAACAAAAGACACGTCCCCTAAAGTGGTCAGAAAAGAGAAAGAAATGCATGTCCATTCTTGGTATCAAATAAATGGAATGTTCTGACCCTTAGCAATAGTGAGAGGATTGTTCACAGTGGAACCTCTACATAGAGGAATCTGATTGGGGCAGGAAGATGCTGAGATGAAGAAGGACTGTTTATTTCTATATATTCTCTTTCTCGCAAATCTTTCTGTCTCTATCTACCAATCACCTATCTATTTATATCTGTTGTTTCCACAGTAAGCATTCATAATTTTGCATTTAAAAAGAGGCAGAAACACTCACATAGCTTCTGGTATATAATTTGCTATCAATAAACCTTTCTTGAATCTATACTCTGTACCTTTTAAGCTAGAACATAAATCCCCATTGTCTTGCCCATAAAATCAAGAGAAAACAAAAACTATGAAAAACAAAGGATATCCTAAGAACTTGCTTGGAGCCCACAGTGTCCACTTTTCCCTCCCATTTGAGTCAGTCAGATTGCATTATCTTGCTTATTTCATTTCAGAATTCCCAGCTCCATACCTTGACTTCAAAACTTGCCTCTGGTCCACTTTGGTTCAGATGACTCTCTGGCCCTTCAGCCTGGATCTTCAGATTTCACCTTTCTCAAATATCTAGACATCTGGAGAGTGGGTTAGATAGCCAATATTAATAATAATAATAATAATTTTAAAAAGAAAAAGAGAAATTCCAATCTGAAGAGTAAAGCAGTTATAGGAAAGATGGTGGAAACTAACCTGAAAAGATAATCCAAGAGAGGCAGAAAGCAAGAAGCATTTCAAGGCAGAAAAGAGAAGTTAGGCTACTGGTTGTCAGCCTCCATCCAAATACCAGGGGTACTGTTGGACAGCACCTTCAGATATCCAATATCTCCAGACCTGCCTGAGTAAATGGTAAAGTGATAGTGCCATGTTGTTTCTCTTTTCTGTTTCTTTTTCCCATTTCATGTTACTGCTATCCCACTTTCTTGTCTTTCTATTCAGACAGTCAAAAAGTATAAATGGATTACCTCCTAAATTTTCAGCTTTATGCAGTAGGGGTAGTAGAGAAGAAGGAGAATTCTCTCCCTTTGTTTAAAGAAAGTTGCCTTTAGATGGGGAGACCAAGGTTATACATGTATTAATAAATAACTGAGAAAAGAAATCTCTGCTTCTTCCAGAAGTGTTTGATAATTAAGTCTTTGCTTGGCTATACAGAGAAAGACCCAGACTAAGTTTGCAGATAGGGATAGGAGAGAAAGGAATTTCCTTGTATAAGAAAATGAAGAAAATATTGATGGGGGTAGAGAAAAGAGGATGAGAGAGAAGAGAGAGAATGACCCAGAACATAGGGAAGTGTCAGAATGACCTTTGATGACAAAGAAACCTAACATTCAATTCTAAGGTTTTGCTTTGCTAGGATACAGACATCCTTCTTCCCCTGGGCTAAGATCCAGGCAAGGACAGATACCGCAGTAGAAATAGAGGGAAAACAGAATGTGAGACCAGAATTCAGAGGAGACAGGAAGTTAGAGCCAGAGGTTGACCTGATAGCCCACATTTGAAGCCTCAGAAATCTCAGGGAGTGCATTGTGCTTCCCACAGGACGTAACTCAGAGGTTTACACCTACCTAGAGTTCCTGAGGAAAGGAGACCAAAGCTGATATCTGGGTTTCTCACGTATCTAACCATATGATGCAATGTGCATTTCAAATATGAAATGAAAATAGACATCTCTCCAAAGAAGATACACAAATGACCAGAAAGTACATGAAAAGAATCTCAATATCATTAGCCATCGGTGAAATGCAAACACCATTTCACACCCATTAGAATGGCTGCTATTAAAAAATGGAAAATAACAAGTGATGGAGAGGATGCAGAGAAATAAGAACACTCATGCATTGCTGGTGGCAATGTTAAATGGTACAGCCACTATGGAAGACAGCTTGGCGGTTCATCAGAAAACTAAGTATAGAACCACCGTATGACCTGGCAATCTTACTACTAGGTATATACTCAAAAGAATTGAAAGCAGGGACTCAAACAGATATTTACACCTCAATGTTCAAAACAGCATTACTCACGATTGCCAAAATATAGAAGCAACTGCAGTACCCATCAACCAATAAATGAAGAATAAATAAAATATGGTGTATACATATATATATACACACACACACCATATTATATATATATATATACACACACATATTATTCCATAGAATGAAGTCTTGATACATTTGATAACATGGATGAACCATGAATAAGCCAGACACAAAGGGACAAATATTGTATTTACTCACTGGTTTGAAATAATTAGAATAAGCAAGCTCATAGTGTCAGAATCTAGAGTATAGGACACCAGGGGACAGAGTGGAGCTAGAGAATGGGAAATTAAGGCTTAAGATGTACAAGGACTGTGATTAAAAGGAGAAATGTTAGATTGTGTATGTGGTAACAGAATAAAATTTTTTTTAAATCCATGGAATTGTATTTCACCAACAGTGAACTCTAAGTTAAACCATGCACTATAGTTAATAGTACAATTAGAAAAAAATATGCTATCATTAAATTTAACAGATGCTCCACACCAATGTGTGGTGTTAATATCAGGACGGTATATGGGAATCCTATATTTTATACATGATTGCTCTGTAAACCCAGAACTTCCGTAATAAAGAAAAAAATGGGGGGAAAATGCTAGAGAAAAGGAGAAATGAGAGCAAACATTGTTCATAAGCCTCTCCTGTTACTTTTACTGGACCTGTGGTTGGTGCTAGGGTTTGGTGTATGCTCAGGGGACCTGAATCTCTGGACTGTCCATGTGATAGCCAGGCCCTGAGCCTCAACAAACCTGCAAGTCCTACCCTCTGGTTTAATGAACTTACTCCAGACAGCTAACAGGGAGGTGAAGAAGGTCAACCACCACACCAGGGAGCCGAGAGTGCCTACAACTGCAAGCAGGAGAATTGCATTCATCATCCATGTGGAATCTAAGTCCCCTCTTGATATAGAGGTGGAGTGGACATCACCATCCCAGGGTCCACAGGCTGGAGGAATAGAGTATGGATTAGAGTGGACTTACTGATATTCTATTCTGGAACTATTGTGGTTAGTAATGGAAGAAAATGTAGCATTAATGTGGAGAAAGTGGCCATGGTAGCTGATGAGTGTAGGGAGAGGGAAGAAGAGATATGATGTGGGGGCATTTTCAGGACTTGGAGTTGTCCTGGGTGGTACTGCAGGGACAGTTGCTAGACATTGTAGGTTCTGCCATAGCCCACTGGGTGGACTGGGTGAGAGTATAAACTACAATGTAAACCACTATCCATGTGATGCAGCATTGCTCCAAAATGTATTCACAAAATGCGATGAATGTGCCATGATGTTGAAAGAGGTTGTCAATGTGGGAAGAGTGGGGTGAGGGGGTGGGGGCTATATGGGTACCTCATATTTTTTTAATGTAACACAGAAGGAAAGAAAGAAAGAAGGAAAGAGAAAGAAAGAAAGAAGGAAAGAAAGAAAGAAAGAAAGAAAGAAAGAAAGAAAGAAAGAAAGAAAGAAAGAAAGAAAGAAAGAAAGAAAGAAAGAAAGAAAGAAAGAAAGAAAGAAAAGAAGGAAAGAAGGAAGGAAAGAAAGAAGGAAAAGAAGGAAAGAAGGAAGGAAAGAAAAAACAGGGGATCAAGAAAGGATTTTAGAGAAGGTGGAGTTCAAAGTATGAACTGCATACTTATCTCACTAATGTGGAATATGGCCACTTAATTTTAAATACTGATGCAATGTCATTTGAAAACCATGTCATGGTCACAATGACTTTTTATAAACACCCTAAGCCCACGGCGACTAGTCAACTCCTGAGCCCCAGTAGTAGTATCTGCAAAGTGGGGGTGACAGCAACTAGCTCATAACTTCATTACAAGGATTACATGAAACCTTATAAGCAAAGCACTTAGCTCAGTACCTTATATACAGTAAATGTTCAATAAACCAAAGTCATTATTCCTTAAGCTATTCTACTGTAAAATTGCTGCCTTTTAGATGTGTGTTCATTCAGTTCTACAAATATTTGAATTCAATATGAATATATATTATTATACTACATATTAGAGGATTTACCAAAACTATAATGTCCCACTCTTTAAGAGCTTGCTGATAGAGTGACAAAATATAAACATATAAAATAATTTTGAAAAAATACTAAAGAATTCCATTAAGTGCCAAAATAAATAAGTAGTATACACCTCAAGTAAGGGGGTTCCAGTGTGTCTCTGGAAAAAAAGAATACAGTCCAGGTTATTAGAAAAAAAAAATTTACATGCCCACTTAGTAGCTATTTATTTCAATATTTTAACCACTTTATTATTGGGTCAGGCAAATTTCTATCAATCTATCAATAAATATTTGATAAGCTTCTACTATAATCAAAGATTTGGTCTAAACCCAAAGGGGAATTTTTTTAAAAAAGGAAGACATATATGCATGAAACTTGCCTTTGGGACAAAGTTTCATAAGCAAGCCACTATTTGAGATAGGGATCAAAATGCAGCAGGATTTAGATGGTAAAAGAACTGAAGCAAAGCTGAAGTGGTCGATGAATAGATCAGTATGTTTGGGGAGGATAAAGCTTACAAGGGAATAGAAGAGGGTATGATAAGCTATAAAGAAAGCTGGGGGTTGTATTTTTGCCCTTGAATATTGAGCTAAGGCTTCATCATTTAAGCGGCATGATAAAAAATGAGTCATTAAGAGATTTTAATCTGGAAGAAATGTGCAGAAAGAGTTGAGTTAGGGAGAGAAGGGAGTTGGGGAGATTAGTTACAAGGCTTTTACCGTGACAAGAACCCAAACCAAACTGACAATGAGAATGGAAAATAGTATTGGTGTTTCCTGTTGTTGTTTTATTAATACACGGAGATTTCAATTTCGTATAGAAAAAGTAGTTCAACAAATCTTCCTCTAGCCATTACTTAGCTTCAGTAATTATCAATGTATGTGTAATCTTGCTCATCTATATCCTCATTCACTTTTTAAGTAATTTTCTTCTTAAAGAAGTTTTAAATTACACAACAGCTACACCCTCTCCCCTCTTACATTTGCCACTATTAATAACAGCTTACATGAATGTGATACACTTATTACAATTGATGACCAAATACTGAAGAACTGCTACTAGCCATGGTCTATACTTTACATTATGGTTTACACTTTGCACTGTATACTTTTATAGGTTTTGACAAAATGTAAAATCGTCTGTATCTGTCATTGCAAAATCATGTGAACAATTCCAATGCTTAAAAAGTCATATTACTCACCCACTTTCCACACTCCATATCATTCATCATAGTCCCTGTTCTTTTTGTAATTTTATTCTCAACACAATCCAATGCTAGAAAAGTACTCCAAAATGTGGACACATAGGAAGAATTGACTATTACCTAAGTATTGTCTAACTCATCAAGCCCTGAGTGAAGGGTCTAGCTCATGGACACACAAGTACCTTGACTTATTTGGAATTCTGTAAAGCCCAACCCTGGATGGGGACTCAGTATGATTGCAAATACCAGCCAAAAGAAGAGTAAAACTGCTAATAATAAACCTGAACACCATCCTTCCCTCACTTTTAGCTATTGCAAATACCTCAGGATTAGAATTGTGTACTCTTAAGGACAGGGAATGTATTTTCTCACTCATTTACCACACACCCCATTGCCAGGCTCTAGCACTTTTCTTTGCACATAGGAGTTCCAAAATCAATACTGCATAAATAATTGTATTGAATAAATAAGTACATGTTTTATAGAGTTGCCCCATAAGCCTCTGCCCTGTAATCCCCCTAACTTTCCTTCTAATAAACTTTCTCTCCCTGACAAGTAACCTGATCCTAAGTTCTTCTTTTCTGCTCCTTGTGTGCCTTGGATTTCTGCTGGAGAAACATGTATAATTGCCTAACCAACAGTTGCTTCTCAAAGTTTTCTGACATGAAATAGTCTCTTTAGGGCTCACTGTATTATCTTAACCTTAGCCAAATCTTATTGCAGATAAGCTATAGTTGTGACTGTGCATGTACTACACTCGTTCTTATCATGGCATCTTACTTTTCTGTTTTGATTCAATATATTAGGACCAACCCATCTCAAACTGCTCAACAGTATACAGCTGCTCATTCACTCATTCATTCATTCATTCATTCAAAAAATGTCAATTGTGTCAAAATGCAGATTCTAATTCAATAGGTCTGTCTGGGTGAGGCTAAAATTATATTTCTGACATACTCCCAGGCCATGTCAGTACTGCTCATTGGGAGTACACTTGGAGTAGCAAGGCACTAAGTGACCTTAAAATCCCTTCCTGCTTCCATTCTAAGTATTTCCTACTTAGAAATGGTAAGACAATCTGCTAACCTTTGCCACAGAAAAAACTCCACTGCACAACATTAAACAGGTAAGGAGGACTTTATTCAGGGCCTGCCATAGCAAGGGAGAGAGAGGAGAACTCAAAATTCCATGGAGACAAAGCAGCCAGCTCTGTAAGGACTGGGAATGGGTGGGAGCAAAAGCCCTGGAGGATGGTAAGGGGGCTTGAGCATTCGGGTCAGTGGGTGAGTGATTTACTGAGGTTGCAAGGTTGAGACTAGGACCACTTGATTTGGAAAGTTTTCTGTTTCAGTCATTAGGTTGCCTGGAGTCTTTAAGGGCCAGGAGAGAAGAGGAGGGAGTAAGGAACTACCTAGTTAGGAGTCACAGCAGCATCTGGGTAGCATAAAGGCTAGCAGGAGGGAGAGAGGGGAGTGGGAGGTCAGGCGCGAAATTGATAATTAGAATAGTTAGGGTCTGAAGGTGTCTTTTTTTCTTTCTTTGTTTTCGCTCAGTCCCACAGGTGCAAGATTTGTTTCAAGGTAGTGGGGGCAGGTGGGTGGGGCGGGAGAGGGAGGGGCGAACGAGGAACACTGTGAGCAGCTTGGTCAAAAGAAAGAAAAACAGCCTTGGTCTCTCAAGTGAACAATAGCAATGCCTGAGGACTTTCTTTTTGCCACACCCTGTGCAATGTGCATTGCATTTATTGTCTCATTTAATCTTAAAACCACCCTGTGAAGAAAGGGCCAGTATTCCTCTTTTACATGTGAGGAAACTAAGGTTTAGGGAGGCCAAGTAACTTGTTTGAATCACATCAACAAATTAAAACATGGCCGAGACAGGCATTTAACAAAGACAGGTGAGTTTAGAGCCTAGAGTCTTAACACACACTCTCCTGTCTCTTTATACTATGTTTACATAGAAAAAGAAAAAGGAAAAAAAAAGCCCAATTAGTTTTAAGGCAATAAATTAATTTGTTGCTCATTTAATATCCTTACAGCCAGGAGCACTGAATAATTCCTTCCCAACCCACAAGGAAGAGTAATTTATAAAAGCCTTCCCCATCCCTCTTCACCTCAGGGATTATCTAAGAGCTAAACTGCTCCCTGCCACCCAATGGCCCTTGTGAGTTGATTCTATTTTAGTTTCTCCCACTCCTGTCCTTGTACTTATCACCCTCCCACTTCCACTGACTCTGGAAGGTTCTCTTGGCTCCTTGCTGAGCAGTGGAAGGCCAGCACTGCCCACTCCCCAGAGCACCTCCAAACTGGCCATTAAAAACTATCCTCCTACCAACCCAGAAGGAAGTTTGGATGTTGAGTCAGTTTTGGAGTGACAAAAATAAATTTGGGCTTATTAATTTCTTATTAGGAAAGGCCTTAAGAAATCAGGGAACATTTTGCCTAAGTGACCCAATCTCCTCATCTGTACCCTTAATGGAGAAACTGAAATTGCCAAATCAGTGGAATATGTTGCCTCTTTTTCTGCACAAATAATTTTCATGCCTTAAGCATTCTCTTTTCTGGGTCACAAATGATAAAGCATACAAAATTTTATTCATTTCTATCATGGTCCTGGGGATGTTAAAACACACATTCTGCTTTTAATAGCTTCTCTATCAATACAGGTAGTAACCTCTTACACAGCCTCCCATCTCTAACTGCTGTTCCTGCCAGTCTGTCTTAACTGTGGAAACAATTTGCTTGTGTTAGCTCTCATTTATTAAGTGCCGTCTCCAGCTAAGTGCTTTGCAGAATGTATACACCATTAGCACTTTGGAATTCGCTCTGGTTTTGTAAATTGATGACAATAATAAAGCCTCACATTTAAAGTGGTCCTTTGCATTTTTTGAAGGGCTTTTTCTGTGTTCATTAACTCATTTGATCCAAAAACTACCTTATGAGAAAAGTAGAGTCTTATTCCTCCTATTTTATAGATAAGAAAATTGATTGTCAGAAAGATTAAGTGACTTGTTCTGAGTTGGATGACAGGTTTTGGCAATGTGCTGTTTGGAACCCTCACTCATCAGTCTTAAAAAAATAAAAAATAAAAAAATATATATATAAATTTAAATGCAGAAAAATACCAAAAAAACCTATGTACCAACCATTCTCAATAAATGTTATCATTTGATCAAGTACTTCACCTTTTAAAAAATAAATAATTATACATACAATTGAAGTTTCTTAAATTCTTCAGTTCCATTCCCCTTCCCTCAGAATGGAGATTGTTTTACAAAAATGCTGTTTTCATTCATTGCATTATGGATGTGTCATGGATATTCAATCTTTCAAAAACTACTTACTGATCTAGCCCCTGTTCTAAGTACTAGGGGTTCTGCAGTGAAAAACAAAAACAATCAAATAAAAAAAAAAAAACCTGCCCTCACAGAGCTTGCACTCCACAGGAAAGACACAGACAAAAAAATTTAATAGAACATAAGGTGGTAAGTGCTATGGGAAAAAATATAGCAGAGTAAGGTAGATTTAAATGCTCAAGAGTATGTATGTGTAGTGGAAGTATAGGATAGTGATTTAAAGGAGGCGATCTGATAGTAAAGGTGACATGAGAGCAAAAAATAAGGGAAAGAGAGAGAGATTCCTGGGGGACATATGATACTTTTTAAATTATTTTTTAATAAGCATTATATTTTTAAGATGTATTTATGTTGATGCAATAGATCTTTCGTATTCATTTTAAATGCTGTATAATATTCCACCATAATTTACTTATTCATTTTCTGATAGTCATCTAAGTTGTTTCTAATTGTTTATTATTATAAATGTATACATACACACAACCAAAAAGAAAAAACCAAAACTTTCTTGACTGTTCATGTTCTCCTTTTGCTGGTACCAGGCTAATTTCTCAGTAATGGTCAAATTTTAGTTGCAGAAGTTGTCAATATTGGAACTCTTTGGATTCTTCTCATAATTTGATTATGATTACTGCCCATAGGATTGCCTGATGAAATACAGGATATCCACTTAAAATTTGAATTTCAGATAAACAATGAATATTCTTTTAGTGTAAGTATGTTCCATGCAATATTTATTTGAAATTCAAATTTAACTGGGTGTCCTGTATTTTTATTTGCTAACCCTGACAGTCTTCTTCCTCTACCTTCTATCTGCTTTAAGTATCTTCCAGAAAACTCTTCTTTACCAGTGATCTTACCGTACTCACTGTCATCAGGTGGGGTTCAAGTAAGTTTACATCAAGAATACCATGGGTGAGCACACTATCACACAACTCTTATTTTCCTCATAATAGAGGAATTGAGGTCGCTAATTCCTGAACTACAAATCTTATTTAGTTCAATCTCAAGGAAAGCTAGGATGATCCCAAACTAACCACTGACTGGTATCCATACATGTTCCATATCTCCCAGTGGCTCATTCCTGTATATCTCCATCCTATTTGGATTCAACCAGTTAGTCATCAAAGTATTTACTGAGCACCTAACCAGTGGTTCCCAACTTCAGTGAGGAAGATTCCACTCTTATTACAAATTCAAAGTCCCAGGCCCTATCCTCCAAAATACTAACTGTAGTGCCCATATTTGAGGGATTTCTGTCAGGGACATAAAGAATTTTAAGTCCTAATGGATCTTCTAATGTATTGGTTAACAGAAGATTTAGATGCATGAACCAAACAAAAATATAAAAAACTTCACAAAACAGGAAATGAGTGTTTAAATGAGTGGAACAGGCAGTAAAGATATTGTAAGTCCAGACACAAAGATCTCTGTGGGCTGACATGGTCAGAGAAGATTCCCAAGCAGAGATGGAATTTGAGGCTGACTTGGGGCATAAAAGCATTTAGACTCAGCCTGAAGTTCCTGAGAATGGACTATATAGGTTCACAGGGTACAGACTATTTCATAATATGTTTGAGCCACTTAATTCATTAGTTCATCTGTTATGCATCAGTTCATTTGAGAAAGGTCTGAAATGCGTTTCTTTTGTTGTAGTTCACAAAGAGGCCTTAGCTCCCTTCTAAATCCTTTGTCCCATAGGGCATTTTCCTGAAATGTTAATGGGACATAATCATTGGTTAATACATAACCAATGAGACATAACCATTGATCCAGGCCAAATATGAGTGTGGAGGGACTACTGCAGCTCTATCAGCCCATGGTGCAGAATGTACTTGTACTTTGAGAAGACATATCACTATCTAGAAGCACTATTCAAATGTTACTTTGTTATTTAGTAGAATCATGTTTATTAAATGCCTTATGTCCCAGGAGCTCTTGGTCACCAGGTGACTCTAGTCAGGGAGCTAAGGTATCTGTACAGACAACTGTGATTAAGGGAGATAGTATAGGATAAAAGCCCAGTAAAAGTCTGTAGCGGTTTGGCATTGTTTATGAATTCCAAAAATAGATATTGGATTATGCTTGTGAACTGGTCTGTTCCCCTGGGCATATTAGATTGTATTGGATTCAGAGGTTTCACTTTTACTTGATTAAATTATGATTAAGGTTTTGATTCAGCCAATTCAGTAGGCCATTGAGATTCTGTCCCCTTGGTGGGTGGGGACTCACAGAGAACAGGGCAGGGGAGAGAGTTAGAGTTTTTGCTGCTGGAACCCCAGGAAGTAAATACACAGAAGAACACAGAGGAATAGAGATGGCTCCACAGATATGGCAGCAGCTCCAGGAAGAGAGAGAGCCTGATAGTCTACAGCTGACCTTGTGGAGAGAACAGAACAGCTGAGCCTGGAAAGAATTGAAGCTGGGGAGAGAGACAAAGTCTGAAGGAGCTGGCACCATGGAGCCTTAGAAGAAAGAGGGAGGCTGAACCCTTATGGAGACTGACACCCATCTTGCTCCAACACATGGCAACAGACTTCAGTGAGGGAAATAACTTATGCTTTACAACCTTGTGACTGAAAGCTCCCACCCTTTATAAAAACCAACAGATTTCTGGTACTTTGCACCAGCATCCCTTTGGCTGACTAATACAAGGTCCCACAGTTGGCACTCATGAAATAGTCATCAAATCAATCAAGGATGGAAAGAAGGAAAGGAAGAACAAAGAAAAAGAAAGAGAAAGAGGGAGGGAGGAAATACGATTTTTGACTGATTTGTTCACAAAAGAAAGTGAATTTTATCTCAGCTGTGAAGGATAGCCAAAAGGTTAATGGCCAGGAGAAGGAATTGACATAAGCAAAAGTGTGGATACCTGACCATCTATGAACATGTAGGTTGAGTTTATGAGGCACTGGGTACAATCGTTTGGCTAGAGCATAAAATCAAGCATTGAGAGTTAGCAAGAGGTAAGCTAAGATGAAATGGTGAGAGTCCTGAATACCAGGTTAAGGAGTTTGAGGTTATTTTTATTTGCAAACTTAAGTAATAGTATTTAGATGGTGCTTATTATACTTTCAATAATTACCAGGGTAACTGGTATATATAACCAGGGTAATTACCAGGGTAATTAATTTCAATAATTACCAGCAATAATTACCAGGGTAACTGCTGGGCAAAGTACAGAAGCTATTAGGCAGTGTGATTCTTGCACCTGAGGCCCCACTCCTGCTATTAAGCCCCCTTACCCAACCTTTGATGGGAATCTCAATAATCGTGCATGCACAATGAAAATTTAGGGTCACAAGTTTTGATGCTTGGCTATCTTTTGTTGAAAAGTATGTTCAAGAAGTCTGTAATAGTAATATCGCAAATAACTAAAATGCATTTCACTGGTCTACCAATTAACCAGAATTTTTCTTAACTGCAATCAAGTAATTGAGCTTAAATGTTAGGGAAATACAAAATATGTTGTGGACATATATTTCTTTAAAAATGAAAAAAAAACTGGACTTCATATACTGTGAGACCCATTCACATTTAGTCTAACTCCAACAATATCTTCTTCAAAATTTCCCAAGTTGAGAGAAAACAATGGTAAGATTCTATAGGAACTCCTTGGTAAAAGAATTTTGATTTATATTCACTAGAGCCTACTGACTACATCACGTTTTCTCAACCTTGACAGTATCAACATTTTGGACCAAATAATTCTTTGTTGTGTGTTTACATGTATCTATGTGTGCTTTGCAGGATGTATAGTAGCATCCCTGGCATCTATCTGCTAGATGACAATAGCATGTGACAAACAAAAATATCTACTTTTCACAACCTAATTATGATGACCAAACATGTCTCAGACATTGCCAAATTTTCCCACAGTTGGGAAATTTTCCCCTGGTTGAAAACCACTAGTCTGCAGCACAAAAATAAGTTCTAACAATGTAGAAAGTAATTCTAAGAGGTTTGAAACAAAAATATAAATTAACTACCCTCTCTGTTTCACTAAGCTCCCCAGTTCATCAAAACTCTACCATATAATCTTATATACCCAGGTAAAGCCTATTCTAACCAGTAATCAGAAAAGAAAAACAAAAACAAAATAGGATGACAGAAAATAAATACCAGCTATGAATCAGTTAACTAATATTCCACAGGAAGTTATAGACAATTTCCCCCAAGAAATTAAATTCCTTTACAAAAGTACCCTGAGGATTTTAACACAAATCACTCTTCTTACTTGGGACTATTTATCATTTTTTAGAGCTTATAAATTATGCACACCAAGCAGCAATTTTATACACCAACAACCATAATAATCCAGACACAAAACAGAACAGTTGAAGGATACAGTCTTCTAACAAAAAGAAAGAGATGGAGGGGAGGGAGGGCAAGAATAGATCTGACTGTGCTCTCCCTTACAGCTCTCCTCTCAGGGGCATAGGTTTTCTTTTTGTCTTCACTGTCTTAATAGATTTCATCTTCATTTAAAAGACAAGTCACAATCTGTCCCTGAAGACAGCTGTAATCATTAAAGCGCTCCACTGGGGGCAGAGGGGCAGCATTACTCAGGGTGCGAGGGGACTTGCGAGAAGATGTGTGACACTTTCCTCCGGAGCCAGCATTTTGGAAGATGAAGGGGCTAAGGCATGACTTCCAGAGGTTAACTCTGCCATTCTCTTGCCTCTAGTTGAAGCTGCATCTAAGCCATCCCAGAAGGAAAATAGCCAACTCCCTCCATTTACATTTCCAAAATGGGGTAGTTCTTTCATTTCACAGCAATTACAAGAGTGAGGAGACCAGCTAGAGCAATAATGTGCCAGTCACAGCTAGATGCTGCGCTCACCTCAGCTACCCTGGTCTGAACACACTTAGAATGATCAAGAAGCAGATGCTAGATCTTCATCTGTGCTGCACATGCAGAATACATCTCTCCTGTCCTCCAGTTTTGGGGGTGAAAAGAAACCACAACAAGGACACCCACAATGGTTGGCTTTCATTGTGGAGTTTTTCATCTCCCTATTACCTATAATCTACACATCAAAAATAAACTGCACACCACCTATGCAACTCAATAGATAGAAAATAAAGTGATTTCAGTATTTAGAGCTGGAAGATACCTTGAAAAATCCATTTATCCAAACACCCCATTTTACAAAATGGGAAACTGAGAATCAGAAAAGTAAAATGCCACTTTCCAGGTCATTCAGCTTGTTGGTGACACGTCGGAGCAGAAGACTGTCTCCTTACCGTCCAGCACTCCTTCCATCACAGTAATGCTCCTTCTCAGTAGCAAGTGATAGAACACTCAGCTAAGGTTGGCACAGGAAATAAGTAAGCTAGAAAAAGTATGAATTCCTGTTACCAAACAAATCGGAGAAATGAGGATTTTAATTTTGAGGCTTCTCAACTGCTATTTCCCTTCCCTAGTAGGACCTCAATTTCCTTTTTAGATCCTAGCCTGTACCCCATTATCAGCAAGGTGGTCTGGGTGATCAGAGTGGGAGTCACACCCCTCCCCCTCTCCAGCTCCATACATGCTCCTTTAGGATTCAAGAGGCACTACATTCGGTCACAAACCCTTCAGGGTGACTGAATTTATCCCATAGCTTTGCTTCCAGTGAGGAGAAAGAGAGCACTGGGAAGGCAGGCAAAGTAAAGGCAAGAATAGGACTTGGGAAGCCCAAGTTGACACCCTAGTTATCTTTGGAGTTGACTCTAAGCATAGGCCCTATTCTTTTATCCCCCATGAGTCCTAGAAGTGCTCAAGACTGGAGAATATAACTCTAAGTAACCAACACAAAGTTTTCCTGATTCAACCAAATATTAATAAAAAAGATCTCAGAAAATTCCAAGGGACAGTAGAACAGTGTGCTTGTATTCCAACCCACTCCTGGTAAAGCCCCTAAGCTTGAAGAAAACCCATGTGTGCTGATGATCAGTGACTCCATTTAATACTGGTGGAGAGTTTACGCTCTTCTAGTCCTTATTAAAAGGAGGAACAGGCCCCATTGTATAACTTTTTTTGTAAAACTATTACCTAAGTAATAATGATTGTATTTTATACTTTCAAATCATAAAGATTACATTTGACTGGTACTTTCATACTTTTCAAAACACAACCATGATTGTCTCATTTTATCCTCAAAATATTGATGTGAAGTAGGAAGGATATTATTTACCCCCATTAGATAAGGAAAACTAAGCCACAGGTTCAAAGGGATTACCCAGGATTACACAGGGACAACAGGGGTAGAGCCAGGACTAATGGCACAGGATTAAGATATTTCTTTTAAAATGTGCAAAGAGTAAGGGTCCTTTGCTTGCTTCTCTTGTAATATCTATTATCTTCAAATAGATAATTCTCCTTCTTTGTTTTCAAAACTTTGAAGTTTTGTGAGGACTCCTGACAGGTTCATTCAGATCTCACAAGACTCTGGCTTGGTAGTCTTGATGCTGATAGAGAGCTCACTCTGGGGATGTGTGTGTGTGTGCATGTGCACGCACAAGCGCATATGCATGCATATCAGTGTAAAGTAACAGAGGTGTAACATGTGGTAGAGCATGAAGATGAAAGTCAGAAAATCACCTTTTTCTTTTATGTGGCACTATTGATTCAGGACTGGGATTAGTTGTTTACACAGGAGATTCTTCCTCCCCCTACTCCTTAAAAAAAAAAGAAGAAGAATGAACATTTTGACAATGATAATGATCTTGTGTCCATAATCTGGGACAAAACACTAAACCAGTCAGAGGCGTTTAACTCTGTCATCCAGATATCCATCTGAATCTATTCTTTCTGTTTGTTCATACCGTTATAAAGATGAGGGAATCTGGCCATTCCACTGAAGTTTTGGTAGAAGATTTAGTGAGCAACTTTGGAATTATTACTTCCCAACTGCTGCTGCAAAGATCAAGAAAGGCAGCAGAGATGAGCAGAAGCTAAGTCTGAAGACATAAAACAGAAGAGTTGCCTAAGGTGTTACCATGGCAGGAAGAAGAGGTAGGAAAAGGAGAGGGGATGTGTGGAGAGGCCCAAGCACTTCTTCCAACCCATGTTGCAATCAGAGAAGACCTACCTCTACCTTTTTTATATTGGAATTTTGTTTATAATCTAATTTGTTAAATTCTGGTACCATAGACACACCTAAAAAGATTTGAAAATAATTTGAGAACCAGAGAGACAAAATGACTTGCCAAATATCACCTCGTTACTACAGAACCAGTGCTACAGGCCAAGCCATCTGTCTCCCAGGAAAAACTCTCTCCACCAATCCACACTCTCGTTTCTTTCTGCCCTTCTTGTCTTGTTTAATCTTCACAGCAACCAGACAAGGTAGGTATTATTATCCTAATTTATGGATGAAAAAACTGAAGCCCAGAACTTTTGAGTATTCTGCCTAAATTTGGAATACCTGTATCTCATGACTCCAAACTGTTGTTTCTACTAATCGCATCATGTCTCAACACAATAGACAGTCTTTTAAATAAATATATGAGCCATGTTATCTCCCTTTCATGTTTTAATTGAAGTTGTCTCCATTAGACACCACCTCATCTCTTCTGAAAATGTTCTGAAATGTTCTTTGTCCTTCAGCTTCGAGTCCATTTCTTCTATGTTAAACTGAATGTGTCTGTGGTACCCTGCCAAGATGACCTCTGCCTGGCACAGAAAGCCATCCAACAGGCCATTTGTCACACCTCATCTCTTTCCTTTTATGAAAGGGACAAAAGGCTGTCTTTGAGTCCCCTTTGGAAGTGTTTTCATGCTAATCCAAGAATTACTGTTGTGTTTCTTTTCTGGCTGGTGCAGTGTGAAGCCATTCATGGGCCGCATGGACCTTGTCTATTCACATTCCAGGCCATTCTTGGAACATTCTGGGGAAACGCATCATTGCTCTGCTAGTGGGAGACAAGTCTGTGTCTCTGCCTGAGGCTGGCAGCCAATGCATCTATGTCCTTGATTGCACATGAAAACATCTCCTGCCATCTCTGCTAAGCAGTCCTTTCCACACAGAATGGGAGAGAGAAGAGGATAATTAAATGCTCATCCAAAAAAGACCAAAAACAGGAGGAAAACAACAAATTCTTAAATGTGTAACTCTCTGGAAATGGAGGAAAGAAAGTAAACTGAGCACTTCAGTCAAAGATCACAAGCATTTCCCAAAAATCTGAGTTGTTATGGTGTAACTGAAATAGACCCTGAATGGGAATCCAGAGACACGAATCGTAATTCTGATTCTGCCACTAATTAGCTGTATTATTCTGGGCACATCCCTTTATTTTTTCTCATATAATCTCCTATAAAATGGTGCTAATAATTCAAACCCCATGGGACTCTGATAAGGACTAAAGGAAATACTGTCTATGGATGCACCTGGCTAAACCGAAAGCCTCTCTGCAGTGGCTGTTGCCTTCTGAGCCTCAGTCTCTTCATCTGTAAAAAGAAGATACTGAGTGTATCCAAAACACCTAGGGAGTTTTTTAAAAGTCTAAATTAAGGAACTCACTCTCTTCCTACTGAATCTAAGTCTCAATTTTGAAGATTAGGGCTCAGGAATATATGTATTTTTGAATGCCTACCCAATCCAGGACTGGTTTTTAAGATTTCCTGGACTATATACTGAGAGATACCAGCTCGGCCTTTAGTGATTCCTACAGAAGGTGAAATAAATGATATGAGCTGAAATCACCCATAATTGCATCATTAAAGATTCAGTATTTTGTGATGTAACAGTCTTATTTTCAAAAGTCTCCCAATAAAAGGTACATTTCCTTGAAAGAGGCAACATCTTAATTCACCCCAGCTTATTTTTTGTCTTTTGACAGCTATTCTAATATATTAAGAGCACACCTAAAGTGGTAGAACACAGGAAATGCTGGTATAAATTTGAGGGTAGGAGCTGTAGAATCTAGAATAATATCTTATTTTCAAATATGGAAATCTAAGCTCCAGAGTTTATTTGTAGAATGGTCATATAATTATCATCCAGAATGGGATGTTTTTGAGAGTGAATGAGAGAATGTTAGACCTAACCCCAGGACTCTCCAAGGCATACTGAGATATATGTCCACCCCAGTTAATCGTGACTTGTCTCCATATAAAGTCAATATCAAACTAGACCCTCTGGCGGTGGACTTGGCCCAGTGGTTAAGGCATCCGTCTACCACATTGGAGGTCCGCAGTTCAAACCCTGGGTCTCCCTGACCTGTGTGCAGTTGGCCCGTGTGCAGTGCTCATGCGCGCAAGGAGTGCCCTGCCACGCAGGGTGTCCCCCGCGTAGGGGAGCCCTACACACAAGGAGTGCGCTCCAGAAGAAGAGCCATCCAGTGCGAAAGAAAGTACAGCCTGCCCAGGAATGGCGCCGCACACACAGAGAGCTGACACAGCAAGATGATGCAACCAAAAGAAACACAGATTCCCGGGCCGCTGACAAGAACAGAAGCAGACAAAGAAGATGCAGCAAATAGACACAGAGAACAGACAATGGGGGGGGAGGGTAGGGGGAGAGAAATCAATCAATCAATCAATCAATCAATCATTAAAAAAAAAAAACTAGACCCTCAGCCTCCAGACTACTCCTTCATTTTCCAAAGACACAGAAGGCAGCCTGTGTGATTCAAATCCCCTTCAGTTTTGTGCCACAATAACCCTCATTTCTCAAAAAACAAGCCATATATATCTTTCTCCTTTACTGCATTCCTACTAGGCTGATCTTGGCGCTCAGATACCCACACATCTGTGATGCTCCCACAGTTCAGAGAATGCACTAATACGTTTAGGGGACCTTTCCTTCCTTTGTATAAGCAAAGACAGTAGCTATGCAGGATCCACAGAAGCTAATGTAACTAGCAGATACTATATGGGAACTCTTAGAAACTTCCCCAGTTGAAGGCAAGTGCCCTTCCAGTTATCAAGTGACCCTGACAATCCTGTAGTTAACTGTGCTTTCCCCTCTGATTCCCATCAGTGCTACCATAACTAAACCCAGACTGCCAGTCTCTCAATACCCACTGGGCAGCAGGAAAAAAATGACTCATCCTGATATTAAATTTTCTAATATTGCTTGTCTGACAAAAGTTAATTCATTCTGGCTTTATATATCCAAGAGGTGATGCCTGGGTTGGTAATGAGCCTTTTCCTGTATTCTTATTCTCAGGCAGCCATATTAACAGGTACCAAACACCAGGCTTGGGATTTTTAAAAAATAACCTGACTTCCAGTCCCCTTTCATGCTTGAAAGGAAATTTGTAAATTGTCAACTTGACTTAATTTTTCCTCTGGACTCACACCTATTTGCTGTAATAAGACTTTCCCCCCTGGGTTTCACTCATCTGCAGCATGTGGCAGGAAAAGGGATTAGGATTGTATTTGTCGTCTTTTCAAAGCGGATTTTCTTTCAGCAAGTCTGCTATCAATTCCGTCTGCCAAAATAGCATTTTAATGTGTTACCTGCAGGTCAAGTATGTTCTGTTAAGTTAACTTCTGCCTCTGCTGTGTTTTCAGATGCTGCTTATCATTAATTCTTCCCATTGTTACCAAGCTTATTATTTCTCATATAAATGTGGATTATTCTATTTTAATCGTGTCCCTAGTTCTGCATTACATTTGTTTTGTTTTGTTTTAAAAAAGGGAGAGAAAGAGTACCAGAAAAGTGAGGGGAAGAGAGCAAACAGGGCCTTCTCTTGCTGGAAAGACTGTTTTAATGAGTGTTATTCTGCAGCTGGGGAGATGCTCTTAACCTCCTTGGCCCAGTAAGATGTGATTTCTTGACACTGAGCATATTGCAAATGCATTTTTATCAGGGCTGTGTGAGGTGGACATGAAGGGGATTTCTCTAGTATTTAACAAAGCCATCTACTTGCAACACAGAGTAATGCTTTGTTTACATTTCCTCTTTGTCCTGGGCATGGTATGATTCCAGCGGCATTGCCTCTCCCTCACAAACTGTCAGTGACCAAGGGTACTTTTCAGTATGTTTGGCATCATAATTGGTGAAAATGTCTCCTCGGTAGTAGAGAAGAGGTAAAGGTCAGACATGACCCATGGGGGCCATTCTCCAGTTTGCATGATACAGATACCAAAGTGCCTTGCCCATTCTTCAAAGTTCACAAATCCTTCTCCATATTCCAGGGACGCAGCATTTCCTTCCTGCCAGATAATTAGCAGTAGCAGCGAGCCCAGCAGACTTGTCATTGGGCACTCAATGGTGCTCCTTTCCTCCAAGCTCATTTCCTTGGAAGGTGAGAGCCATTATCGTAAAGAGGGATATTGTAAATTCTGTTCCTTCTGCTACGCCATGGCTCTGAGCAGAGAAACTTGTGTGTTTTCTGCCAGCAAGAAGAATAACATTTATTTAATGGATGCTGAACAAAAGGTATTCACATTTCATGCTTCAGGGCTTAAGCCGATCCTCCATCAGGAGGGAACTTTCACAGGCTCAGAATTGTACGACTGGGTAAGTGGTTAGCACTAACAACCCTTCTGTCCCCATCCACGCATGGTCCGAGGTCACCATCTAATGGATGTTCCACATCCCCTCAGCTCCTGAATGTATTCACAAATCATGTTGTACACCCTGTCTCCGGCCAGCTTTCCACACAAACCTAAAGCTAATGGTACTTCTTACAGATAGCTCTGCTCCACTGAATTCCAGCTCTGCCTCACCAGCATCCCAGTTCCTGCAAAAGAGTCCTTTACAGTGTCAAAGCTGTGAGGTGTGAGGGGTTCCTCACTTGGTGTGGGGACCAGCAGAAAACCATGAGGATGGAAGGAGCCCGGGACAGTTGAAAGAGCACAGCATTAGAGCTCGAAAGATTGATCCAGATTCAAAGCCCGTCTTTGCACACTAACTAGATGGATAATCATAAACTGCTTGATCTCAGTGACACTGTTTCCTTATCAATAAAAAAGAATAATAAAGCTTACCTTGCAGCATTGTTGTGAGAGCTAAGTGAAGTTACAGGTCAAGCGTGTAGTCCATAGAGGAGAATGGACAGAGGTTAGATCACATCTCCCTTCTCTCAGGAGACAGAGCCTGTCTGGTTCTGACATTAACTTGCTAATTAACTCCTGGCAATACATACAAATTTTCTGTGCATTTATCTACAAAACAAGGAAAAGAAACTCTATCCTACCTTCCCTATAGGATTATTATGAGGATTCAATGAGATAGTCATTAAAATAGAAATTTTTACAAGGCGTAAAAGTTTTGCCAAGAAATAATGTGTGTTATGCTGATGTTTACTCTTATGGCCACAGTGCTCTTATGGTGGAAAAGCTGCCACTATCTTATAGTTTGAAAATAAGTTTGTTCTTATGGAAGGAAAAGACTACTAGTGGCTTGGTCTTTACATACAATGGATACATACTTGGAAATTTAGTGGTATCGTAATGAGAACAAAGCCTAGCACATCTGCATGTGAAGTATATAGCAAATCCTCACTACATGTCAGGGATTCCCCCTGTATTCTCCCATTCAAAATTTCAAGTATTCATTGTGTGCCAGTCAGCTTGAGGTGGCTTCCAGGCTCAGCCTTCCTTCTCACCTCTATTACTGGCCACGTCACCGTCTCCAGCTCACCTCCCCATACACTCTGCCCCACCCCAGTTCCTAGGGTCATCTGGCTTTGAGAAAAGTAATAACTAAGCAGTTCCAGCTGCACAGTCAACCCTTGCTGCTAGTCTTCCCTGGGATAAGTCCCCAGTATCATACCTAATGTTCTGGTCATTTCTTTGATCCTACTAAGGGGATTCTGCCTTGGTTCTTGAACCCTTTCTCATTACTATACAGGTATCTTTCATCCCAACTCAGGGAACTCTTCACCCTCCCCCCACCTGCCACAAATCTGCCAAAATTTACTATTTTGGTTGCAAAGAGCAGAAATCAGGTCAATCTATCTTAAGAAATACAAATTAGAGGGGATATATTAGAATACAGGAGTGCCTCACAGAACCCAAGGCCTGAATTTTTGAGGCTTCTCTCCACGCTTCTGGCCTATTCTTCCATCTCCCTGCAGATGGACTTCATTGGGTCCTCATTCTGTGTGACCACTGACAACTTCAGAGAATATAAGTCACAGATCAGCTACCAGAAAAGAATAAATTCCTCCCTAGAGCCCAATGCGAATTCATAGGTAATTGGGTCCAACTAACCTAGCCCAGGACCCACCACAGTCAAAAAGTAGTGGGTCATTGTCAACCAACATTGGCAAATAGTAGGACATTGTGAGCTGGATACCCAAACTTGTCCACTACACGTGATAGTATCGTTTCCAGCATTGGGCTCCATTCTTCTTCAAGCTCCCTTTGGCGCCCATACTCTCTGCAAGATACCTTCAGGATATACTAGTAGCATGGGCCCTTCCCATGGCTTTGCAGGCCATAGAGGACAATTGCACATGATGCCTGCTTCATGCTTTACTATCTAGTCTCTGCCTACACTAGGCAATGCTGCTACTTTTGCTGTGCTCTCTTATCCCCACAAGAGGGCATTGCCTCTCTGCTGGGTTCTGCCACATCCATTGGGCACTGTGGCAGCTTTGTCTTGTTTCCATCACTCCTGTGACAGTGCTCACCTTTGCTGAGCACTGTGACTATGTCTGTGAGGTTCCTGTGCATCCTTCCACAAGGCACTACCTTTGTTCTGGGGCCACTGTCCCAGCTGCCACCCTTCCATTTCTGCATTTCCCAGTGGACTATTCAAAGAGCCACAGTGTTTAGGTTGATGGAGGATGGGAACTAGAAAGAGAATGAAAGCTTCTGGACTTCTATTCCATTCTTATGTCAAAGTCTGTTAGTGGTACTTCAAATCTGGGTTGCTTGTGCCTTCTTTGGTACAGAGATCTAAGCAGAACCATGTTTTCCATCTTTCACTCTAAAATGAGGCCTCACTCTAAAAATGAGGCTTTGCCACTGGGCCAAGGTCATCATGCCTCATTCCTTCTCCCCTTAACATAAGTTTTCCCCCAAGATACTGCTTGGTTTTCATGTAAATTCTTTCTGAACTGCCTTCAAATCCAGTTGTTCAGTGTGCACAGATTTGTAAGAATCCTAGCTTGAGGTGGAATCTTGTAACAATCAGAATCAAAGAAAAGTAACTGTATACTTGTGAAGCTTAAGTTTAACATGAAAGGATTTTGCTCATAAGATTATCAGAATTACCACTCAGGGTAAGTCTCATCATGTGATCAACTAAGATTTTGTTTTTATCAAGCGCCATCTTTTACATAGAAGAAGTTGTCCCCCAAATAACTTAGTTTTCTTTATTTTTTTAAAATTTTTTTCGTGCTGTGCAGGCACTGGCTAACCATGCAGGCACTCACATGGGCACTTGACTCACCGTGCAAGCACTCAGCTCACTACATGGGCACTTAGTTCACCACGTGGGCACTCCCATGGGCACTCAGCTCACCATGTGGGCACCCACCTGGGCACTTGGTTTGCTATGCAGGCATGCCCTCTCTTCTTTTTCACCAGGAAGCCCCAGGGATCAAGCCCAAGTCCTCCCATGTGGTAGGCAGAGACCTTATCACTGCGCCACATCCACTTCCCCTTAATTTTCTTTAATAAGTCACAATAGATCTGTCACACATTGGAGAATGAAATTGGTTATATTTCCAGTCAAGCCCAGTGAAGAGCTGTTCACTAAGTTTCCAAAGAGAGGAAAGATGGTGGTAGGATGGGTGAGGCTGCGACAGGGAAGGAGGGAGAAGCTGAGGTTGGAGAGGCACAGTAAAATACTCTAAAATGTTTCTGTTGCTGAGGATAGTATTTAAATACTGTGAAATGTTTCCTGAGCTTCTTCTCCCTGAATCCCCTGGAACAACTGACAACCGCCTGGCCTTTACAGAATGAAATTGACATTTGCAGGCTTAGGTTCAACAGAAACTGAAGGGGGGGGGGGTGGTGCCAATGGCAAAGCCGGAGCCCAGTTCCCTGGATCCAGAGCAGCGGGCCCATAATTCTGCAGTGAGTGATGGGTCAATATCCAATAACCCCAAATCAAAAGCTCAAGTCTTCTTGAGTCAGCAGAGCTGAGGCTTCCTTCAGGGGATAAGAATACAGCACCAGCCCTTCTGACAGAGCTGGAGTTGCCAGTAGCCTTTAATCTAAGGAAACCACAGGCAAAGCAAACTTGGCATATAACTTTTCCTACATTAATTAGTACCCTTAAGTTTAAAGGGGGAAAAATAATAATACTCATGGGAGCGCAGCTCAAGCTCAAACTCAATTCATTTAAATTCAGAGTGCAGAGACTCTGGGGAGGGGGTTGATGGGGTGGAGAAAAGAGTACAGGCATAGGTGGAGGAAAGATTATTTTCAGGTCAACTGAACAGTGGCTGACAGAAGCAGCCATTCTTCGAATCGTGTCTCACAATATTGATTACCAATCATCCTCAGTTGCTCTTTACCTTTTTGGTTAGGCTCTGCCTGTCCTCCTGGAAAGGGGATACAGTGTGTCCTAGAGCTAAGCTAAATGTGTTGTTTTCTTAAGTGCAATTAGCATGCTAAGTGGACAAAATCAGACCTGGTTTTAAAAAGTATTTTTAATAAGTCATTGTTTAGAGAAGGAAAATTAACTAAATATTTGTGTCTACTGACTATACATCAAAATCAAATCACTGAGTGAAAAAAAAATTAGAGAACAATCTGTACTGCATACTATTTATGCAGACAGATTTTAAAGACACATAAAACAAATTATTATTAAAAATGACCCTGAGAATACACACATCAAATTCATAATAGTGATCTCCCCTGGTAAGAAGGGCAAAGGACCATAACTGGAAGTACAGGTCAAAAGATGAGAGTAAGCTCTTTGTTTTAGTTTGCTCAGGGCTGCCAATGCAAAATACCAGAAATGGGTTGGCCTTTATCATGGGGATTTATTAGGGTAAAATCTTAACAGTTACCATGTTGTGAAGATATCCATATCAATGCATCATCAAGAGATTCTGCCTCCTCAAAGGTTGGCTGCTGGTAGTTCTGGACTCCTGCTGCAGGGCAAGGCAAAATGGTGGCTGGTCTCTGCCTTCTCCTCCATGGCTCATTTTCTCCCTGAACTCAACTGTGGGTGATCAAGCATAAGGCTCTCTCTCTACCTCAGTCTCTGGGCTGCAAGCAATCATGGAATCCTCTCTCATATGGCAGAGTAAAATGGTGGCTCTCTTTCTTTGTGTGTCTCTGCATGTTTCTCCTACTTATAACATATAGGACACCAGTAAGAGGGCCAAGACCCACCAGGGGTCTCGTCTCACTGAAGTAGTCCAATCAAAGATCCCCAATTCAATCCAATCAAAGGGTCCCACACCAACAGAAATGGATTAACTCCAAGAACATAGATCTTTTCTGGGATTCACAAAAAGTGTTAAACTGTCATACAATTCTAATTTTTTTTTAATTCAAAAATCACTTGTATAAATGTTTGTTGAAAAAAGACAGAAGCCAACTATTCTAAATATGTATACTTCAGTGGTGGTGTTTTTTTAATTCCCTAAATTAAAAAGGGGGACTGGGACTTACTGTTTTTTGTCCTCTTCATAGCCATAGATCACATTTCAAGAACTCTTCTTGGACTCTTATTTCTGAGAACTTTTTTAAATGAGTCCTAAGTTTCCATGTGGGAACAGGCTTGAGCCTGAAATCCCTAAGTCAGTCAATGAACTAGAATTGGACTGTCATGAAGAGAAAGAGTGTTTCTTCTCCACCTTCAGGTAAGAAGCCCATCTGGCCTGAATCCAATCACAGGGTTCAACCACATTTTATTTTATTTCTTTCATCTACCTTTGTTGTACAAGTGGTACATTCTCATAGAAACCATTTTAAGTTGTATATCATTCTCTAGTATCTTTACATTGTTAAATTATTTAATTGTGTTTATACACTTTGGAAGGTGCCAGGCTTGCCACTAGTTTACCCATTTTTCAAATGAGGAAAGTGAAGCCCCAAAAGACTAAGAATTATACCAGCAGTAGTAAGAGCCAGATAGAGTTCAGGTCTTCCAATTCTTAACTGTCCATCTATCCACCCATCTATTCATTCATTCATTCAACAAACATTTGTTAAACTCTTACTACATAGACCCTTTCCTAAAATTCTTTTCAGTGACTCTGGCAATTGTATTTTCATAATTCTTCATTCTGTCTTTATATGCTGCCATTATATTCATTATTGTTTTGTTTTATATGCCTTATCTCCCCCCTCACACAATAGATTATAAAGTCCTTGTATAGTTCTATAATTCCAAGATTTAAATATTTTTCATTTTCACAGGACCTAGCACAGGTCTTGGTTTATGCAGAGAATCGGTGTTCGTTGCTTAACATTTTTACTTAGGACTTTTCAATGAATTGCGTGAAGTCTAGATATTAAAGATTGACCCACAAAGCTCTATTTATGATAAGGAGATGGAACCATACCATGTCCCATCTGCCCTGGAAATGTGGAACACATGGTAGAACCCAAGAGCTGGGCAGAAACTTCAGAGAATAGTCTCTGTGCTGATATTATCTGAGGAATAGTTCTAAGCTTCTCAGTTTCGTTCCCACTTAGAGCCTCTTATATATAATATTGAAAACCTAACCAGGCAAGACCTTTTGGTTAACAAAAAAAAAAAATTTAAAGAACTCATAATTTAGATCTATCACTTTTTTCTCAAGGTTCTTTTAAATGTACAGTATATTGGATGATATGAATAAACAAAGAAAAGTGCATGACACCTTCCTTCTTCTCAATGTGAATTGCACTTTACAGTTTATATGTTACCGCATTTCAAATTTTATAGTCCACTACAGCAGTTATATGCTTGGGCTCTGATTCAGACAGTCTAAATTTACATCCTGGCTCTACCACTTTCCAGCTGTGTGACCTCAGGCAATTTGCTTAATCTCGCCAAGCCTCAATTTCCTCATTTGTACAACAGTGATAATAGGGTTCTTGGGAAGATTAAAAGAGATAATTCATGTAAAGCACTTAGCACAGTGTCTGGCACAGAGTAAGCCCTCAATAAATGTTAGCTCTTCCTATTATCATCTTTACAACCACCTGTGAGGTAGATAAAGCTCGCATTATTTATACATTAAAGAGAAAACTGGGGCTAAGAGAAATGATGTTAGTCACAAAGGGTGACACTGCTAGTAAAGACATCAACTCCAGGCATTCTCGTTCCTGTCCCCTTGCCTGCCCCATGTCACACAGTCTCTCTGACGGTGGGGTTTAGGAGCAAGAAAATACATGGGGAAATGTACAAATGTGAAGGACAATTCAAGGAAAAGTGACTGTCTTTGCTGGCTGAGCTCTCCTCTGCTTTGATGAGCCCATACTTGTGTTATGAAGTTCTTTCCAATCAAGCTTATTTTCTTTAATCTAGGCCAGGTCTCTATATTTTAATTTTATAAAAAGAATTTTATTAGCTTATTTGATACTACCCTGTGCCTTCAGTCTTGAATTAAATCATAAGAACATATATTCAAAGAATAAACTTTATAATTTGATGTGCCCAGAGGAATTATAAAAGAACTAAAATTTATCTCTGGCCCCAATATATCCCTTGGACCTAGCTCTCAAACTTTAGTGAGCATCAGAGTCACAAATTGCTGGGCCCATTTCATACCTTTTATTAAGGAGGTACTGGGGAATGAACCCAGGACCTCATACTTGGGAAGCAGGCACTCAGCCACTGCTCTACATCCACTCTCTCCATCTCATACATTTTGATTTGGTGAGTCTAAGGTGAGTTCTGAGAACTTGCATTTTCAGTAAGTTCCCAGGTGATGCTGCTGGTCTGGAACCACACTCTTGAGTACTGCTCTAAGTTAGTATTTTCCAAAACATGGCCCCCAGACCATCTATACCCAATCACCATGGGTGATGGTCAAAATACAGCTTCCTAAATCCCCCTCCACTAGCTAGATAGGACTCTCTGTGGATGGGTCCTAGGAATCTGCATTGTCATAAGTGTCCCAGGTAAATTTTAAGCCCATAAAAGTTTGAGAGCCACTAATTTAAATGACCTAAATCTTAATGTCATGTTCCTATGCCCTAAAAGAGTGTGTGGCATGTAGTAGCTACTCAATAAATCATTTTACCTAAATCGTGTCCCTCATGTGTGTCCTGTTCCCTCCCCACTAAGAATTCTGGCCCTAAATGACCCAAGCACTGACCCAAGTCAACACTTCCAATGCATTGTCTTAAACTTATTTTTGTCATTTTGTTATTTCTTCACACTGTTATTAAACCTTGTACAAACCCATGTTGTGTTTATACAACAGGATAATAATCTCTGAGAATAATGACCAAGGTCTTGCTTCTTCCATCCCAGAACTGTAATCCCAATCAATATATTATCATTTCATCCCCAAATTAAATACTTACTTCATCTTATATTTCATTTCATTGGATTGGAAAGCTAAGTTTTCATTCATTCAACAGTTTAATTGAGCACCTAAGTGGCAGACACCAGCCTCTCAGTTAACATATAGAGAATGAATCAACAAATAAATGAGTAAATGCTTAGCAAGTACTAGTCATCATTCATTTTCTCAGTCTCCCCCTGTCACAATACTCACACACTTCTAGGTGGCTGACAATAATCCTTGGTAACTGAAAGGGGGCAAAGCTCTGATAACAAAGTGATTTCACAGGAAAGGCCAGGGAGCTTATCTCAATGGATATCTATGCTATGCTCATCCCCAACTCTCCCCAGAGAAAGAAAAAAGCCATTCTATTTGCACCCTCCCACCTGATGGCAGACACTTCCATATTCCTCGTATTCAATCAATGTTTTATCATATCAAGTGACACTGTTCTTTTCACTGCATGGCAGGGAAATGCTATCATCAGTTTTATGGAAGCTCTTCCTCAATCAAGTAGCTGTAGGCAAGATTGGCTGGCAGCATGACTTAGACATTTACAGATGTAGATGTAGCTGTGAGGGAGAAAAGAGTGATTTAAAGAGACATTGTCAAGTTTGAGAGGCCTAAATATTTCATCTTTAGATTAGTAATTAGTAGCTTGAAACATATCCAATTAGAATTATTTACATAAATATTTTAAAGAAAGAAACAAAGAGGAATTTTTTCTTGTTAATCTTTTTCCCAAATGATAAACAGGGAAAGCTGAAGAGCAATTAATAACTGCCCTCAAATTAATGTAAGTTTATTGCTGGAAGTGGCCATAAAAATCAAGTAATCCTGGAAAGCGGACTTGGCCCAGTGGTTAGGGCATCCGTCTACCACATGGGAGGTCCACGATTCAAACCCCGGGCCTCCTTGACCCATGTGGAGCTGGCCCATGTGCAGTGCTAATGCACGCAAGGAGTGCCATGCCATGCAGGGGTGTCCCCCACGTAGGGGAGCCCCACGCGCAAGGAGTGTGCCCCGTAAGGAGAGCTGCCCAGCGAGAAAGAAAGTTCAGCTCCTCCAGGAATGGCTCCGCACACATGGAGAACTAACTCAGCAAGATGACACAACAACAACAACAAAAGAAACAGATTCCCATGCCGCTGAGAACAACAGAAGCGGGCAAAAAGAATACCCAGCAAATGGACACAGAGAACAGACAACTGGGGTAGAGGGGGGAGAAGGGGAGAGAAATAAATAAAATAAATCTTAAAAAAAAGTCTATCTTTAAAAAAAAAAATCAAATAATCCAACCAAGGGAAGCTAAGGCTCCAAGACAAAAGATTTACCAACCTTCATGGGCCTCTCTGAACAAGACTTCACATGTCACAGTGGTTAGCTATGATGCTAATGCCAGGGACTCTTAGAAACCGTAGAGAGAACAACTGTGGGAGGCAGTGTCATCAGGGCCAATTAGCCTGATTCCTAGTCTTGCAGCTTGTCTCTTCTAAGCCCCTCTCACTGCCTCCAGGAAGAGACTCTCCCTCAGTGCCAGCCAACTTAGAAAACATGTTATGGGTTAAATTGTGTCCCCCTCAAAAAAATAAATTCGATTTCTAAACTTTGATATGTATAAATGTGAACTTATTTGCAAATAGGGTGTTTGCAGGTATAATCAAGTTAAGAAGAGGTCATACTCATCCTAGAAGGGCCCTAATTCCATAAGGCTGGTCTCCTTATAAGTGGAAAAGAGACGCAGATACAGACACAGAGAAAAATGCCATGTGGTGATAGAAACACACAGGGAGAAGGTGGCTGTGTGAAGAGGCAAAGATTGGAGTTATGCTGCTACAAGCCAAGGAATGTCTGGAGACACCAAAATGTGGAAGAGCAAAGGAGGACTTTACCCTAGAAACTCCGGAGGCAGCATGGCCCCGGTGCTTTCAGACTTGTAACCCCCAAAAGAATAAAAGAATAAATTTCCATTGTTTTAAGCCACCCAGTTTGTGGTACTTTATCAAAGTAGCCCTAAAAAACTAATGCAACATACATTAAGGATTTAGATTAGATATGAAATCCCCATTTCCCATGGCAAACTTTGTTGATGATCTCTTTCTATATCTCTCATCATTTCCTTAAAAGGCAGGAATGGTGGCAGTGCCACATCTGCACTTTGGCAGATGCCTGAAAAGTGCAATTTATGAGCACTAAAAGGCATTTTTGCTCTTCGAAATCTTCTTGTCATTTGTCTATCATGGTGTCTAAAGTTCTTACCACTAGAAAATTGTTCTGTAAGAACTTACATTTAAATCACTATGTCTTCAGAAAACCATAGCTCAATGCTGCTACTTTTAAGAAGGCTGACATACAAATCAAAAAGCAGTCAATAAGAGATTAGCATAGCCAGATTCTGAGGGAATGGGACAGAGTCCCAAGCATGGAAGAGCAGAGTCTGAAGCTCAGGATGCTGATCAGGGTGCACAAACCAGATGAGCCCTCACGAAGTTGGCCTTAATGAATCCAGGTAACAATTCGAAGGGAGGAAGCAGCTGAGTTGCTGAAGGAAGGAAATAAATGAAAGAAGAAAACCAAAAATGAGCACCCACTTCATAATTTGAACTATGATGAACTTTGGATGGTCCCCAAGAAAAGCATAGGCTAACACAAGCTTAATGATACATTCAGCAAGTATGGATTTGCATACCTATTCTGGTAAATTCTATGAAGGGCACAGAAGCAAACTTAGGAAAGTGTTCCTTTCTTAAGGAGATAACAAATGAGTAAAGAGAAAAGATTGACAGAAACCTAAAATCAAAAGAAAGCAATGGTTATGATTTAGAGGTTGGTCAACCTGCATTCACTGAATCCTAATATTACAAAGGCTGTGCATTAAGTATCCTCACCACCTAATACAGAAAATCATGTCAGTATGCAAGTAGACCTAGACCAAGGGATTGGGAGATAAAGACAAAGCAGGAGGTATCAGCAAAATCTAATCTGTAATGAAGGGAGGGTTACACCTCACAGAAGGAAGCCTACATTGTGGATGTGTCTCTCAACCTGACTTTAAACTTGAAGGAAAAGTAGACCTCACTAGCTGAAGGTCAGGATGACACACTGAAGGAAAACACAGAATTAGATATACAATATGTGCGTATTTGCAAAACTGTGAGAAGTACAGTTGAATGAGATAAAGGAAAGCAGTTAGACTTAAATGATACAGGCCTTGCACAAGGTCTGCCCAATAGCTTTGGTGCTTGAAGGACCTTTGAATCCTTGGCCTATTTTTTTTTTCAAAGTAGCAGAGTAAATGAGACCCAACTTCAAGGCCTGTCTTTAGCGCTTAACATGTGGGTACTTTGGGCAAATCATACAACTTCCTTTAGCCTGTTTCCTAATCTGTAAAATGGGGGCTATTTTAATACTGGTTTAAGAGGGTTATGGGAGCCAAATGAGATAAGATTTTTTTAAAAGTAGACAGCTACAGAAAGATTTGTTATCACCGTTATTATGAAAATGTGCTTAGCTTGCCTGATGGAAGCCATCCAAAGTCAGTGCAGGACACAGAATTAAATTAGTCTGTCCTGAAAAGACCTTATGTTCTGGGAAAGTGAAAAGCTCCCTGAAATTGGAAATCAGGAGCTACTATGTGTATACAGTGCATATCTCTGTGCCATAGGCATACTTCAAAGCAACGGAAAAGTTAGGGCATGGGTTGAGGGTGGGGGATAACCCTGACCTTTCTAGAAGCCAGAATTCAACAGTGTTTAGATGGACAAAATGCTGCAAATGCTTTCAGAGAGAGCAGCCAAGAGATATACTTCCATGCTACTGATGGGTTAGAAGTCCTTCGTATGTCCAAATGCTAGTAGGATTATATAACATCCAATAGAACCAATGTATTTTCTAATTACATCATAAATATAATTCACGAGGCATTATATGTTCCTTTCTACATGCTTCAAGGACCTCACATGAGACTCTGAAGAGTTTTTAGGTACCTTGGGATTGCTCAATGACCACTTCTAGATAAGGAGAGAAATAGATTCCTAATAATTGTGGAGATTTCAAACTTACAAGGATATTCCAAAATATCAGGCTGACATCATGTTCAATTTCAATGTAGATTTCTGTTTCCTTAACTAGGTCCATTCAACTCTTCCCAATGTATGCCAGTTATCCACAGACTTCCAATGAGAGGCCAGGGTTAGAGTCAGGACCAGCTTCATGGGCAGTGACACATGATCGCATGTTCAGAAACACCCCACAATTAGTTCAATGCTCTTATTACGGTTTTAACTTTACCTTTGAACTTGTGACTCATAAGTAAAGTCCAGTGAGACAATAGAGTATGCATGTGAGCAGGTGAGACATGCAGAAGAAAAGAAAACGCTTCATATTTTAGTACCTTCCAAAGGTACTTTTTGGCCTGAGTCTGCTTGTGGCTATCTGTGCGGGACAGCAGTCTTCATACAGGATATACAGACACTGGCTGAACTTATAGGTATGGTGTCTTCATCTCCCAGTGGACCTTGCACTTGAGTCCCTGGTATGCCTCCAGCCAATTCTGTTGGAGCCAGAATAACTTGCCACACTGTAAGCCAGGTTGTTTCTTTGTCTCATTTAACCACAAAGTTATGGCTACATTTTTTATATATTAGAGTGTTTTATATATATTTATAAAATATATATATATATATATTAGCCTGGTATTAATCTTTTGAGTTGTAAAAATAATGTTACTTTTCTTTTTCAGTCTATGATGAAGAAATATTCCCTATGGATATCAATCTGTTTTCAGAAATAGTTCTTGAAAACAGAAGCCAAAAAGTATTGAGCAATTTATTCCAAAATTCACAGTAAAACAATAAGAGTTAAAATTATAATTCCAAAATGCCAAAGTGGCTTCTATTTTGACTGTTGCTTATCTAATTTCTTTCATGGGACTATATTTGGTTTTGCTTTCATTTTCAAACTTGAGCACATTCTGATTTCAAATGGGTTTGGGGAGACTCATAGACATATACACACCTAACTGTCAGCAAATGCATTTGTTAAATTCACAGTCTGTTGATATAGATATTAATGTACTATTTAGAAGGAATTTAGACAATATGGAAAAGATTTAGTGAAAAGTTTCTTTGCATAACAAAAGAGCTAATGCATCAAGTTATGGTTTCTTAATGGCATTGAATTAACACATAACTGTTGCTAGTTGATTAAAAATTGACTGTGAATAACCACTTACAAATGTTCCTTGATTTATTAAAATTGTGTGAGCTCAGGAGTCTGGGGATAAGCTAGAAATATTTGGTTAGATTTTTAATGGAAACTTTAGACACATTGTGAAATATTTCTTCCTGGTGGATATACATTTGTAAATCAATCTTCATGTTTTAACCACTCGTGAAGAATTTTGCAGACCTCCTGTTTTAATGGCACTTGAGAAATAAATATCTGCCAGGGAAAGAAATCCCATCAGTTTTCTCATTGTTCCTATACAGATGGTGGACCATACTGTGAAATTTGCTCTTCTTCAATTGCTCCATTCTGCACACGCCCCAAGGAATCTCAGAATTGTAGAAACTAGAGATGTAGTAGACTAAACAGGTCATCTATTCCAATAGAAATTTTACCCAATTTATACAAGACTCACTTGAATTTACAGTACAACTTACTTCCAATGGGGTCCAAATGCTGAATAGAAAATTGGTATTTTTTTCAGCCACCCTAGCATATATTATGTTCTACTATTAATCATGTTTTTCTCTACTGAAGATAATACACCATCAGAATGTGCACATGAAATTGCTTTTCTAACAAAGGGATTAGATTTGCAGTGATCCATTTCCAGGCTCTCATCTGCACCCTCTTCCCTACCCCCAACCCAAGGGCACTTTTTTTCAATACAGCTGTCTGAGGTTTCAGGAGTGTTCTATGGCCCTGTAAGAAAGTACAGGTAAATGGCCCTGGTGAGGGTAACATTCAATAGTTTGTTCTCCTTAAAACCATGCCCTAACTAGCCAAAATAACCAGGTATAGTCATATTACATGATTACTCCAAAATCATTTCAACATGTGTTTAAACACTTAAGTATAATTCATAGTCAGAGAAACTAAGGAATTTTAGACAGTCCCAAGCCTTAAAAGTTTGCATTCTTGAGTACAGGAAAATGTCGTTAAATAAATGAGTTATACTACTAGATATTGTGGGTGTCCTTTGTCTTTGCCTCCCTTCACCCCTCTGTTCCTCCCTTCCTTCCATCCATCCTTCCTTCCGTCCATCCATTTACAGAGCCCCATTTTCCTATAGGGGACAATCTCTTGTAGCTCAGGTGGCACTGATCCCACAATAACCTATACTCCTAGTAACACAATTGTATCAGAAATGGTCACCGATCTAAATGTTATAAATTAGAGTCTTCCCCAGGAATTTTATGCTAGAGCACTCTCAAAAGACTTCTCCTCTATCCACAGAAGGTACTAACCCAGACAAAAGAGAGTCAGAGGCTGCCAAAGACAACTTGCCTAACATATGGAGCCAGCCTTTCTAAAGCCAGGGTGAAAGAAGTAGAGAGCCTGCAAAAACCAGAACTATATCACTTGAGCCCCTAAAGTTTAATTGTGCCTGAATCCAGATTCATGTTTTTAATTTCTATGGTGTATTTTATATTTTCTCCCCCAATAGATCTTTTATTTGTTTGTTTGTTTACGATATCTTGGATTGGCTTTCTATCACTAATAACTGAAGGAAAACTAATTAATAAATTGAGATATCTGCTAAGTGAGATACACAGATAATGAGAGCTATTGGAGTTTAAGGTAGCATTTCTAAGGAAGACTTTCCAGAAAAGAAGGAACTTGCGCTTAGCTTTAAGGATTTGGGAAGATTGAAAGTAGAAAAGAAGGCATTCTGGTTAGGTTGGTATATAAAAAGGCTGAAAATTAAAGCCAGTTTCAAGGGTCAAGGAGATCAGTTCTGGGTGAAGTGGAGGCCATATATAGGATAACTAATAAGTCAGGCACAAAAATAGGGCTATACTTAATAAATGTGGAATGGAATTGATAATCTTTAAAAAAAATGACAAGGTTTGTGAATAAACTTTGAAAAGAGTAAAGTGCTGAACAAATACCATTGTCATCATTAAACACCACCACAAATCAGCTTTACTCCTAAAAGCTTCTCAGTGGACTGTCTTTCCTCCTGGAGAGGATCTTAGACACCAGCCCAAAGGAAATAGCCTGGTGGTAACCAGCATTGTACATACCGTCTGACTCATCTAAAGACTTGAGCTTCCAGGCCATCTACCGAACATTTCTCATGATGGCATAATCTTGTTAGAAAGTCCAGTAGAATTGACTCTATGTATAGACTGGAATTTTTCTCCTCTCTTGGTCTCTTATCCCTGGAATATAATTCAGTTAGATACTCTTCCTTTTTCCCCATACCATCCTGAGCTTTTGTTTGTTTACTCCTTATATTCCATCCTTTAACTTTGTCTTGGCCTGGTATGCAGTTGCATACATGAGACAGAAGGGGAAAAACCTACTGTAGCAGTTTGATATGGTTATGAATTCCAAAAATATATATTGGATTATGTTTGTAATCTGGTCTGTACCTGGGCATGATTAACTTATAATTAGAGCTTTGATTGGCCCATGTCATTAGGGCATTGAGTCCCCTCTCCTGGGTGGATGGGGACTCACAGATAAAAGGCATGGCAAAGGACAGAATTGGGGGTTTTTGATGTTGGAGTTTGATGCTGAAGTCTTAAGCTGGAGCCCCAAGAAGTAAGCACACAGAGGAAAAAGAAGCACACCCCAGGAAGAGAGACCCTGAGCCAAGAGAAGAACACAGAGGCATAGGGATGGACAGCTCCTTAAACACGGCAGAAACCCTAGGGAGAGAGATAGACCCATTCACCTGATAGTCTACAGCTGACCTTGTGGAGCGAGGCAAAGTCTAGAGAGGCTCACAGTCTACAGCTGACCTTGTGGAGAAAACAGAGGAGCTATAACTCCCAATAAATACCCTTTATAAAAACCAACCAATTTCTGGTACTTTGCATCCCCACCCCTTTGGCTGACTAATACACCTACCATACTTCCTTCAGTTTGCATTTGAAAAAATAAGAAAGAAAAGTTCTTTTGTATACATATAAAGCATGGAAAGCATACATTATATGTCTAGGCATTCTGATTCTTTGGGAGGGCTGGTGAGGAGTTTGCAGTCATTTATGAAAGAAATTTTGAAAGCAGCATTATTAGGAATATGTAGTTAGATATGGATAGAGATTTGGAAAGGGATAGAGATGATATAGAGAGATAGATAGATAGATAGATAGATAGATAGATAGATAGATAGATAGATAGAGAAATTATAGATGATAGAGATAGAGAGATAGAGATAGAGATAGAGATAGAGATAGAGATAGAGATAGAGATAGAGATAGAGATAGAGATAGACAGATAGAGAGCCTTCAATCTAAGATATCCGAGGCAATTTTTACTGGTTTTGTTCTAATCTCCCCTTCCCCACTGGCTTCTGCCCAAGTTCTACTCCTTTTAGTTCAATAAGAGCTATTAAATAACATGTGGCTTTCATTATAATGTGACCCCTCATGGAGGTGGTACAATTTCTATGTGTTGGACATAAGTCACTGGAGCTATCACAGAAGGTAGAATCCTTTGAACCATCTTCTGATTGCTGACTAGGGAAGAGCAGAGGTTTATCTATGACTGACTAGTAGAAAGATGTTAAGCAAAACCTCTTTCCACAAGTGTCATTTTCATCTAGTCATATTTGGGGTTCACATATATCTGACAGCCAGGAAAAAATGAGCCTGCAGTGGTGATAGAAATTAAAATGAAAAATGGAAGTCAACTTTGCAATTTTAAATAATTGAATGATTTTAATAATTTATTTAATAAATATCCATTGAGGATCCATTATATACTAGGCATCAAAATAGCGGTGTCACAATGGCACATATCTTTATGTGCCTTCATGACTAGACCATGTGTTTCCTGAAGCAGGGACTGTGTCTTCCATCATTGTATCCCAGCTATGTGCTAGAAGCTCAGCATTTGTTCAGCAGATTAAGGTCATGAAGATTAAATGATATAATGCATGGAAATCATAGAATAAGTATTTCATCAATGTCATTGTTTTTATTGTTATAACATTTGAGGAGAAGGCAGATGAAGAAGAACCTGCAAATATTGAGAAGGAAGAAAGGAACCAGACATCAGTGATGTCACAGAAGCCATGCCTTCTTCCCATGATATTTTCCCTCTATGGAATGCTCTCATAATCCCTTTTGCCTTACTAATATCTACTTGTTCATCAAAAATCAGCTTCAGTATCACCTCCCGTAGCAACTTCTTCCAGTAACCACCATTCTGGTGTATATGTTCTTCCTTTTCTGTGATGCCAGGCCCCATACTCCCATTCCATGTTTAGTATTCACTGCCTCTGGGAATCACCAGAGTAAGACCATAAGGGCAAGAATCTGAGAAATTTATACATTATTTAGATACTCAGCTGGCCTCATTTGCTTATTTATTCAGCCAACACTTATTGAGCATTTACTATGTAATGTAAACCATTATCTAGGAAGCAATCAATATGATATCTCATGACCAGCCCAACAAGTAAACTTTTTAAAAAAGTTATATGAAATAAATCTATCTCCACACCGAAGCAGATTTTTCAAGTTATTCCCATTACCAAAACAACCTGAGCCCATAATCATGAGTGAGGCATTATAAAGAAATTGATAAAATCTGGTAATTTTTTCTCAGGCATGTTCAATAAGGTTGGACACTTCTGAGAGGTTAAGAAAGATGGGGCCTTAAAAGTCTACTAGCTTGATTCTCAGATATTCCTTCATGTGTTCTGCCAGGACGGTTTAAGTGATGCAGAGAAGAAAATCAGAAGACAGTGAGTCAAAGCCTGACTTTGAGGTCAAGAAGCTTGAATCTCATCTAATGGAGAAGACAGATGGTTTCTAGTAGGAAATACGGAGTACAAAGAGGTATTTTGTGGATTTTTTTAAAGAGGTTTGAGCATGTTCCTAGAATAAAGAAAAGCATGAATAAAGAGGGAATGGTTTAAAATGAGGAAGAGGCAGAAAATGACAAAGTCTTAGGGGAGGGATGGAGGGATGGACCATGAGTGCCTCTACAGGGATTTACCTATTCCTTGAGGCAAAAAAGGAGCCTGTGTGAAATTACATATTACTCAGAAAATAAAAGTTAAGGTCACCTACTGTGCTGTGCACAGATTTGATGCTGGCGGGGTTGGAGTATGAGCAAGTGATCCTTCACAGGACATTAGAGTTGGTATTAGGTCTTACCTTTGTAGAAACACCAACACACATCATGGAGCTAGTTTGGCAAGGGAAGGAGATGATCATGCCAGAAAACAGCCTGGGGGGAAAATTGGAGGAAATTGAAGGCCATCACACTGGGAAGGAAAGAAAACAGGTCAGAAACCGCAGAGTCAGTTTAAGATTTTGTTGTTTAAAACAACAACAACCCAGAATGTTATTATTGTCTTACGAATCTGAAGTGGAAGAGATAAATATTGTTTAAATTTTAAGACTGGAGCAAGAAGGTCAAATGTGCTAGTCTCATGAAATGCTGTGTTGACAAGGATTCTAAGGATCCATGTAGGCTTAATGGAAATGAGTATTATAGTCAAT
This sequence comes from Dasypus novemcinctus, assembly GCF_030445035.2. NCBI lineage: Eukaryota > Metazoa > Chordata > Mammalia > Cingulata > Dasypodidae > Dasypus > Dasypus novemcinctus. The sequence goes on from NC_080688.1 coordinate 57,724,386, forward strand.
GAGTGGCATCGGCCTTGAGGGAGGAAAAGTAGAAATATATGGCAAGATTTTGCCACTGTTTGCCTAGGCTGTCTAGATGGATACTGAAGTCTCCCAGGATGAGGATGGGGGCCTTAAGGAGAAGAGCAATAAGTTAAGACAGGAACCAAAGTCCTAAATGAAAAGTGCTAGTAGGGGACAGCTTCTAGTTGCATGGACCTCAAAGAACAAGGAGTTTTCCATGATAGTATAAGTAATGAGCTGAAAGCAGCAATGGGGAATTAACAAAATGCTGACAAATATCAGAAGATGAGCAGTTCTGCTAGAATAAAGGAGATGGTGTCCTCAGGGGAAAGCCTGTTCCATTAAGAACACTGTTTGATGCCCAAGGGAGACGTGTTCTAACCAAACCACTGAATTGTTCTCTGTAACAATGCCCTCTTGGGGCTTACCATGGAGACAATCTGTTTTAGTTCTGTCCATAAATCACTTACGCATATCAGAACCCTGAATTTGATCTTACATAGGTAAGTGGATAAAATTTATCTGTAACACCACTCAGAAATCATACTCACTGCTATGAAACCTTCCATTGAAAGCTCAAAATCCTTAGCCTGTCTTCAACCTTGGTTTTTATTTTATCCCCTCAACCCAAAACTTGTTTTCTGCCCTGAATAGGGTTGGTATGTTCACAGCCAAGACCTATTCCCACTTTCTAATGCTTCTTCCACCCTTCAGCATCATCCCCACCTCAGATGCCTTCTACGTTTCTTTCTATCAAAATCCTTTCACATCCTTCCAAGCCTAGTTCATTATCCATTCATTTCATAAAGTTTTCCTCTGAAACCAGAGAAATGTACATTGTTCCCCTCTATAATCATTCACACCCATTTGTTCTTTCATGCATATATTTTTTGGTCTCGCCAACAACTATATTAGACCTCTGAGTGCAAGAACATTCCATGACTCCTACTTCTTTTCATCCAACACTCAACATATAATACATACTCTATAGATGGGCAAATGACTGAATGAATTAAGGGGAAATCCCTGTATTACAAGCTCCCTAAATTTTTTTACCTTCTTAAAGAAGTAGGGAGGGGGAAGGGAGCTCTGAACTATACTCTGGGATCCAGACAAGGATGCAGGATGATTCCAGTGGGGAGGGAGAGGCAGAAATTCAACATTTATCCAGACACCTGCAGAGAGGTTGGCAGCGGAGAGGTAGGAGCTACAACCACCCAACGGACAAGGATGGGGAGGTGTGCTCCCTATCCCCCAAGGCTCGAAGGGTATCTCTGCCATCACTCGCCAGAGAGTGTGCAACGCTTCTGGCAAACTCCCATTATCCCATCACTCTCTCAGATGGTGGGCAGTGGAATCGATATTCCCAAGACTTTAAAAAGCTCCCAAATGTTGTGCTGCCATTCATTCAACAACAGGGGGAAAAATAAGGGAGGGAAAAAAAACTGATGTTGGCTTCTTATTTTGCTTATGTTGTTAAAAGTCGTTCTGATGCCGTGGTTGTGGAATAGGTCCCCTCTTTCTCTGAAAGCATGCTGTGTGATAGACTGTCATTTGTCCCCTGCCTCCAGAAGAGCCAGCTGGCAGCTAAGTGCTAAAGCCAGTGACTTGCATGTGTTTTTCTGACATTTAACAAATGGGAACAGCTTGCAAATCTGCATTAACTCACTCTGTCTCACAAATAATCAGGGCCTACGCAGTGTAGACATTGGGAACATTAGCTCCGACACAAAAGAGTAAGAGTCTGGGGGTTGGGGAGGGGGGAGCAACAGAAAACAAGTCAGCAAATAACGCATGTTTTAATGAAGGGATGAATATAACATTCTGGTTCAGAGGGAAGAGTTTTGAAGTCATTTTTGTTTTTCAACAAGCCATTGCTAATGGTGCTAAATCTGTCAAGGCCCAGCTCTGCAACTTGAAGTCACGTTGCTTGCACCTCACTAATGCTGATCTGTTGGTTGCTTCCATCTTGAAAATGGCATTTCAGGTTCCTTATGCTTCAGAGCCAAGTTTTCTCAAAGGGACAGTGTTTGACCACAAGTGGGACTTTTGTAGAGCCATATCACACAATCAAATTGCCCTCACTACTCTGATGTTGACTGAAAGAAATGATATCACAGGTAAATGTGCACACACAGAGACACACATTTGCTGGAAAGTTGTCATAGTAAATGTAGGTGTCAGTTGTATGACTTTCTTACTCAAATATATCCCCATAAATTGGGGTAGAGATCTACCTCATTTTAGCTTTCTGGATTTAGGATAACTTTAGGTGCCTTTTATTCTCATTAAATGTGATTTGGCATTTTAGGATAGGCACTATCAATCCCCAAATGTTTCATTCAATTTAGAAGATAGCTGTGTTTTTGATGTTCCAACTCTTAGCCAGAAATCTCCAAAGAAAATAAGTCCCTGAGCAGGAATAAAAAGAGAATAGCTACATCAGGGAATATATTTGGCACAGGGCATGAAAAATCTGTCTTCTGGGAGAGGCAAAATGAACCTGTACTTTCCTTCAACTTTTTGGAAGCATCATGGTGAAGCAGCAAAAAGCCCCTCTTCTCCTTGGGGTTTGAGGATCACTGTGATAGGACCTGAGGCCCTCTGAAAGGAACAATGAAGGGGATGAGGGGGCTCAAAGTCAGGTCACTGGACCTCAGTACCAAGACGTTTTCACGGAAGAGTTCCCAGCCACATGTGGAATGCCCCAGGAAGGCAGGCACCCGACCCCATGGAAGGAAAATGCTCTAGAACCTGGCCCTGCCTGGGCCCTAGGTCATGGTCAGAATGCTTGCAGCGCCATCTCTCTGTGCTACACCAGGACTTCCTTCCTTCCTTTCTAGGAGCCTTGATAGTGGAAATAATAATCCTGAAGATCAAAACTAACTTTCAGGGATCAAAAGAGCTGGGATTAGAATCCAAGTCAATCCCTAATAGCTGAAAGAACTTTCACACTCAGAGGCAAAGTGACTGACTGTCGATGGAACCGATAGTGATCTGCAGCCCTGGGGACTATGGCCGAGATAGTTTGGCAAAAGCTGCACTTAGCAAGAAAGCAGAGTAGAGCACCAACACAGATTGGAGGGACCCTGCAGCCTTGAGACTCCAACGTGACTCACTACTTAATTGAGTTGTTTGTGCCTCTCAGAAGAAATGCAAAAGTAAAATTTGGCCTATTCTTCAGCACAGTGTACAGCCGGTATGGGACAGTACGTGGCCCAGAAGCCTCTCTGCCAAATCACCTGAACCTTACTTTATCCCATGGCAGGGAGTCTGGGGAAACCAAGAGTCACAGAGACTTTTTATATACAGCATTAGCAAAGTGTTTGTCTAAAATACAAGGGAGCTAATGAATATGTCTCTGCTCCTGGATCCAGAGCTTATTTACCAACCTAATATATTATATTTCAACAACATTGCATACTAGGGGAAAACTTATGACAAGGTGAAAGGGGTGGTCTGGCAATGGATGAGGGTGATAGTGGTGCATGGATGAGAGTAGGGCCGATGGTGCTGGAATGTGAGGGTGAGCAGTGGAGGGGGGAGGTTGGGTTGGACTGTCCATGGAAGTAGGGGAGGGCTGGAAGAAGAAACACGTGAACTTGGGATTTGTAGGTCTGTGGTTAAAACTACAACAGTGAGAATGTTCTTTTGGCAAATACGGCAGGGGAGGGTCACTGGGTGCAGGGCATCGGGGGTGGGGGGAAATGTGGAATAGGGTGCTCTGGAACATGTTTCTGTGGAATATGAAAGTGTTCATTTTGTCTTAGTGTGTTATCTCAGTAGGTAGAAATCCACACAATAAACAAGAAAACACTAAACTCCCATTGGGGGGAGTCCTACTTTGTTCTCAATTAGAGGGGCAAGAATCCTTTGAAAACATGGCACAGGGCCTAATATAAGAAAACAGACCAATATGTCAAGCCATCAATATTAATGCATGTAACTATGAACCTTATTCTTCAAAAATTGAAACTTAGTGGTTACCACACATTCCAAGGGAAAGGGGAAGGAAGAATAAAATATAATGGGTGGAACATAGAGCATTTTTAGGGCATTGGAATTGTTCTGCATGAACTTGCAATGATGGATACAGGCCATTATATATTTTGTCAAAACCTATAAAAGTATATGGTGCAAAATGTAAACCATAATATAAACCATTGACCATTGTTATAACAATGCTTCAATATTTGTTCATCAATTATAATAAATGTACCATACTCATGTAAGATGCATTAATGAAAAATGTAAGAGGGTAAATTGTGGGGTATTTGGAAATCCCCTCTATTTTCTGTGTCTTTTCTATAACCTAAAGCTTCTTTGAAAATAAAGTGAAAAAAACAAAACATTGGGGGAACATACAGAAGAAAGTGTCCCTGTACAGAAAACATAACAGATCTTACAGTGATGAAAGACACAATACAAAAAAAGAACTTTTTATTTTATTTTTTATGTTTTTATTACTTTTTACTGTTTTGTTTTGTTTTTTTACTTTGTTTTCAGGGAGGTATTGGATTGCAGAAGCATTGCAACTGTGGCAGGGGAGGATCACTGGTGCAGGGTGTCAGTGGGGTAGTATTTATGGGGAGGGGTATACCTGGGGCATGCCTCTATGGAATATGAATGTGTTCAAGTGGTCATGGGGTGTTGTCTCTGTGGGTGGAGACCCACACAAGAACTGAAACAATATTGAATTCCCATCCTGGGGAGTCCTGCTACATTCTCTAATTGAGTGACAAGAAGCCCTGGAGCACATGAGCAGTACCTAGCGAAGGAGGGCAGACCAATATGCCAGGCCCTTTATACTGATGCTTGTACTTGTGAAACTTGTTCTTGTGAAATTGAAACTTAGCCTAGTATTATGTATTGCTTAAGAATTATCTCCTGAAAGCCTCCTGGTTGCTCTGGTGGCCTCTCTCTAAACCAGGGTTTCTTTACCAGAGGTCCACAGACCCCAAGTTGTGCATGGAAAAATTTCAGGGGGTCCATAAGCTTTAGTTGAAAATTCCAAAAACTATTTTTCTTGTATGGACATGTTGGTGCAGGTATGATATATTTATTAAATAATACACACTATAGTGTGGACTTAGTAAGGGGTCTGTGGTTTTCACCTGACTGGCAAAGGGGTTTGTGGAACAAAAAGTTATGAACCCTGCTCTAAGCCAAACTCAGCATATAAACTCACTACCTTCCCCCTAGCATGGGACATGACTCCTGAGGATAAGCCTCCCTGGCACTGAGGGATTATTACCAAGTACCAACTAGGCATGCATTTGAAAAAAGGCCTTGCCCAAAAGGGGGAAATATTACATACAAATGAGGTTCCCCACCCCCGGAGATGGTTCCTTTGTCTGTTTGCTTGTTGTTGTTATTATTTGCTTATTGTTTGTGCTCATTGTCTGTTTGCTGTTCTTGTTTGTTTTGTTTTGGTTTGGGGGGTTTTCTTGCTCATTGTCTGTTTTTTTCTTTACGAGGCACTAGGAACTGAACCCAGGACCTCCCATGTGGGAGGCGGGTGCTTAACTGCTTAAGCCACATCCACTCCCTGCTCCTTTTCATTTTTGCTCATTGTCTTGTTCATTGTTGCCCATTGTTTATGATTGTTGTCTGCTCATTGTTTTTTTCTCATTGTCTACTAGTTGTTTTTGCTTGATGTCCAGGTTCTCCACCTGGGAGGTAGTCATTCAACTGCTTGAGCCACATCCACTCCCCTACAAATGAGTTTTTATGGCTAAGAGATTTCAAAGTGAGTTGGGAGTTCATTCCAGGAGTTATGCTTATTCTTGTTTCAGGAGGATCTCACTGACTGACATAGTATACCATGTCTCAAACAGAGGTGATCCTGAGGGCTCTAGAGACATCTGGATACTATAGGCAGGGCAGACAACCCCAGGAATTTGGCAGTCTGTCAGTGGACCTTACCTTGGAATATATGATAACGTATCTTCTCAAAGTATCAGAGTTAGACTCATTTATAATTTTCCTATGCATGCTTCTTCTGCCCCTTTTATTTGAACCTATAATTAGCAATATACCTTTCAAATAAATCTTCTCGCTGTTCATATGCTAGGTGAACCCTGAATCTCAGCAGGGTTGCAACACTCCAGTTCATCAGACTCAACCTGGACAACTAACAAAAGGATGAAGATGGACAATACCCATTCCAAAAAACAGAGAGTATCCACAGCTGCAAGCAAGACAGTTCCATCCATCTGTCCCATGGAATCTAAATCCTCTTTCAATTGGAAGCACAGTGGGCATCACCATCCCAAAATCCTCAAGACTGAGCAAAGAATAAACATAAGGAGGAATGTAGCTGTGCACCAATGTAAACTTATTATTATTCTAGTAATGGAAGAACTTGTAACATTGATATAAAGACAGTGATCACCAGAGGTTCTGAGGGAAGGGAGAGGGAAGAATTTGTATAACACTGGGCATTTGGGGGGCATTGGAATTGTTCTGCATGACATTGCAATGACTAATACAGGCTATTATACTTTATGTCAAAAACCTGTAAAATTGTGCAGTGCAAAATGTAAACCATAGTGTAAACTATAGACCATGGATAGTAGCAGTGCTTCAATATGTGTTTATCAATTATAACAAATGGGTCACACTAATGAAAGATGTTTTTAATGAGGAAAAGTGCGGGAGGGGAAGGGGATGGAGTTTATGGGAATCCCCTATATTTTTGATGTAACATGTACATAATCTAAAGCTTCTTTAAAAATAAAAAATTGCAACCTCAATAAATAATTTTGTGTCCAAATCCTTTACTTTCCCTGACCCTGTTCTAGTGCTGAATTTTGTGTTTTGAAGAGTTTTCTCATAACAGTGCTCAAATTCACCCATTCCTCCTTATTTCTAGTAAAATTCCTCTAAACCCAACCACCAACATTTTGCAGCTTCATAATTTTTCTCCCCCAATTCCATGTTTAGTTCCCTCCAATCCACAACCCAAGTGGTCTCTTCAAAACACATCACTGGTCCTGTGAATTTCCTATTTAAAACCCCTCCATCTGCAGTTCCCAAAATGTACACAGAGGTGCCCTGGTCTCCATTCAGACTCACAGGCATGCTTGAGGATATTTTTAATTTTCAAGGGAAACAGCAATACTCAACATCAGTCAGATACTGCACAATTTCAGCATTAGATCATACGACATTTCTTTCAATAACATCATATCTTTGTGAAGCTGAGTTTTCAGCAATTGCTGTGAAAAAGTCAGACTGCATGAAAATCGATGTGGCAGAGGACATGAGAGTGGAGATGTCCAATCAGATCCCAGGGTTTGAGAAAACTAGGTAGCACACAACAGATGAGCACATCCCATTAGTAAATAACTACGGTCATTTAAAAATAAAATAAAAATATATTTTATTTCCATTTATGTGTATTAATTTTTCAAAGAGCCCCTAAACTGCTAGGTAATAAATAACTATTAAGTTGTTTGGATCCAGCTACTTAATACAGCCAAGTGTGGCAGTGAACCAAGAAAGTTTAGAAATCTCTGCTTTAGATGATTTCTAGGATAAAGTCTGAAATCCTTGATGATGGCTCAGACAGCCCTGCATGAAGGCCTTCTCCAGCCTCATCTTATTCTACTTTTTTAAATCAAATTTTTAATGTCTCTTTTTTAAAGATACATAGATCACATAAAATGTTACATTAAAAAATATAGGGAAACGGACTTGGCCCAGTGGTTAGGGCGTCCGTCTACCACATGGGAGGTCCGCGGTTCAAACCCCGGGCCTCCTTGACTCGTGTGGAGCTGGCCAACACGCAGTGCTGATGCGCACAAGGAAGTGCCCTGCCACACGCAAGGAGTGCGCCCCTTAAGGAGAGCCGCCCAGCACGAAAGAAAGTGCAGCCTGCCCAGGAATGGTGCCGCCCACACTTCCCGTGCTGCTGACGACAACAGAAGCGGACAAAGAAACAAGAGGCAGCAAATAGACACAGAGAACTGACAACCGGGGGGGAGGGGGTGGAGGGGGGGGATTATATAAATAAATCTTTAAAAAAAAAAAAGTAAGAGGTTCCCATATACCCTACTCCCCACCCCACCCCACTTCTCCCACATCAACAACCTCTTTCATTAATGTGGCACATTCACTGCATTTGATGAATACATTTTGGAGCACCGCTACACTGCCTGGATTATAGTTTACATTGTAGTTTACACTGTACCCCAGTCCATTCAGTGGGTTATGACAAGATATATAATATCCTGCATCTGTCCTGGCGATATCATTCAGTTGCAACACCTACTTTCCAATTCACTGGATTTACCCAAGTCAGCTAACAGGGAGGTGAAGATGGTCAACCACCACACTAGGGTACTGAAAGAATCTACAACACAAGCAGGAGAATCGCATCCATCAGCCATGTGGGATCTAAACTCCCTCTCGATTTAGAAGTGGAATGGACATCGCCATCCCAGGACCCGCAGGATGGAGGAAAAAAATATGGATTAGAGTGGACTTACTGGTATTCTACTACAGAACTATTGTGACTCTAGCAATGGAAGAAATCATTCTACTCTTAATGTGATCTCTAGCTCTGTGAGGCCCACTTATATTTCCTCAAACATACCTCACACATCCTGACTCAAGATCTTGAAGCACACAGTTCTCTTTGTCCAGAAGGATATTCTCTCTCTGTCCTCTATCCCTAACCCTCATCGAGAGACACCCACTTCTCTAGTTAATACAGTCTCAGTCCTACGGTCTAAATGGATCATTCTCTCTGCAACCTAACTTGACCACCAAAAGTAGTTTAGTTGGATGTTCTCAATTCACACTATGCTTTTCCTTTAAAATAAATTCGCACAAGAGGCAATATAGAAAAATCGTTGATAGCCTAAACTCTGGAGTCAAACCACCAAGTTCACATCCAAGTTCCCTAGGGCAAGTCCCTAAACCACTCTGTACCAATTTCCTCATTTATAAAATGGGCTCACTGCCTCCTTTACAGGGTTGTTATAAAGATTAGACAAGTTAATATATGTAAGGCCTTTAGAGTAGTACATATGGTAAATGTTTTATAGCATTTCCCATTACTTTAATTAAATACATGTGTCTGTATATGCATATGTGTGTATGAATTTTTTGCTTAAGGTCTGCCTACTTTTATAGACTATAAGATGTAAGTTCCATGTGGCTAAAAACCACAACTGTTTTACTAACCACTGTATCACCTTCATCACATAGTATCTGTCACATGAGATATGCAATGAATACTTGTGAATAAAGGAAAGAAAAGATTTATTTAATTCTTGGTTTTGTTTTTCTGGTCTCCTTAACCATGATGCATCTGACAATACCTAACCATGATGCATCAGATGTGAGACTACAGAATCCTAGGAGGTGTGAAGGAAGAATACACAACTAATTATTCTAGCTTAATTTTCCTTGTTTGATCTATCCTAATAGCCCATTTCTGGAGTGGGTAAAATTGTACCAGGGTTAACTGCTATACTAGTCTGCCAAAGGGGTGCTGATACAAAGTACCAGAAATCTGTTGGTTTTTATAAAGGGTATTTATTTGGGGTAAAAGCTTACACTTACAAGGCCCTAAAGAGTCGACTCAAGGTTGCTTTGTCACCAGTCAGTTGCCATGTGTTGAAGCAAGATGGCCGTTGATCTCTGCAAGGGTTCAACCTTCCCTCCTGGGCTTCCTTTCTCTCAGCTGCAGGCTGGCATAGGACTTGTCTCTCAGGGCTTCCTCTCTCTCCTCGCATAGGGCTCATTTCTTTCTGAGCCTTCTATGTCAGTCTTGACTCTCTTCCCAATGTCAGCTGCAAACTATCAACTTGAGGAGCCTTGCCCTAAGGCCACCGTCAGTCAGCTGGGTCTCTGCTTGGCCTTTCCCCCAAGACCAAACCCTGTGTCTAGAATCCCTTGTGCCAATTTGGACAATTCTCTCTGAACTATACTTATGATCCATTTACTGTGATCTGCTGCTGCTGCTGCTGCTGCTGAAAAGCCCTTACTTTCTACCACACTCCCTCTATCCTTCAGCAACAATTTTTTTTTTTAATTATTGAAACCCTACTGTGTGCCTGTCACCGAGAAGATGATATTCATACAAACAAAATTTAATATGCATGATAGAGAGAGATAAACAACAAAGTACACAGAAATAATGTCATTTTCTCAGGGGAAGTAATTGATCTCATTTACATATTAACACTAGCCTGGGGGGAAACGGACTTTGGCCCAGTGGTTAGGGCGTCCGTCTACCACATGGGAGGTCCGCGGTTCAAACCCCGGGCCTCCTTGACCCGTGTGCAGCTGGCCCATGCGCAGTGCTGATGCGCGCAAGGAGTGTCGTGCCACACAGGGGTGTCCCCTGCGTAGGGGAGCCCCACGCGCAAGGAGTTCACCTGTAAGGAGAGCCACCCAGCGTGAAAAGAAAGAGCAGCCTGTCCAGGAATGGTACCACACACACTTCCCGGGCCGCTGACGACAACAGAAGCGGACAAAGAAACAAGATGCAGCAAAAAGACACAGAAAACAGACAACCGGGGGAGGGGAGGGGAAGTAAATAAAAAATAAAAACAAATCTTTAAAAAAAAACAACACTAGCCTGGATTGATCTTGAATTAACTCTGCCTATTGAATGTGGTATTTTATACTTTTGACTCCTCCTAGTTATTGCAGTCAGCTTTTACCCACCTCTACTGGGCCATTCTCACTTATCTCTCAGCTGGGAGCTCCCAACAGCCTACAAACATGGGTCCAAAATACTTAGGACACTCCCTATGACCACTAGGACTTTAACAATAACTCTTCCCCCCAAACATACACACACAAACAGAACACAAAACTAAACAAAATCGCCGGGGGAGAACAAGGGTAAATAGCAAGTATCACTCCAATAAATACTTTCTGATTGTTTAATGGAAATGGATCTGAGAAAACAAACAACAATACCGATGGCTGGATTTGGAAATATGGAATACATACAAAGGCAAAAGTTTCAAGTGATTTTTAATTAAGCACTTGAAACATGAACTATTAAACTAGAGAACTGACTGGGAAACCTGGGATCATATGTGCTATGGAATTCAGGGAGAAAAAAATGGGAAGGAATGACTGTGAAGATGCTTGTTTTATCCTCAAAATCAATATACCAGAAGTGGCAGAAGCAAAGGAGACTTGGATCAGTAATGTCAAGTGTAAAATAGGGACAATAATAGCACTTACCTCACAAAGTTGTCATGAAGATTAAATGAGAGAATGAAAAGAAAGCATTTAGACAGTGCTTGACTACACAGGTAAAGTGCTCAGTAACTATTGACTGTTCCTGTTATTCTTATCTGGCTGTCCTACCTCTTGAAATTTAAGACTAGATAAGTGCCTAGAAATGCAAAGCAATAGACTGGGGGTGAGGGGCAGTGGGGAACAGGGTAAAATAATATTATCCTGAAAAATATTAGTTCATTAACATAGCTCAAACTCCCACAAGGAATGAAGGGTTGGAAAGGCTCTGATTTCTCTCCTGAATACAACTGTCTGGTAGATCAGATAACCTATATATAAACATGCAATTCCATACAAAAATACTTACATGTCAAAGGAAGTTTTCCAGTACAGAGACAAGACAAAGATTATTTCCTGGAGGGAACTCAGGGAAGCAAGTGGCATTGGAGCTAGGTTTGAGAGGATGAAGATCATTTGTGCATGTAGGATGAGTGATGAGGGGAGAAAACAATGTGAACAGAAGCATGGAGATGGAATTGGTGAGGCATCTTCACTAATAGATAGTAGTCCAGGTTGTTGGGAGCAAGGAAAAAGTGAAGTAGAGTAGTGACAATGAGTAAACAGCCACCTCAGAGAAGTTAAATGACTTTCCCATGACCGTACAGATAAACTGGGATTTGACTCTCTCTCAGTTTGCCATATCTGCTTGGTAAAAACAATACGGTGGGTTGGTTTAAACAATAATCAATTATTGGCACAGGTTTAGAGGCCATGCTTTCTACCCAAAGCCTGTACACACTGGTACTGGCTTGCCACAATCCATGGGGCTCCCAGGCATGCAATTCTGCCTCCTGTCACTTTCAACCAATTGTCAGAGCTAGAGCAATGAGTTGATGGTTCACTCATCTCTTCTCTGAGATTTTTTGTTTTTCAGTGGTTTCCCTGGTCCTATGATGTATATAAAATGTGTCATCACTCTTTCCCAGAATATTCATGCATTTATTCATTTTTTCAGCTAATATGTCTATTGAACCCTACTATGTGGCAGGTGCTATGCTGAATGCTAGTAATATTGCTGTCATCCTATATAATCAAATAATCAACATAGAGATCAGAAAACACTGAGCTGTGAAACTTGTCGCCTAGGTTCATAAGGAAGGAGACAATTGAATGGAGATCTTGAAAGGTAAGTGAGACATTCTAAGCTTTTTAAAGAACCCAGTCTGTTAGAATACGAGTGATTAGGAGTGACTGTAGGATAATGTGTGCAAGAGATGGGAAAGGGATAATGAAAGGGGCTGGTAAAGGGCAGCCAGATCATAAAGAACTGTCTTCCTCTGAAGAATTTAGACATTATCCTGTTGGCAATGAAGAACCTATACACATTTAATGGGGAATGCCATAATCATATGCATGTTTTAGAAATCTCTGTTCTATATTTTTGAGAATGAATTGGAGGGGGGAAAGATACTAGAGATAGTGAAGTGAGTATTCCATAGCTATATTAGAGGGCAGAGATGAAGAACCTGACCCAAAGCAGTGGCAGTTGAAATAAAAAGAAGGAAAATGATTTCAGAGATTCTTAGATGCTGGAATCCACAGAACTTAGTGATCCACAGAGAGAGAAAGAGGGTTTGATTGAGGAAGTGATTAAAGGCAACCAGAGAATATTAGTGAAAGAAGTCCAAGACCATGTCTTTCTATTAAAGTACATAACAAACCTTGTTTAGTTAATCTGTGTGATGGATAGGCTAATGTATAAACTCGGCCAGGTAATTGTGCCCAGTTTTTGGTCAAGCAAGCACAGTACTAATTGTAATATAGGGACATTTATGGGCTTTAGTCATCAGTGAGTTTACTTCATAGATGACTGATTACATCTGCAATCAACCTGGGAGATTGCTGTCAGCAATGAGTGACGTTTTATCTAATCAATTGAATGCCTTAAAAGGGGAAGTGATTTCAGCATTCAGAGAGAATTTCCCAGCTCTCTTTGGACAGCCAACATCTCCTGGAAACTCATCAAGGACCTTCACTGGACTCTCATCAGAGCCCCTGGTTTACAGCCTCCCTGTGGAAACTGGACTTGTGCCTCCCCACGGTCACATGAAAGAATCTTATAAATCTCATACTATTTACAGGTATCTCCCTGTTGATTTCTGTTTCCCAAAAGAACCCTGACTAATGCAATCTGTTTCTCTTCTTTGACATTTTGATACTACTTTGAATAGCCTGGAAGATGAGCAACAGCCATGAATACTGAAATGGGTGGCCACTGGCTAGCCTCAGTTGGAGAGGTATGCTAAACCAGAGGGTCAAGGTTCTAAATTTGGATACCAGTGATTATGTTCTAAATTTGCCTCTGCCTTTAAATAGCTATCAATATTTTTTTAATATAAAAATTAGAGAAAATGAACAGAGTAAGTAATGTTTCTTCTAGTTCTAAAATAACAAATGTAGAAACCTATTCAAGATTCTATTAAACTGTGTATGTTCCATCATGATAGAAAAATATCTTGCTAGTAACTTTTTTCATCTCATTATTTCTTTAACAGTTTCTTCAAATTGACTCTTAATGTCCCCCTTCCAATAGAACCTTAATCTGCCTTTCTAGTAAAAGCTCCTACAATTTACCTATTCTATGGACCCTATATTCTAGACCATTTAACCCCCACCTGTTACCTGAAAACATCCCACACTCCTATGTAAACACCTTTGCTATCACTGTTCTCTTGACCTGAAATATCATTTCCTACCATTTCTACCCATCAAAAGGCCATCTTGTTCTGTGTGGCTCAGGAAAAATGTTTTGCAGTCCATTAATTTTTGTGCCACTTGGCCTCAGTTAACTATGATCATTTTTATATTGACTTCCCTAACTCCTCTATTCCTCCCTTATTGAATGTATCATGTTATGTGTTCAAGAGTCACATTTGTTACTACCTGCTTGCTATGACCATATGTACAAACAAGACTTATAATCATCTCCCCTTTATTACCCCAATGTTCATGTCCTCCTGTATAGTCTTTTTTGGTAAATGATAGAGAGCATTAATGTGCTGACAAATATTAACAACTGGTTCTCTGGGGGAAAAATAACTAAATGTTAGCAATAAAGATAAAAGTGAAGGAGTAGATATGGATATCAAAACTTCACTAGTTGAACATGAGAGACTTCTCTGCTCAGACAGTAGTTCTTTTTTTTTTTTTTTTTAGATTACATAAAAAATAAAGGGGATTCCCATATACCCGACCTCTTCCCCCTCCCATATTTTCCCACATCTTTCATTAGTGTGGTACATTTGCTACAACTGATATTGCTACTAACCATGGACTATAGTTTGCATTATAGTTTACGCTTTGTCCCTCACACTTTTATAGGTTTTGACAAAATTTATAATGGTCTGTATTCATCATTGCAATGTCATGCAGGACAATTCCAATGCCCAAAAATGCCCCCATGTTACATCCATTCTACCCACCCTTTCCCTCATAACCTCTGGTGGCCACTGCCTTTACATAATCAGACAATAGTTTTTGAATACTAGAAGAATATTTCCTCAAATTTTGACCTATTCACAGTGTAATGGCTAGATAGACAACACACTTTCATGTTTTACCTACATTATTAACATTTTCTCTTCACTTTTCAAGTCCAGACAATCAACAGAACAATAAACCAAGCCCTTGTTTGTAGCTTTTGTTATACCCACCATGGCCAATTTCAAACTACCAATGTGATGTTACTGAACGTGGAACTCATCCTTCTAGACCTATTTCAATATCAACTTCTCTAAGAAGGTCTTTCTGATCCTTTGTCCGCACCCTAATCCCAAATTTCCAAGCTACCTCTTCTGTGTTCCCACAGCACAGGATTTGGGGCATGTCTCTTATCTTGGGTTTGAATTCCAAAGATCTAAATAAGTCTCTTTATCTTTGTTAATATTTGTCCCCATCCCAAAATTAAACATTAAAAAAAAAGAAAAAGAAAAGTGGAGTGCAAGGAGGAGATAGCCACTTCACTAGCTGTTTATCAGTTCTTTTGATGGCAGAAGGTACTCTTTCCCTGCCACAGTGAAATGTCACTGGGCTCTTGACAATAGACCAAACAGACTCTGTGCTCCTCTCGCAAATTTGAGGCAAAAGCTGCTCCATCAAGGCCTTATTCCACATTCCCATCTTCTCAGTTGGGTGAATTAGAGTAAATAAAGTAATAACCAGAAACGTAGACTACTAAATCAAGCTGTATTCCCCATATGAAAGTGGTAAAGAATGGGGGATTTTCAACCCTTTGTGTCTGTGGGATCTCTGCACCCATATTCATAGGGTGGCCCTCTGTCTTGATAGACAGTTCCTAAATAGTTCTGTGGATGAGTTTCCTCTAGGCACTACCTCAGCCCCTTACTTTTTCTTAATATTTTTGCTATTGCCTTCCTCTGTCATAATCTTCAGCAATTTAGAGAGAAACTTATGCTTTATGAAACCTTGATACCATACTCTGACTAATACAAATAACTTCCTACTTTATAATGTTCACTCAGCAATTAATTCTCATAAACCACATTTCTACTGCTCTCCCAAGCCCATACCATAGGTAGTAAAAAGTGTGTATGTATGGGTGAAAGGGGAGGTGGGGGCATCAAGTGAGGACTATAACAACACTACAAACCATTGCATGACCTTGTCTGCCTCTCCTACAAAAGAGAGAACTCACATGTATATTGAGCCAGTTTCCCAGACCTGATAAACCTGAGGAAAATACAATCATGAAATCTCTGACTTAGAAGCCCCACCAACAAAAAGATTGCAAAATCCCACCTACCTCTCTCCATTCTACATCCTTCTCCTCTCTGCCCTGGCTACCTCACATATACTCATAACTAGCAGAGCATGGTTGCAGGATAAGAGAAGCCAAGAATCTTGGGGGCCCAGCAATACACATAAGCCCCAGATGGTGCAATGCTTAAAACCATCTTTGGCACCATACTGAATCATCATCTGGGCCCAAATAAAGCTAGCGTACCCCATTCCTTCCTCTCAGGTAAATCCCTACCTGCCCAATATAGAAATGGCCATTCCACCCAACACGTACTTGAGAACTTTACCCCCAGGGATAGGCTGAAAGTACCACCCTAAGTAGAAGTTCCGGTTACTCCTCATACAAAAGGTCCCTGAAGATCTGGATGCTGACGGGAGTCCATATGTTCAACCAAACACTCTTAGGAATTCTCCCTAGATTGGTATTCCCATGGTTGCTTAGCACAATGGCTTTACATGTGGAATGGGTAAGTGGTTTTATTGGGTCATCACTGACCTGCATCTCTAGGAAGAGCCAACTTATTCTGTCTTCCAACATTGCCTATGTAGCACTCAACTACCATTTATATTATACCATTTAAGACAAACCAAATGAATCCTATCTTTTCCTGCTAGGCAGGGAAGCTTTCATGTCTTAGAAATTATTTGGTCCATCTCAGAATATTCTATAAGGGTAAAAAAAAAAAGGCATTTTTAAGAAAAGACATGAAAAAAATAAAATGTGAGTATGTTTCCCTTAGTAGAAGTACTTCAAAAATTCTTCATGTTGTTCTGAAAGATCCAGAAAAACGTCTAAGACTTTTAAGGGAATGGAGAGTTCTGCTATAATGTCAAATTACAAGGATTCTAAGAAAATGCAGATTGACACAATATGGTTAAAATTAAGTTTTTAATTATGTCTTAAATTAGTTTTACCCATTACAGCTTATGGTATACTTTTATAAATGTTGTTATTGATTTTCACAACCCAAATAGAAGACATCATTTATCCCTATTTTGCAGAGGCAGAAACAGATTTGGAGAGGTTAAGACAGATCCCCTTATTCACAGTCCAGATAAATGGTGGTGGAGCCAAAAGCAGAGGGCCTTCTAAGTCTTAAATCAATATGCTTTCATTTCATGACAAATCCTTTCTTATGAAAGGTTTGGAACAGTGGTGAGGAGAGGGTTTATAACATGGCAGAATATCATAACTCGGAAAGGGGGAGTGGGAGACATTTAAAAAATTAAAAGAAGCAAATTTCAGGAGAATAAAGTTATTTTAAGAGAATTTAGCATAGTTGTCATACAGATACATTCCGTAGTCAGAATACCAGAATTGGAATCCCAGCTCTTTTATAAGTGTGCCCTTCAAAAAGATATGCTCAAGTCCTAACTTCTGGTATGGTGAAGTGATGTTATTTGGAAATAGAGTCATTACAGATGGAATAAGGCAAGGTAAAATGTGGTTATAGGTGGCGGACTTGGCCCAGTGGTTAGGGCATCCGTCTACCACATGGGAGGTCCGTGGTTCAAACCCCAGGCCTTCTTGACCCGGGTGAAGCTGGCCCATGCGCAGTGCTGATGCGCGCAAGGAGTGCCCTGCCATGCAGGGGTGTCCCCGCGTAGGGGAGCCCCACACGCAAGGAGTGCGCCCTGTAAGGAGAGCCGCCCAGCGCGAAAGAAAGTGCAGCCTGCCCAGGAATGGCACCGCACACACAGAGAGCTGACACAGCAAGATGATGCAACAAAAAGAAACACAGATTCCCAGGCCGCTGACAACAACAGAAGTGGACAAAGAAGAAGATGCAGCAAATAGACACAGAGAACAGATAACTGGGGTGGGGGGTGGAAGGGGAGAGAGATAAATAAATAAATAAATCTCTTTTTTTAATGCAGTTATAATCGAGTATGGTGGGTCCTTAACATAATATGACTGGTGCCCTGATAAAAAGAGGAAATTTGGACACAGAAAGAACACTATGGGTTGCCAGCAAGCCTCCACCAGAAACCAAGAGAGAAATCTGAAACAGATTCTCCCCTACAGATTTAAGAGGAAGGATGGCCCTGGTACCCTGGTTTGATTTTGGACTTCTGCCTTCTAGAACTATGAATGAATTTATATTGTTTTTTTGTTTTGTTTTGTTTTGTTTTGTTTTTTTCCATTTCAGAGTTTCTTTAATGGGTTTCTAAAACAGGACTGTAGTCCTAGGCAGTACATTGTTACGGTAAAATAGCTCTACAGTAAAATAGCTCATGCTTTGGAGTCAAAAGCCCCATTGTGTTTCCATTAGCTTTGCTTTTACCAGCAGTGTTGATTTGGACAAGACAACTAATCTGAGCTCCAGTTTCCACAAATATTGAAAAAAGAGAATACTGCCTAGATTGCAGGGTTGTTGGGAGAATTTATAAGAATACAACTTTAACAATTAGTACAATGTCAGGCACTTAAGTTTTCAGTAAATAGTTGCAGTGGTGATGTTGAGGAGAATGGAGGTGATGGTGATTATCAGTAATATTATCTGTTGATCATATTTTGGCTTGTACCCTCCAAATCAGAAGTTCAATAGTAATTATAATCATTACCATTCTTTATCATTTTATCTAGGAATTATTATGTCCCAAGGCTTGTGAAAAGTATTCTATATTTTTTTCATGTTATGTCTTTACAAGCAACCTATAACCTCGGTGATCTTCTAATTTGATGTATGTTTATATTGTTTTAAGGCCCGTAGTTTATGGAAGTTTGTTACAGCAGTCCTAGGAAACTATTCCTTAAGGCAAATATCTTTCCAAAGCCTCAATGTGATCATCTTTAAAATGAAGGTTATCAAAGAATCATCCCTCTCAAGTTTGCTATAAGGATAACATGAGATAATGCATGTCAAGCATATAGTACAGTAAAACATAATAAATATTTAGTGCTTTTATATATCTTAAGTTACTATCTCTTAAGTTGTGATACAAATTAGAAATTTTAAATCGCTTGAAAATGGTCAATTTGAATTCATAGATATTAATAACAGAGCTAGAGGTATTATTGAGAAGAATCAGGGTATTTGGAGACTATTTCTAACTCCTTCTCCAAGGAGAAGAACCAGGAGGTCCCACAGCCTGTTTTGGGCCTTGTTAGAACAAATTCTAGAACTAAGGACACAGAGTTGAATATACGTATTTATGGAAAATTTTGTGTTTTGGTTTATACATCCTTAAGACCATTGACTTCTAGAGGGCAAGGCCTGAGTGTTTTTTAATCATCTAAAGCTCTCCCCAAAACCAATACATGCTCTAAAATAATTTTATTCTCTTATTTATTGACAGGAAAAAATGAGGCATTTTGGGCTATTTGCCAACACCCACTGATCTTGAAAAACATCAATTAAACTTCATCAAGCGAACTCTGTGGCAAGCAGAAACCAAGGAAATGTGAAAAACAGGAAACTGAGGCAGCAATTTCCTAGTAGAGTAAATACCTGTAGAAGAGCATGCATATAGTTTATTGTATAATTTCATATTAAGCATCACATTTGTTTTCTCTTGATACCCTGAAAGGCATAGTAGGTGTTTTTATATATGATTACTCTAAGACCCACGGAGATAAAATAGCTGGCTTAGAGGTGCACAGTTAGTAAAGTAATATAAAAAGGTAAAGCCAGAGCTCTGAACTAAAATTTATAAAAAGCAAGTGTTTGGGGATATAATCTGTTTCAAATTTCTATGTTTAAAAGCAGTTGTATTGACAATGATTTTTCTGACAGTTTAACTATCAAGATAATACTTTTGGGCAGCGGACTTGGCCCAGTGGTTATGGCGTCCGTCTACCACATGGGAGGTCCACGGTTCAAACCCTGGGCCTCCTTGACCCGGGTGAAGCTGGTCCATGTACAGTGCTGATGCGCGCAAGGACTGCCCTGCCATGCAGGGGTGTCCCCGCGTAGGGGAGCCCCACACGCAAGGAGTGCACCCTGTAAGAAGAGCCACCCAGCGCGAAAGAAAGTGCAGCCTGCCCAGGAATGGTGCCACACACACGGAGAGCTGACACAAGATGACACAACAAAAGAAACACAGATTCCTGTGCCGCTGACAACAACAGAAGCAGACAAAGAAGACGCAGCAAATAGACAGAGAACAGACAACCAGGGTGGTGGGGGGGACGGGGAGAGAAATAAATAAATAAGAATCTTAAAAAAATAAAAAAGTAATACTTTTGGACTGTAGGTGAGTTTTGTTATTTAAAGTTTCTATAATTGTTACGATATTGTTGCTGGATTTTGTCTAGTTTCTTGACTATGTTGCAGAAATGAATTTCAAGAGCACGTCAGGTGAGTTAGGCCAGTAAATTATTCAGGCAGGGAGGGACAAGAAATGGGAGACAATGACAGATCATGGGTCCCAGGTAGAGAGGAAGGGGCTGAAAAGTGATAAAGCATGCTGATTTACAGACTAAAATTCCCCATTGTAGATTATGAATGCCCAGGTTTTGCTTGTGTGTCCATCATGGCAGAGGAAAAACAGCAAGAGCAGGGTACAGAGGGCAGGAACAGGCATCCAAAGAGCTTACATTCAGGCCTTAAGCCTGCTTTTTGAGCCATTGATTATTCCACTCCTTTGCTAATGGCAGGGGAGGAGTTCCAGCTGTTTACTGTTTTGGTTGATTACCCCACCCATCAATCCCCCATGAGAACTCAATGAGAAAGTCCTTGGGGTATAACCGGGGCTTCTTCTGGCTTCCAGAGGAAGTCTTTGTTCTGAATGGCAGAATCTTGGGGAGGGTCTTCCAGCAGCCATCTTAGGAGTTATTGATATCCATGTGGACTACTTGCCAGGTTCCAGATCCATCTATTAATTCCCTATCTCACTAGCCAGCTTCAATATGACATTTTTTAATACAAGGCACAAACCTAAAAACCTAACTCCACAGTCTGAAATTCTTGAAAATATATATGACAAATGATAACTAGATAGATAGATGATAGTGTTGTGCTAAAAATAAAACAGACTTAAATAGAGGTGCAGAGCAAGTTTATTGAGCTAATTTTACATTAATGCAGAAACAACACCAAAAGAGGTTTCTTCTCCAAAGGTTGAGTAGGAGGAGCAATTTATATGGCTCCTTGAAACAAAGGGAAGGTGGTGGGGAGGAATGGGGAGGAGTAAGGATGCTGGGGATGTGAGCTATATGAACTACGGGATGAGAATGTTCTCTTCTCCTTGGTCTTCTCCCATCACTTAACAGTGTATCTGTTAAGAGCTGCACCACATCAGTCCAGCAATCTGAGGGCCTCTGTTCTGATCTGATCTTCCCAATTGTCCTGAAAACTCTTTATGATCAGGTACAATTTCTTTTCCATGTGCTTAGGCAAGAACAGGTGCTTGACAAATATATGTCGATGAATGTATCGGGACTAGGGAATTGAATGAAATTTAATAACATGAAAAAATTCTATAGAAATATAACAACAGAAAAATGATTGCTGACTAGAGGAAACAGACTAGACATTACAACATAAATTTGAACTGGACTGTGAAGGTTGAGTTGGTCACTACAGAATTAGGAATGGTTAGACAAATAGAGGGCTAAAAGGACATTTAATGGTATAGAATATTCCCTCTGTAATTCAAAAAGTGGGCTCAAAAATTTTTTTTAAGATTTATTTTTTATTTCTTTCCCCTTCCCCACCTCCCCCCCCCCCCCCCAGTTGTCAGCTCTCTGTGTCCATATGCTGTGTGTTCTTCTTGTGTCCACTTGTATTCTTGTCAGCAGCACCGGGAATCCGTGTCCCTTTTCACTGAGTCATCTTGCTGCATCAGCTCTCCATGTGTGCGGCCCCACTCCTGGGCAGGCTACGCTTTTTCCACACGGGGAGGCTCTCCTTAAGGGGCATGCTCCTTACACATGGAGTTCCCCTACGTGGGGGACACCCATGCATGGCACGGCACTCCTTGCGTACATCAGCACTGCACATGGGTCAGTTTCACCACACGGGTCAGGAGGCCCTGGTTTGAACCTTGGACCTCCGACGTGGTAAGCGGATGCTCTATCCATTGAGCCAAATCTGCTTCCCCAAAATTTCTAATCATATAAAATGCCTAGGCACATCACTGTGAAATTAATGAAGTTACCAGTATGGACTGTTTGGTGGCACAATCCTTATCTCTTCAGGTCCCAACAGTGTCTTGATGCCACCAGGTAGTGGTTATCTATTCCAGATTAATATTGATGGGAGCCATTCAGGACTTCAGGGCTGGCTGGAACTTGTAAGATTCCTGTAGCAATTTCAAGAATCATTTAGTTAGATAGCACCCATAGGCCTGGTCAGGAGAGAGGGGGCCAGAAGAAGACAGACCACTTCCCCAGATGGGGTTGTCTGCTATTTCCTTACTTAACCTCACTCCTCTCTTCACATACCAAAGAGGCCTTTATTTCCCCAACAAGATAAGGTATTTAGCCATTTCCATTTTTGCTTAATTTATTGAAGTACATCACTCATACATAAACAATAAGTATATTGTAATCATTGTGAACTTACAAACAAACATACATAACATCATACAGGGCACTCATACCTGACCCTACCACCAATACCTTGCATTGTTGTGAAACATTTTTAACAAATGATTAAAGAGCATCCTCAAAATATTACTTCTAACCATAGTATCTTATACTTGGTGTATTTTCCCCCCAACCCACCCTATAGCCAATTCTTTTTGAAGAAGAAAAACAAACAAACAAAAAAGAATGGGAGCCAATTGTCAATTGTATTGTATTAAAATCCTATTATCATGGGACCTATTATCCCAGGGTTTTATTTGACTCCCTTCCGTGGTCTACAAGAGTTTCATCAGCTTAAGGTTGAACACCATTGCAAAGCAATCCCCATTCCATCATTGGATACTTTTAATTGGTGAAAAGTCATTTTCCAGATACTACTCTATTTTAATATATATACATTCACAGTGGCTCTTCAACCATCCAGAAGGACACTATTCCCTTCAAATATTGAAAAATAGATAGCACATGTTTACTAAGTTTTCTCTTTTACTGGCTAAATTTCCTGCATTTCTTTAGGGATTACTTGTCTGCCTTGGTCACTGTTGTATCCTGAGTGCCAAGGGAAGTGCCTGGAGCATGCTAGGCACTCAGTAAATATGTACCGAATGAGTAAATGAATGAAGAATGGTTCTGAGTGCTTTCATCCCATAATGGTCCTGTCTATGTTCCTTTTCAAATACAGCACCAAAAATAGGATGTAAAACTCCAGGTATTGTCCAGCAAACAGAGTGAGCTAAACTGATCATCACCACCCTCAAGCTGGATGTTAAATATCCATGAATACAACCCAGGACTGACTTCCTCTTTCTGAAAAATTATATTACTATGGATACATATTAAGTTTATAGTCAGCTAAGAGCCCCTGAGATATTTTTCACTGTTCTACTGTTAAGGTACATCTCCCCTAATTGAGTTTCCATACCAAAGTGCAGGACCTCACATTATTCCCTGTAAATTTTGTCTGATTGGATTTAGGCCATTTTTCCAGCTTTCAAAACCTCTTTGATCCCTGATTTTGACCTCTGACATAAGAGATATTCAACCTAGCTTTTTGCCACTTACAAATTTGATCAGCATTCTGTCACTGTCCTCACACAAGTCTTTAATAAGTAGCTGGACAAGATTCTGGGCAGAGTCCTGGGACCTACCTCAAGAGACTTTCCTCCAGATTAATGGTAATTTATCTTGCAGTTGCATATTTCTTGAGGTCACCTGGGATGCCACAAGAAAGAGATAATATACCATCAGAGCTTACCTACTTTGTAACACCAGCTTATCATTTAATAACTGTGTTCCTTCTGGCAAGGAAACTAAAAAAAAAAAATTGCACCATAGGATCCATTGAACATTCTATGGTCATATCTCAGATACTGATAAAGGATCATATGTCAGATACTGGTAAAGGATAAGTTCATGCAATCATTTGAGCAATCTACATAAATATCAATATGCTTGTTTTACATATGTGAAAACTGAGTTTTAATAATATTAAGGAAGTAGATCAAACTATACAAGTAAAAAGGAGCAAAGCCAGTATTAGAATCCAGGTCTTCTTTTATTTAAATCATATATTCTTTCTGCTGAATCTCTGCTCTATACAGCTGTAATTTTATAGGAGAGAACATTTAGAATCTTGGAAATTGGCCATCTTATGCAGAGACATGGGGTAGTTGGTAACAAAAGCTGTTTGATAAACATTTAATTAGAATCTGGCCTCTGTCTCCTTTTACCTATGCCTTTTTTCAGAGAAATAAAATACCTGTCTTGCCATATATGTAAATCAAAATCAATCAATCAATATTTGGCAAGTGTCTCCCCTGTACAGAGCTTTTTTTTTTCAAAGATTTATTTCTCTCCCCTTCCGCCCCCCCATCCCTTTTGTCTGTTCTCTGTGTCTACCTGATGCGTCATCTTTGTCCGCCTCTATTGCTGTCAGTGGCACAGGAATCTGTGTTTCTCTTTGTTGCGTCATCTTGCTGTGTCAGCTCTCCATGTGTGCGGCACCATTCCTGGGCAGGCTGCACTTTCTTTCATGCTGGGCAGCTCTCCTTACCGGGTGCACTCCTTGCGCGTGGGGCTCCCCTGTGCAGGGGACACCCCTGCATGTCAGGGCACTCCTTGCACGCATCAGCACTGCACATGGGCCAGCTTCACCTGGGTCAAGGAGGCCCGGGGTTTGAACGGTGGACCTCCCATGTGGTAGAAGGACGCCCTAACCACTGGGCCAAGTCCTCCCTCTGTACAGAGCTTTTTGTGAGAAACTGGGAACACACAGAGAAAAATAATGCATAGACTCTTCCCACAAGGTGTGTATATTCGAATGAGAAGACTAATATAAAGGATTTAATTCTATCTCATCTATACAATTCAATATCCTTGTATCAATAGCCCACCACAGGTAACATGGGACAGGGTTTACAGGAATGAGAAAAATATAGATATCATGTGCATCTAGTAAAGTGCTTAAGCCAAGTATACATATAGGATGATGTATAATATGATTAGGGCCCCAAGAGATCCAGGCACTCAAGGAAGAGTGAGAAAACCTGTTAGTATCTAGCAAGATACCTGGCCTTTTGTTGGTACTCATAACGAAAAGGAATTTTTCACAATTGCAGAAATACTAGTTAAGAGTAAGAAATCCTTTTGAATTTCAAAAGAGAGAAAAAATAACAATGGGTAAATGAAGATTGGTTTGGTTCTCAAGAAACGGATAAGATTTGGCTATACTCTGAATGTTTTCAGGGTCTACATCTGTGCTGTCCAATATAGTAGCCACTAGATGCCTGTGGCTATTGAGCACTTGAATGTGGCACGTCAAATTAAGTTGTTTCATAAGTGTAAAATACATACCAGAGGGAAGCAGATTTTGCTCAACTGATGGAGTATCCACATACCACATAGGAGGTCCAGGGTTCAAACCCAGGGCCTCCTGACCCATATGGTCAGCTGGTCCATGCACAGTGCTGATGTGTGCAAGGAGTGCCGTGCCACGCGGGGGGTGTCCCTCATGTATGGCAGCCCCATGCACAAGGAGTACACCCCTCAAGGAGAGCCGCCCCATGCGAGAAAAACGCAGCCTGCCCAGGAGTGGCACCACACACACGGAGAACTGAAGCAGCAAGATGACACAACAAAAATGAGACACAGATTCCAGGTGCCACTGACAAAAATACAGGCAGACACAGAACACACAGTGAATGGACACAGAGAGCAGACAAGTGGGGAGGGAAGGCAGGGAAGGGGAGAGAAGTAAATTTTAAAAAATAAATCTTTAAAAAAAAAAGCAACACATTCCCAGTGCTGCTGGCAAGAAGGCAAGTGGACAAAGAAGAACACACAGCAAATGGACATAGAGAGCAGACAACGGTGGGGGGAGGGAGAGAAATAAACAAAAAAATAAATCTTAAAAAAAAAAAACTCATACCAGATTTAGAAGACTTAGTACAAAAAAAAAAGTATACAGAGTATCCAATTAGCAATTTTCTATATTGATTACATATTAAAATGATAATATTTTGGATATATTGGGTTAAAGAAAATATATCATTAAAATCAATTTCTACTGTTTCATTTTATTTTTTTAATGTGGATATTAGAAAATTTAAAATGCTATATGTGGTTTGCATTGTATTTCTGTTAAACAGCACTGGTCCAAAGAACATCTAACACAGAGAAGGTGCCCATGACACGTGTGTTAAACAAGACTGTAGGAAGGAAGGACTACTCCAAGAGGGGCAAAGAACAAAAGTAATGACAAAGAACCAGGAACCGATGGCATGCCCAGAAGTCAGGAAAGAAGAATATGTGTGATGGTAATTTGGAAAAAAGCTAAGCTATGAATCTGTCATTTTTCACCTTTTTATTTGTATGGAGATTGCCTAACTCCTTTCTTGTTCTATGTTAAATGATAACATAAAATACTTTCTCTTCAAACAATTATTTGCATGCAATTTACTATATAAAAAGAAACTGGGAGAACTGATTCTTCATTAACTTGCTTTGTGACATTGGCTATGTCACTAAATTAACCTCATGGGTCTCCTCATCTACAAAATGAAAGAATTGGACCAAAGATTTCTCCTAGGCTGGGTGAGGGTAGAGGGGAATAGTCTATGGAATCTAAAACCAATGTTACATTTTGGTTCATACTGATATGTATTTTTCCCTCCTCTAACCTTGCCATTGGCACAAGCTGATCTGAAACTCCAACAAATCTTTCTTCCATTCTACTTTTGAGTCTTGCAAGGAGGAAACATATAAGAAGAATGTTTCCTCTCATATTCTTCTCAGCACTCTGCCAGTCGTCACAATTCTTAAGAAAAATACTCAGAGGCTGATGAAAACCTATTCACTGTAAAGTTACCCTAAAAATGTGGTACATTGTTGCTGGTGTTATTTGATTCTGTTTACTGGGATGGCTCATCTTGTGATTCAGGCCATAAATTGATCATGAGTCAGGATGATCAAAATTTGAAATAGATTATCTTCCAAATATATTGCAGGATACTGACGGTTGTCTCTATTGGAATAAGATGACATGCTGAGTTAGAGATATAAAATAATTCATGGAATTTCTAGTAGCAATAAAGACACCCATGGCTGCCAGTGACAGAAACCCAGTTCAAAATAGTTTAAGCTAAAAAGCAAATGTGATGGGTCATTTCATGTGGCAATCAGAGATGGAGCTCTTTTGTCATCTCTCCTTCTGCTCATTTCTGCATCTGTGTGTTGGCCTCATTCTCTCTGACTTCAGACAGTCTTACTTCATGTAGTGAGGTGAGGAGGGCACAAGGCCTTCAAAAGGTCCAGGCTTCCATCATACTATCTTTGCTATTCCAGAGAAAGAGAGAGCATTTTTCCATGTATAAGATCTCAGGCAAGAACTCTGACTGGCTGGTTTGGAATCATAAACCAGTTATTTGTCAGATATTGTGATTGATGAGATCTAAAAAACATGCTTAGTTTGTAGCCAGAGGATTGAGATACTGTGTTTGATAGTCCCAAAAGAACCACAGGGAGCAGAATAAGGTCATTTCCTCCAAAAATAGGGATATATTCAGGCCAGAAGAAAAGAGGAAAGGTATGCTGGGCAGAAATAAAAAACTGTCCAGGGTAAGAAATCACTAGTCATACATTTGACCATATCTCATAGATAACCAAATCCACTTCACTTTGCTTAGGAACCATCTCTTTGTATGCCTCTGACAAATAGCAATGGGTTTACCCAAGTCTTCAATCCTTCTTTTAGCAAATTTTAATGCCTTGAGGCTCAGGGCAACCATGCTAACAAGAAAGACCAACAGAGCAGGTAGCAAATGTATCTCTGTTCTTGTGCCAGCTTATGTTTTTGATGGTGCCTGCCATCAGTGGGGCTCTGTGGTATTCTGACTTTGCCAGCTCTGGAAACTGATTGCTTCCTGGACCTATGACCCCCTGCCTTAAACCTCCATGAACTCTACCTTTTTCCTTCATGGCGTTTTGGTACCTTCCATATTCCCTCAGCCCAGACAAATTCCCAGGCCTTTTGCTCTCTACATCACCACATGATCATCTAGCTTGTCATGCATAGTTTTAGATATACTTGCTTTTTCATGTTGCTATGCATGACCCTTCTGAAATAATCCAGGCCCTGGCTACTTACTAGACAAATTGAGCATGTTTAGAAGGTAACTAGGATCCTGGTCGTACAAAAATTTATGTGGCCACAACTAGTTTTATACAAAACAAGAGAAGTTGATAGCCTAAGTATTGGCTTCAGAAATAAGAGAAAGGCATCTCTGAATTGCTCACCAAAACTTGCATTCCTTACCATTAGAATTTGATTTCATTGCTTTAACGCATTCATGCTGCTTTGTCTCTTGTTAAAATCACAATCTTGATTGGGAATTAATTTATCAGTCCTCAACTTGATGTGGAATTTGATAAGAACATTTGGAAAAGAGCATAAAAGCTCCAAGTAATCAAGCAGAGGACCAAGATGGGCCATCCTGGAGGTCAAAGGCATAGGAACAAATCAGCCTCCTGCCTCCTGCCTCCTGCCTTGCTCTTCCATAACACATCCATTCTGTTTGATTTTTCCTTTACTCCTGTGGTCCAATCTGCTGTTTGCTTTTTTGCCCTATTGGGACTCTCTGACCCACCTAATCTTCTTTGGGGCAGATATCCCTTTTATATCAGATCTGCTGATGTTTCAGTACATGTGCTTACAGCAGCTTAGGCTGAACAGGAGAAAGCTGAGACTACTAAAAGGACAGATTAGACCAGCCCTGAAAGAGATCAGCATCAGCACAGCGGTGAAGAGCTACACAGAGTTGGCAGAACTGTACCTGGCAGCTTGCTGCATCTTATCTTCCAGAAAAGGAGTCATAGTGTTGTTGGGTAGTTCCAAATGTTGATAATAGCTCCAGGGCCAGAGAAATGAGGAGCACAGGTTGGAAAGAACTTTCAATACCTCTGGTCTTCCACTGCTATGTCTTGCAGGATTGTTGGGTTTGTGCTGGTTTTGGTTTTGGTTTTGGTTCGTTCTTTGTGTTTTGTTTTTTTAAGGATGCTCCCTATGATGGTCTCAATACTATTGCTGTGGATGATGCTCACTACTGCAATCAACCTTCACATCATCTGAAAATATGCAAATGAGTTGGAGGCAGTGATGAACCACCACCACGCAACTAGCTCTCATGCAGATGAATCCAACTATGGCTATCTGATAAGAAGGCTTGTGAAAACCATTTTTTCACCCAAAAGGGAAAGAGTTATTATATTTCCCAAAATCACTGGTGTGATTAAGTCACCACTTGAGAGACACCCTGTTCACATTTCACCCAAATGCACAGACTGGGTAAACAGAGAGCCATGGCTTATATCAGTAACCATAAATTTAAAGTTAGTACTTCAGGTCTATATCTAAAGAATGACAGAATATCATCTCTCCTGATTCATCCAGCAAGAATGCACCATCCTTTTTCTTCCCAATCTAATCAGGACCACTTCTGCCATGTTCATTTTTCTTTGTAAGTCAAAGAGGCACAGAGGAGATTTAGGCTTTCTCTCTTACACCCCTCTTGACTCGGGTTGAGGGAGGGGAGGAGAAGGAAGTAGCCTGCATAAAAGCAAAATCTCAGATTCTATTCTGACCACCCCACAGGTACTTTTGTTTTTGTGAACATCTATTTCAAATGCTTTACACAAGTGCCATCTAGTGGTAAGCAGCAAATCAACATGTCTCTTTAAGAAAGAAAGACTTTGAGTCTTTCATGAATAACCAAACATGTTTTTATCTTTTTTATTTAAACAGGATGACTTTTCCATATTTGCCTCCCTTTATATAGACGACACTATTTCTTCCATCTGTTTCTCTTTGTTCAGCATAGAAGTATCTCAGCTCATCTTCTGTCAAAGTGTGCTTCCAGCCACAAAAAGTAGGTTGAGGGTTATTCACAAGGAAATACATTGAAAATGCTTCCTTTATGCCAGTCACTACTCTGCAGAAGACAATTGAGTTGGTTCCATTGACTCTGGTAGTAAACACTGTAGGGTTGAGTGGTGGCTGGAATGAAAGAGAAAAGTAAGAACTGGGATGGAGCAAACCACCTGTATCATTTTCCATGATTCTCCAATGTGTATGGGATGATGACAGAAAATCCAACCCCAAAATCAAAGTCTCTACAGTCTGAACCAAACCCCAAAATCAAAGTCTCTACAGTCTGAACCAAGCTCAGTTCTCTATCCTCTTCTCCTTCTGCTCCCTGGTATAAAACTTTGAATCCATATTAACCTCTGCTTCAATTACTGAATAAATATTTATGGAGCCTCTCTATTTCTTACCATCACTCCTTTACACCCGTCTATGGGATTCTTCTCCCCTTGCTACCTAGTCAACCCTCCTCATCCTTCAAGTGATGTAATAGTTTAGTCTTGGTTTCTCAATTAAAACCTTTGAGCATTGAATAAATTAATTTTTGCTGCATAACAAATCATCCCAGAACTTAATAGCTTTAGATTATAAGCACTTATTTCTGCTCAGAAGTCTAGGGGTTACTGGGCAATTCTAGTGCTGGCTAGGCTTATTGCATCTGTGGGCAGTTGTGGATCACATGACAGACCTGCTAATCTTGGTCTGGATCTCACAGATTTGTAGGCCACCTGGCTGTAGGGTTGTCTAATATGGGCTCAGCTGTGACAAATGGGTTCTTCTCCACATGGTCTCACATGGTGGTGCTAGGTACTCAGAAAGCATAGAAACATGTGAGACTTTTTGAGGCCCAGACTTGGACCTAGAACTCTACTGCATCCAGGTGGCCAAAGTAAATTATAAGATCAGACCAAATTATGGAGAAATAGATTCCAGTTTTTGATAGGCGGAACTACAGTTATATTGTTCAAGATGTAGGCACCAGGAGAGGTGAAGGAAAATGGCCATGTCAGCACTCAATCTTCTTCAAGACCCAGTAGGTGATACTTTTCACAGTGAGATTGAATCCTCTTTCTAGAACATTCAAACTGGGTTTGTAGTTCTTAACCCTTCACCCTCATCAAGAGCTGGAGATTAGGGCAGGTGCTGTGCTTTGAATTTATCTAACATGCCCTTACACACACACACACACAACAAAAGAAACTGTAAAGAGTGCCTGACCAACACAATTCTAGGAAGAGATAACTCAGTGGGACCTTGTAGACAGCTAGAACTGTGTGTCCTAAAACCTGGAGGACCCTGTGAACTGGTGTCTGAACAAGCTTGGAAGAATATATAGGAAAGGAAGCATAAAGCACCTGCAGTTTGTGAAGTTAGTGTTCTCATCACCAATGATGGGTCAAAAATGCAAGCCTTCTGCAAAATAGATGTGAACCACAAGTTTTAGAGAGATTGTGTAAGTTTACCTTGGATCCTAGTTAAGAGGGCCATGAAAATCTAAGGTCTGGGAAGGAGTCAAGCCACAGGAAGCAGGATGTGGAATGTGGAATGCCTAGAAATCAAGAGACCAGCTAGAAAAGAAACAGTTACTCATTTTGAGGGACCTGATGCCCAAAGGTGTTCAGATGGAGGTGTTCTAAAGAACTACAGAAACACCCCCATCAGAGAAAGAATCAACCTTATATATCTACAAAGCACAGATCACAGTACCACCACCCAGTTGAGTAAGAACTTTCCTTCTGCCACTGGGCAGATTTCCTCTACTTCCCTAGTTTCACATCTCATCCCCACCATTGCAACTCATGATGAGTAAAGTGACCACAGAGAAATAGCACTGAGCACAGGGAAAATTCACAACCACCTTGCCCTTTGCAAGACCTAATCTTGGGTTGGGGCAGAAATGAGAGAGGTACACATAATTTCAAGAGAAGCCTTGCTATTTTATTGTTGCATCAGACATATTAATTACGGAGATGGAACATCTTTTATAGTATAAAATATCCCAAAATACTATGGCCCAAGCCTCAGTTTTCACTCAAAGGAGGGGAAAATATTAGTCCTGCAGCATGTGTTTGAAGGGATAGGGGAGAAATAAATCAAGCTGTTTTCTAATTATACCTCATGAGTGCTGCAAGTTCAGTGCAATGATTTCCTTAAGTTTTCTTCTCCTTGAAGCCTTCCTAAGTGTCTCTTCAGCCACTGTCCTCTCTTCCTTCTTCAGATTCATTTGGCCTTTGTTTATAAGAAAACATAAGTTCATTTGGAGCTAAAGAACATAACTTGGAGTTATAATTTTACATTTTACTATGTGATCTTGAGCATGTTCCACAATCTCTCTGAACTCTACTTTCTTCCCTTTATAAAGAATAAAATATGACCATAATCATACCTACATCCATGGCGATTGAACGTATTAGGTGAGGTAGTACATGTGAGATTTTTTTAAGTTTTTATGACGTTAGTATTAAAATGACAATTTAAAAATATTTATTAATTCACTTAAGATAATAATAAAAATATTAAATGTTTACGTAAATAATGTGTTAGTGTTTTTTAAAAGAATGACTCTACTTTCCAAACCAAAAATAAAGAGCCAAGTAGCCATTTTCATTTTCCTAAGTCTTTTTAATGTCTGCCTTGAGATGAGGCAGAAAGATTCTTATAATTGATTCTGCATCCAATCTATTGCATGGTTTTGGTTACAGTATGTGGGAAAAAAATTGCCTTTAAAAAGATAAGTGGTTGAAAGAAGGAGGAATATTTTAGTACTCATTTCAGAAAATTGTGGGTATTCTTCTTTGATACTACACCAAAACTCAACAGTGGTTTTTCTTAAAAGTTCATTACAAAGTAGGTCCTGAAACCATATGGATGATATTTTGTCCTCTGTTATATTAAAACCCATTGGTCCATTGTGCATTCTGAGTGGATCTTTTATTAATGCATGATTCTATAACACGATGCATTAGTCATTTGAAAATACTTGTTCACTGAGTTATACAGATTTTTAAAACGTTGACCCATTTCATTATACAATACTTAAAAATCACATTTGATAATATTACCATGGACCACATCAGAAAATTCTTTAAGTATTGAAAAGCTGTCAAGGTCATGTGGCATATACAAGTGTTCCAGACTGCTAATTTTTGCTTAAAAGCTCAAATATTTTCCTTCAAGTGATAGACTTAACATCCTTCATTTTCAAAAAGCCTGCCAAATATTCTAGTCTGAATAACTATAGTTTGTCTGTCATGTTCTTTCAAGGAAAATGGTGTCCCACAAAAAAACTACTTGTCAAATTACTGCAAACCTGCTTTCCATGAGTAAAGGAAGCATCTGTGATGTTGCCCACTGTCTATATCTCTTAGCCAAATTGGCAGTAGTTGGCTTCCTTCATATGTCTCAACAGGAAATTGATTTTGGCCTGAATCCTCCAGAAGAGCCATTGCAATAAAGCCATATTTAGTGAATCCTAGAATTAGAAAATATCTTAGATATCTTGTCCACTCTAAGAGGAAACTCTCTCTATAGCAGTCTTGACACGATGTCATTCAGCATCTGATTAAGCATTTCCAATGATGTGAATTTCAGTAATTCTCTATGCAGCACATTCCACCATTCTTGGATAGCTTCAATTATTATTCAGATCTTCATCATATTTAGTCAAAATATTCTTTCCTTGATTCCATGATGCAGAAGAGAATGAACCTACTCTCTCTTCCATACAGGTGACCTTCAAGCCTTCAAACCTTACATTTATTTGAATTTTAAAGACCACTTTAACCCTTTCCCCACTGTATTTGTAGTACACACATACATACACACACACATTCATGCACGACATTCCATCATCATATCTCTTCCCTAGGACAAAGCCTGATTTCTTCACTACTCTTTCTTAGAGATCATGGTTTCTAGATTCCTGTCACCCCATCAGCCCAAATGCTTTTTGTTTACTCCTGAACCTTTTAAAAGTAGCACAGAATGCTACTGAAGATTTTGAATTAAATCTTCCTGGAGAAGAATTCATTTCCTTCCTGTGCACTCATATTACTGTTGCCTTCAATTACAATTTGTTTTTTTGTTTGTGTGTATTTGTTGTTTTTCAGGAACCACATCAAACTGCTGACTCACGTTGAACAAGTCTTCAAGCAAAATCTTCAGGTCTTTTTCCCACATAAATATCTCAATTCAGCTTTCCTATCTTGTGCTTGTGCAATTGATTATTTTTACCATACATACAGGAATTTATAAGATATACTGAGGACTTTTATCTTAAAGATTTAGACTCATTTAGAATGGTCTAGACTGTTTAAGTTTTTATCAACTTTAATTTTACATCTGTGACAGAGTACTTGCTGCCCATTAAAACCTATTTTCTATTTCTTAGGCATATAACCAGACTCTTTTGTAGTGAGATGTGTCTGTAAGACTGATTCCTAGACTATTGAATGTGCATAAAAAGGTTGTATGTTACATTAGGGGCTTTTAAGGCAACAGCACACCTATTTCACCCTCTCTTCCCCCTTTGACTCTTAAATCTAGACATGATGACTCAGTATTAACTATAGAGTTGAAGATAAATCCTTAGGTATGACAGAGCCATAAGATAGGATGAGCCTGGTTCCCTGAATCTCCGTGCCAAGAAGAGCTGCCTTCTAGTCTGGAATACTTTCCCTGGAATTAAGTGAGCAAGAAATAAGCATCTTTTTCCTTAGGCCCCCGACATTAGGGATTGTGACAGTTTGAATTTGATAAATCCCCCAAAGAAAAAGATTATGATCTTGAACTAACCCATTCATTCCTATGGGTGTGGGGCCTTTTTGATTGGACTATGTCAGTGAGGCATGGCCCAGTTAGGGTCTCTGTTCTCTTACTGGAGTTTTATATAAATGGAGACACAGAGAGAGACACACACAGAGAAAGGAAGCTGCCATTTTTTATCCTGCCATGTGAGAGAGGACTCAAGCGTCACTAGCAGCCAAAGCTTAAACACAAAACCTCCAAGAGCCTGAGTCCATGGAGTAGCTCAAGGCTGAAGAGACAAGCTCTATACCTGGTAGCCCACAGCTGAACTCGGGAGAAGATACAAGCCCAGAGTGGAAGGCAGGGACCTCAGCAGAAATTAGCCACCATCTTGCTTCCCCACATGGCAGGACACCAGGATCACCAATAGTTGACTTTGGTGAGAAAGCATCTTTGATGGTGCCTTAATTTGGACATTTTGTCTCAGAACTGTAAGATTTCACCTCTAATAAATTTCTCATTATAAAAGCCAACCCATTTCAGGTACTTTGCATTGGCAGCCCTTTGGCAAAGTAAGACAGCATCTATTTATTACATGAGCTTCACTTACATTAATTGATATAATGCACAACATATTGATGGAAGATAAGATTACTAAGATACATGTCAATGCAGTTTGATGATTTTTTCATATGCTTAGAAAAATGGTGAGAAATAGAATACCTACTGTATTAGTGAGGGTTGTCCAGAGAAACAGAACCAACAGGGTGTGTGTGTGTGAAGAGAAAGACAGAGAAGGAGATTTATTACAAGGAAGTAGCTCACATGACCATGGGACTGGAAAGTCTGAACAAAGTAGGGCACTCCCTAAGCTGGAAACTCAGGTAAAGGTGATCATGTAGTCCTTAGTCCAAATTCCCCAGAAGCAGCTGACTGCCTAGCAATTCCACCAAGAGCCAATGTTGAAATTGAGGCAGAAATTCTTCAAACCATTGAAACCTTTAGTTCTCACTTCTAAGAACTTCAACTGATAGAACAAGATTACCCACTTTGATGAGGGAAATCAGTTTATTATACATGCGAATTTCACCTACAAAATACCATCACAGTAACAAGGAAGCCAGTGCTTGACCAAACAACTAGCCAAGTTGACACACATAAATCAAGAAACCTCTTTAATTTCCTGGAAGGTGACCGAAATCCCTGTTTCTGATCATATCGTGCTTTCATCATGAGTAACCTCCTCTCTGAAGGTCTCTTCATCTTCCCCAGGCAGAGTCAGTATCTCTCTCTACCATGCTCTCACCAAAACCTTGGCCAAATCTCATGACCTATAATTGTAATTCCATTGAGATTGTTTGCCTACTATCTTCTCATTAGACTATGTACTGCTGAGGATAAGGACTACATCTTCTTTAATCTGTGTATTCTCAGTGCCATTGCACTGAGAGTACTGAGTGACTACTCAATACATGCTTAAGAATGAATGAATGAATAAATAATTGGGGTTTCATTTAGGTTTAGCCTACAAGAAAAAGGAATTATCAGAAAATACAATAGTAAAAGAACTAAATCTTCATTAATGTCAAATAATGACTGAGTCTTTGTGTACAACTTTAAAGGTACCGAGTGACTGGCTATCTGGAGGCTGTCTCTGGCATTCAGAAATCTCTGGATCCTTTTATAACCCTACTTTTGCTTTGACTGTCTAGAAGTAGTCATGGTGTCATAATCCCCTATGACTTGTCAATGTTCCATGCTCAGTGAAAACCAGACAAGTCTCAACATTGAAAACCAGAGCATGTTTTTCAAAACTTTCCTTCTCTTAAGCTATAGTAAGATGTAGCCTTCTGTTTCATTAGATTTCTTACTTTGGCTTCAATTTATTTAAGACTATTCATGACAGCCAGATGGTCCACACTAGTTTCAGACAATATATCACAGTGCTGAGCTGTTGCATTAAATCTATTTCTTAAAAGAGAAAAATCATTTATTATTTTAGCAGGAAGAGATTAGGGCTCCAAATCCACAAGGTTACTATATACAGGTAACCTAGATGTCAGTTCATGACTCCCTGGCCCTTGAGAATCTTTATCTAGAATTGATCTGTCTCTAGTCCCATTCAATGTCCTGTGGAAATCTAAAGCCCTCCTCAGATTTTCTCCCAATTCTCGGGGAAATGCGGATGGGTTGGGGTATGTCCTCATGATCATTTTTTGGTCAGAGCTCTTCCTTCTCACTTTCTTTATTATATACTCTGCATTCTGCACCGCTTCGACCACTTTCTCAGTTCCAATATCATGATATTATTGATAATGGCGAGGGGCAGGGTGGGAAGAGGAAAAGGAGGAAAAGTTAGTTTACATTACAGAAAGGCAAACAACTTGAAAATGAATGTTAGCCTTTTAAGTAGCCTTGTTCTTTAAATTTCTTTACCCTCTCCCTGCACACACAGTGATTTTTTTTCCACTGGCTACTTCACCCATGGTGCCTCAAGCCTGGGTCAATCACTAGTTCATTTCTCCTCCTTCCCTCTCTTATATCTCCTCTTTCTCTTTCCAATTTCTGCTTGTTTCTAACCCAGAGGAAGACAGCTATTTCATCTATGGCTCTGGATCCTACAAACCCAGTAAGGGTCTTACCTTTCTCCCAGAATTTTCCCAAGGTACCTTTCCTAAATAATGACATCATCTATCTTTCTAAGTGGAATTCCAGGGCCAGCTATAAAACCATAAAACTTTAAGCTCTGTTACAAAGACATTGGGGTGGGGGGTGGGGGTTCAGACAGCTGGCAGCTGGACCTCAGTTGTTTGTGTGTAGACACTTGTCCAAGGGTACACAGCACATCAGTTGCACAATGTGGTCCTGTTTCCAGACCCCCTGACTCCTAGTCCAGTGCTCTCTTTACCACAAGTTGTATCGCCAGTCTCTGAAGTGTGGAGTGAGCATATTTCATCCTGTCCCGCAAACCAAATCAATACCCAGCTTCTCTTCCTCTTCATGCCCCAGCTTGGTAACTATGCACCTTTCTTGTTCCCCAATCCTGTGTTCCCTTCTTCACAGCCTGCCCGTTACCCCTCTCCATCTATAACTGGCACTGATACCCTAGGGATCAAAGACTGGGACAAAGATACCAGTTTTCAGTATTTCACTCTTCAAGGATACTGCAATATTTTCATGTACTAAAATACCATATTTCGTTTGTGTTTTTAAAAATCTCAAATCTGCACCGTTTGCATCTTGAGTTGTCTTTTTCAAGTATTCTGATCATATCCCTCCCCTATTTCACATCCCTACAATGTGCTTTATTGTTATTTTAAGTCACATTTTCCAAGTTAATAGGAAGGGTGAACATGTTCTCTCATCTTTATTGGTCACTTGAATTCCCTCAGAACTAGATGGTCCTTCCTGCTAAAGTTTTAGAAGCTGATATGGAAATGGGGATAGACAAGAAAAAGTGAAGGTGGGTATATTTCTTAGTTAACCATTATAAAAATGAAGTATTCAGTATAAAATATCCAAATAGAGCTGCCATTAGATAATCAGTATTTGTGTATATGCTGAGATAAAATTATCCACAATTTGCCAATGAGACTAGTGTATAATGTGGCCTATATCTGAACGCTCCTTTAAACTCTGTCATATACACTTTGTCTCAGAATTGGATATGTCATGAGAAGTTAATAATTGTTTCAACATGATATCAGCATGTCTCCTCATAAAGTTCAAATGTACTCACATTCATATGTGTGCACACACACAAACAAAACTTCCAGGTGTGTTTTCTTCATTTCCAGGCACCTGGCTGTTTCCAAATAGCTGGATGTATAGGCTCCTGCAGGTGGAACATCTGGGTGATTGACTGCATTCTTCCCTATTCATCCAAAAGTTTTGGCAGCTAGTTTCAGACAGATTGAAAATCTTCCCCCGAAACAAGCAGGAGTAGCCTCTGTTAGCTGAATATTGACAGACTCTGTGGTGGGTTTTTTTCTTCTAACTCTCAGCTACCATCAAAATGCTATTTTCCAGCTGCTAAGTGCTGGGTCTTTTAAACTGTAACTCAAGACCAATTATATTCAGAATGAAACATGAAAAATACATTTAGTAAGATTTCATTCCTGGCGGTGGTGTTTAGATAACAGAAAGTTACAGAATGGTATATAGGGTAATTACTTCTGAATATCAGACTAGTTGACATCTGAAACTATCCCTCATGACTAATTTGGACTTTCCAGATATAGGAAGAATTGAAGCTAGTCATCTACTGGCAACTAAATTTATTTGGTCTCAGTCCTGTGGTGTGTCCTTTTTTTCAAATGAACAATGGAATATCCAATTAAGGAATTTTCTGACTTCTAATAGAATAAACATGTGGTTTAAATTGATTACAGATTGTCTGGCATTAACAATCTCAAATAAATGGTGTGAAATATACCTACATAGTAAAATTTATGCACATATTTTATTTTCTCTGCATGTACATGCATAATTCAGCTTGTATGGCTTGGTGCAGAAGAACACCTGCTTGCAGTGAAGCCCAACTGTGTGAGGATTTTGGCTCTACCACTTACAATCTGCATGGACCTGAACAAATTATTTAAACTCTTTGTGACTTTGCAAAATATAAATAACAAATGAGCCTACATTACTGAGTCATGGTAAGGGTTAAATGAGATGATATGTATCAGGCATGTGGCAAGGTGCCTGGAGTACAACAAATTCTCAATAAATGTAACAGGACTGTGTGTATGAGTGTATGTATATGCACACGACCTAGATGTATGCTTTTTTTTTTTTTTTTTTTTAATAATGAAAACCTTTTGGCATTGATTTTCTGAATTTTTGCCTCAGGAAACTCTCACATGAGCCACAGGTTATAAGAATACTAGGGCGGGGGAGGGGGCAGTAAAGGAAGGAAATTTTGTGTAAAAATAAAAGGTAACTGTTAGTACACTATTTTGTTAACCGTTCTTAAATATCATTTTGATCATTTTGCTTCCCTGCTCTAAAATCTTCAGTCGATTCTAATCAAGTTCTCTCTTGACCACTGACAAATGATTTGACTTTGGGCTCGCCAATGTGTCCTTGCCTATTAATGGAAATGGGAAATCCTGTGCTTACCTGCTTCTTAGAATTGTCATGAGGATCACATGGGAAACCATCATGAACATCTGCTGCTCTTGTCTGCTTAGCCCTCTCTTTCTTTCAAAAAACCCCGTTCTCCATCTGCATGTTTCCTGTGGATTGTCAGTCACCCGATTATTTCTAAATCTTATACCTAGGTACCTGACAAAGGCATGATGAATTGTGGTACCTGATTCTCATGTCCTTAATAACTGGTCCATGGGATAGGCATTCAAGCAGAACCAAGAATAGTAGTCCATGAGTTTAGATATAAATGGACTCTGGAAGAGAAAGAACCTCTCATTTTGAATCAACACTTGTACACTGGAACTATTGTCACCATCTTCCCCAGCCAATAAGTGACACTATCTATATAATAGCAGACAAAGAGGGCAACTGGTGGAAAGGGAAGGAGAGGGGAGGGAAAGGATGGGGAGGGGATGGAAGGAGAGAAGAAGTCCATTGCAAATATAACAAAGCAAAACCATTTTCCAATCTTGCTATAGATCTATAAAGCATAATTTTACTTATTTTTTGCTACTCTATATCAAGCAAATTCCAAGTTTATGTCTTCATATATTGCTGTATTTTCAAATTTTGAGTCTTTCCATTTCCAGCTTTCAGTTACTTCTCCATTCCATTGTGATTTCCCTCTCCTCTGAAATATTATCAAACATTAAATGCACCTCATATTTTAGTCCTCAGTAATATTCTATAATGATACTTTTGAGTGTTTCATGTACCAGTCTGAGTCTCTGATCCACACCTGCTTCCATTTTCCAGCCCCAAGACTTCTCTTCCTTTATGGAGAAGTCGAGGCTGTTTGCTTGTGTCTGGTTTCTAGCTTCTGAATACCAAGACCATGTTCACAGCAACATGAATAGACCTTTAAAAGGTAATTAAATGTCTCATGAAAAATTAAAACAAAGGCTATCATTACACTGTTTACAGCTATTGAAAATACTAGCAGACAAAATCTTTTTAAATGAAAACACCTACAAACAAAAAGATACATAGTAACCA
Organism: Dasypus novemcinctus; assembly: GCF_030445035.2. Lineage (NCBI taxonomy): Eukaryota > Metazoa > Chordata > Mammalia > Cingulata > Dasypodidae > Dasypus > Dasypus novemcinctus. The sequence continues at coordinate 57,765,260 of NC_080688.1, forward strand.
GAATAAAGTGACTGGAACAAGGGCACAGTGAAAAAAGTGTTCTTGCCTGCACTAATGCTGACCATGTGCTCCTAACTGAGGAGGATATAAAAAAGCCAACTGTCCACACCTGTGGTCCCAAAGAAATTCATACATATGTATGAATACACTCAGTCCTGCCAGTCAGCTGGCATAATTTTTATGGCCCTGGGCTTAGAGTTGGATTGAAATATTTTTTCTATCCACAGTAAGGGTCTAGTTGAATCCTTCATTCTTCTTTGGTCTCCCATCCTATGATGGTAAACATAGCCCAACCACCTTCCATGATATGATAGTCCTTTTTCAACTCTCTCAATCTTTTTAGTTCCAATGGTTACTTAGGATGAGCAGTAGCCACCATGCTGTGATCTAAAGGGAATCAATAAGGCCAGCTGCTCAAGAGTGACCTGCTAAAGAAATTTGCTGTTCATTGTTGAGCTTTCCCTGTTTGTCAGGTACAGTTCCAAACACTTTTTCTCATTTAATCCTCTTAATAACTTTACAAGGAAGCACTATTATAATTGCCATTTTACAGATGAGGAAACTGAAGAACAGAGAGTTGCCCAAAGACACTGTTGTGGATCAGTGTTTGAAACTTCACTCTCTTTTGTAATAACCTTTAATAGCCTCACTTGTTGGATGGGAGGATGGATGAGAAGTAGAATATGCTTGGTGGGAGAGGAGAGGAACTGGAGTAAGGGACCATGTTCAGCTAAACTGCTAGCAAAGATAACCTACTAGTGGCAGAGCCTTAGAAGCACCTATAAAGCAAATGGTTCCTGAAGTGTGAATGTTGGAATGTCATGAAGTACATACATGCATGAGTTGTTGAGAGGAGAAGATTCTCAAAATAAACTTTTCCCACCTCTAATTTTGTTAGGAAACAGGAAGCATAAGGTTTAGAATCAGATGGAATCCTGGCTCCACGAGTTCAATAACTGGCAAGTTATTGAAACTCCCTAAGCCTCAATTTTCTCATCTGTAAGAGTGGCGAAGATGATAAATCTTACAAGGTTACATGAATTCATAAATGGTTCTTCAGAGTTTCTGGCAAAATTCAAAAGTTCAAAAAGAAAGAATCTAACATATATTACACACTTTATAACATCTTCCTTTATCTTTCTTTCCTTCCTTGTAGGCAATAGAAGACATCTTTTTAGGGTCTGTACTAACCCCTTTTTCATGCAATTCATACTGTATTCCTATTTGAATTTCTTAATCAGAAAAAGCAACAACTGCTCCTTACTGGCGTTATAAGATCCCTCAACAGTTTTGAGAATTGAAATTGAAATTCTCCTCAAGCACATGTTTTGTTCCATATACCCTGTTTATATAATGAGGCAAAAGGATTGTATATTAAATGGGTAGAAAATGTTAAGAAAACCCAATAAAAGAAAATATTGATTTAAAAAAAAAACCTCTGAAATCTGTATTAAAAAGTTTGTGGAGCAATCATTTCCACTACCAATAATAATAAGAAGAAATGTATTACATTTACTAGATAACTTGCTGCAAGGTTAAAGACTGAGTGGTACAGGTTCATGTGAAAGAACATTTCAATGAAAACGTTCCTCTATTTATAAAAATGTCAATTCACACCAATAATGCATAAAGAGTGGCTGCTCCATTTTGTTGTTGTTGTGTTTTCCAGTCCTAGTTACGTGTTTTAATAATGAATGGTGTGCATAGTATAAAATACATTCTAGAAAGCCCTACCTTTCTACTTTAGTTTAAGAGTAATAATCAATTTTTTAAAATATATTTTCCAAGTATTTGTTGAGAGGTTACTGTCTTTTTGTTGTTTTTCTTTAAAGCTTGACAATAATGTATGGCCCTCAAGAGCACATAATGTCCTTTTTCTGTGACTCCCAGACTGGAAAGGTCTGATGCTGGCAGTGATCATGCTAATGATGCTCATGAACGTAATACTTTCAATGGCAGAGGTATTCAAGTCTATCAAAATGAAAAACCTTATTTTTGGAAATGACCCTTTAAAAGTTGACATTTCTTTCTATTTTTTTTTTTTTCCTTTTCCCATTGCCATTAATAGAATGAGAACCACAAACAATTTCAAAATAGATTATGTTCCTGGACATAAGTCCATGTCTTAAATCCCCAGTTCTCAGCTAAGGTGTCATGAATTACTCATTTGTTCATATCAGCTGTGAGATACTTTAAGCTCAGTCTTAGTGTGTGATGGAAGTAATTAGATATTAATGGGGAAAATATGCCCCAAAATGTGAGTGCTACCATGAAAATGTCACTTTCACTCATTTGCTTTGAAAGATACTCTCTTGAGTGGGAAAAAAATGAAGATATAATTACCAGGTTAAAAATTGTACATGAGAACCTGTTATTTTGTCCACACAACAGCCCCTAGTGAAAACCCACATAGATCCTCATTTTAAATGTCCCAACATCCATAAACATGAAAAGATCCCAGAATTCGAGTCTGTCACAATCTAAATCTAAAATTGTGCTTCTTAATGGCAGAACTTGCACAAAAATCTTTTGTCTGTTTCTGGTCTTGAACTTTCGTTTGAAAAACATGGTCACCCTAGAAATATACTCAGAAAAACATGTTTATCCTTATTACCCTTTGTTATTTATCATATAAAAGAGAAACCAACTCAGAGAACTGTTATACAGACATTGTTATTCAGTTATAAATTAGATATAATATGAAAATCCAGATAAATAAAAATTCTCTTTCATCAGAGCAACACATTTAACTGATTAATTTCAACATTTTTCTTCCCTATATTCTTTTTACTATATCTGTTAACAAAAAATGAAGAAACTGCAAAGGGCATCCAAGCTTCTAAGAATTTATAAGACCAAAAAGGGAAACATTTGGTTGTATTCATACCTGCAATAGATTGCCAGTCATTTACAGTGCACTGAATAAAGAACTGCCATTTTCAGTTCACCCTAGGGAGAGAGAATAGGGGTATTCTATAGGTAAAAAGGAAAATGTCAAATTCACACAAAATACTAAAAATGCAAAGTTGAGTGAGGAAAAAAAGAATGGTTGGGAAGAAAAGGAGAAAAGGGGAAAGGATGACGATGAGTGTCAGGGCAAGTCTGCAAGAGCAGAGACTGAATTGAGTTTTTAATTTTAAGAGGAGTAGGAATTAAATTCTCCACTGGAAAAATAAATCAAGAGAACTTTTATAGGGTAACTAATACATGAATAACCTACAGGAAGAGCTGAGCTCTCAGGTAAAGCCAGTTCAAGGACAAAAGGTCAAGCTCCCTCTCTCCCAACACTGTCAAGGGATCTTTAATGAATTCACGAAGCAGAGAGACACAGAATCCGGAATTCTTAGAGATGCTCATTGGCATCCAGGAAGTCTCTTATGTACATCTCTGAAAGGCCTTATTATTGACTAATGAGCTTGTCTGAATCACCCATTTGCTTTATTATTTGCACGCAAACATACAACTTAACCTGAGCTAATTTGAGATTCCAACTTTTCATTTTTAATGCCGCTTATTTAACGCATAAAACCTTTTGCCGTGTTCATGACAAAAAGGTTACTCTTTATTCTTTTGTGCTAGTGATTTCATTTCAAAGCGAGCTTCACTGGATGTCATTTTCTCTAGAAACTTTTTCCCTTCTTCCATTAGTGGAACAGTCTAATTACTGCATAATCAAAAAGAGAGGCGCGCAGGGCTGCTTGGCTTCACTACATCGACACAATGGTGCAGAATGCGTCTGAACAGCCCAGTGAACTGTCAGCAGCAAAAGTAATTGGAAATTGGGAGCTATTTCTTCGTGTACTGGTAGTGGGAGTTGTTCTTGGCTTTGCTAATAGGCAAATCACTCTCAGGAGGTTTGGGAGTCTGTCCTTAGTTTGTAAAGACCCTTTATAACGCTTGGGAAAAAAAAAAAGGTACGACGCTGACGCTGCCTTACTCCTTCCTAAAAAAATTTTTTTTCAATTACACATTAAATGACTTGGCATTTGAGGTAATGTTATCTAGTGTTAATTCACCTGTTAGGAAATTGCCTCTCTCTAGAACCTGGGGTTAATAGAGTGCAAAAGACCGTTCTTATCAAGGGGTGGGAGAGAGGCGATTAATTTACACTATAAATTAAAACATAGAAAATGGGGGAAAACAGTCTCTGAGTTCTGGCCTTACCCCTGAAAAGCTATTATGTTTTGTTGTTTTTTCTGTTTTTAATTTGTTATTTTTCTCCACACTAGCAGGTCCCTAATCATTGCAGGCAGAACACACAGCATGGATGAAACTATACATGAAAGAATATGCTTCAGGAAGCAAAATTAATTGACATTGCAGGGAACATATTCAGAGTCCATGGAGTTACAAATGTGTGGCTTCTATTCACATCATAGTAAACTCATTTGTCTGGTTAATATTTGCAAAAGCACATTCAAAAAGGAAAATCATGAAGTACTAAGTAGCCTTGTTGACAAGTATAAATCTTTTTTTGTCATATTTCGCCCTTAATAAAAAAATAGGGATGTTAGTAATGAAAAAGTCCATTTGTACCCTATTCAGAAACCATTCCAAAGCAACACAGATCAGAAGACGGCTTCCAACAAGTGAGACTGGGAATAATTGTTTATGGATCACTATGCTGCTCTTTGCGATGGACAGTTCTTTTAAATAAAGTCTCTGGTGAAGAAATAGTAAAATAAATAAATAGAGATGATAGAGGATAGATAGATAGATAGATAGATAGATAGATAGATAGATAGATAGATAGATAGATAGATAGATGAGTTATTTCTTCTCATTGCAGGAGATAGGCCTTTGTTCTCTATTCCATCCACCTCTAACAACTAAAGGTAACAGAGTGTCTTGTGAAATACAAAATTTTAATGTAGTTGCTGAAGCTTACCTTTCACTTCCCCGACCTCCCAGTTAGCAATGCCATGTCTGGTATCCTCCCAGGAACCCACACTCAGACATCTCAGGTCGGACCTAACCATTTCCTTTCTCCATCCCTGCTCCTTACTCTTCCCTGTTCCTTTCCCTTAAGACTTTGCCATAGGGAATGAAACACAAGAATTTCACTTGACTAGAAATAGCTTAATGTGAAAATCATCAAAGTGATATGCACGATTGATCAAGTATCTCCAACTTACAAGTTTTGTGGCCTTGGCATACTGCTTAATTTCTTAAGCCTCCATTTCCTCATTTGAAAAACTGGGTCAATAACACTATCTACCCTACAGGAATTTGGGAAGATGAAATGAGATGGTATCAGAAAGCACCTATCCCAGTGCCCAGCACAGAATAGTTATTCAATAATTATTAGATATCGGCTTATTATTCTCAGAGCCAAGTATAGGACCTGCCACACAATTGGAACTAAATATATGTTTGTTGAGTAGAATGAATAAATAAAGGCAGATTAGGTAAGAATGCCCTTAGTACCTGAGATATCAGAACATGTCATTAATCAATACACAATTATTTTCTGAATAAAATATTGTGCAAGCATCAATATGGTTTCCAGAAAAAAACATTGCATTCTGGCCTGAACCAGTTGCCACCTAAAATAAAGCATAGATTACATAGACAAAAGAGAAATGTTAATGTGCTTTCAATAAGGCTTTAGAGACTATTGCAAATATCATTAACACTTGAGGAAACAGAATTGGTCCCATTACTGCTACCTGGGGTTATTGGGATTGACTTCCTCTTAATTTGACAATTTCAAATGGTGTCCCAACTGACTTATCTTTAGCATCCATTCTACCCAATATAATTGTTGAAAATAATTGCTCTTTTTTTAATCAGAACCATAGTCTAAACAATGTCAATATATCACCGAATAAGTAGTCAAACCTCAGAAGTCAAAAAGAAAATTTAAAACATCCTTGACAAATAGGGAAAATAGTCTCTCAAAGGTACAAAAGTCAATGGGGGGAAGTGGATGTGGCTCAACTGATAGAGCATCTGCCTACCATGTGGGAAGTCCAGGGTTCAAACCCAGGGCCTCCTGGCCTGTGTGATAAGCTGGCCCATGTGCGGCACTTCCTTGCGCAAGGAGTGCTGTGCCATGCAGAAGTGTCCCCCGTGTAGGGGAACCCCACATGCAAGGAGTACACCCTGCATTGAGCCGCCCTGCCTGAGAAAAACGCAGGCTACCCAGGAGTGGCACTGCACACAACAGAGAGCTGATGAAGCAAGATGATGCAACCAAAAAGAGACATAGATTCCTGGTGCCGCTGAGAATACAAGCAGACACAGGAAAAAACACAACAATGGGGTAGGGGGGAAGTGGAGAGAAATAAATAAAATATATCTTTAAAAAAAAAAAGTCCATGGGAACAAGGTGATACATCTAGAGAAAATACATACATACATAGAAAAGATTTCATTGAAGAAAACTCCTTTGAGGAGAAAAAAGACTTCTAAAGAAAATGAATTTGTATTTGAATAAAACTCTTTCTCTTTCTAGCTATTTAACGTTCCATATATCACTTAACTTCTCTGAGCCCCTGTTTTTTCATCTTTAAAATGGAAATTATAATCTGTTTCTGCAAGTTTCTTGTAAGAATTAGAGTAATAAATGTTATGTTCCAGGCAGAGAAATAGCTGCTCAATAAACAGTAGTGGAGGTAATGATGAAAGTAGCAGCAGTGGGAGGAATAGACTAGCCATTTGGGAGTCATAGTTGAATACAGGCTAAACACAAAGCAGCAGTTTCATGCTGTAGAAAAAACATAAACAGCATTCTGAAATGTATTTTTCAAGCATGCTATGGAAAGGAAAAAACAAACAGCCAATAAACATGGAAAAATGTTCAATTTTACTAGTGATCAGGGAAATGCAAATTAAATAATGAAATATCCTTATGCACCCATCAGATTGGCAAAAATGTAAAAGTGTGACAATGTCAAATACAAGGGATGTGAAAAACAGGAGCTATGATAAGTACTTTGGAGAGCAACTTGAAATGTAAAACAAGTAGCTGATCCTCTGTTGCTCTGCAGGGCAAATTTCTCCACTGGAGACATTCTCACATCTGAGCACAAGAGCATATGTACAAGAATTGCTTATAATAGCAAAAAATAAGAAGAAAAAATATAAATGCCTCTCACCAGGAGAATAAATGTACAAATGTGGTATAGTCATTAAATGGAATATGATGGAACATTTAAAATGAATGAATCAAGTAACATGTATCATCATGAATAAATCTGAAAAACAATGATGAAATGAGAAAAGCACATTGCTGAATGATATATTTATACATACACACACTAATTTGGATTGGTTCTAGAAAAGTACAAAAAAGATGGATTGATACACTGGACTCAGGATGCTAGTTTCATGGGAATTAAAAGAATAGAATCAGGAAGGAGTAAGAGTCTCTGATGTTTTATTTCTTTAAAAAACTCTGAAGCAAATATGACAAACAGATTAGATTTATTAAGCTTGATACTGTGTACATATGCAGCAAGACCCAAATTATTGCATCGTGTAGATAAATCCCTGGGGTTTAGATTCACCATCTGTAAAATGAAGTGACTGGACCAGCTAATCACTGATTTCTCTTCCAACTGAGAAATTTCCTAACTCTGTGATAAGAAGGACTTATAATGATGGGGCAAGCCAGTCAAGTTTTTCTCTCTGGCATAGAAAGAGGAAATCAGTTTAAACATAAAGAGGAATTACTACAAAGCTTCAGTAATCAAGACAGTGTGGTACTTGCATACAGCCATAGAGATCATTGGAATAGAAATGACAATCCAGAAATAAACCATTACATCCATGGTCAATTGATTTTCAGCAAGGGTGCCAAGAATAGTCTTTACAACAAGTGGTACTAAGACAATGGATATCCACATGTAAAGAATGAGGTTGGGGGAAACGGACTTTGGCCCAGTGGTTAGGGCGTCCATCTACCACATGGGAGGTCCGAGGTTCAAGCCCCGGGCCCCCTTGACCCGTGTGGAGCTGGCCCATGCGCAGTGCTGATGCGCGCAAGGAGTGCCTTGCTACACAAGGGTGTCCCCCGCATAGGGGAGCCCCACGCGCAAGGAGTGCATCCATAAGGAGAGCTGCCCAGCGCGAAGGAGGGAGCAGCCTGCCCAGGAATGGGCCACCCACACTTCCCGTGCCGCTGACGACAACAGAAGCGGACAGAGAAACAAGACGCAGGAAAAAAGACACAGAAAACAGACAACCGGGGGAGGGGAGGGGAATTAAATAAATAAATAAATAAATCTTTAAAAAAAAAAAAAAGAATGAGGTTGGGCTTATATCTCACACACTAGATACAAAAATTAACTAAATATGGTTCACAGATCTAAATGTCAAAGCTAAAGCAATAAAACTCTTGGGAAAAAACAGAGGAGTAAATCTTCATGAATTTGAATTAGGCGATGTTTCTTAGATATGACACCAAATGTACAAGAAACAAAAGAAAAACAAGATAAATTGGATTTCATCAAAATTAAAACATTTATGTTTCAAAGAACATCACAAGAAAGTGAAAGGCAGCCCATGGAATGGGAGAAAATATTTGCAAATCATATCTCTGATAAAGTATTTGTATCAAGAATATGTAAAGAACTCATACAACTCAACAATAAAAAGAAATAACACAACTTTTTAAATGAGCAAAGGATTTGAATAGACATTTATTTTTAAAAATTATATAAAAATGACCAATAAACACATGAAAAGTTGTTCAATATCATTAGTCATTAGGAAAATTCATATTAAAACTATAGTGATATTCTACTTCATACCCATTAGTATGATTATAATAGAAAAGACAGACAATAACAAGTATTGGCAAACATATGGAGAAATTGGAACCCTCATACATTGCTGGAGGGAATATAAAATGGTGCCCATGCTTTGGAAAACAGTTTGGCACTTTCTCAAAAAGTTATCATGCTATCATATGCCCAGCAGTTCCATTCCTAGGTCTATACATGAAAGAACTGAAAACATATATCCATGCAAAAAAGTGTACACAAATGTTAGTATCAGCATTATTCATAATAGCCAAAGAACAAATGTCCCATCAACTGATGAATGGCTAAACAAAATGTAGTACATCCATCCAGTGGAATATTACTTATCCATAAAAAGGAATGAAGTACTAAAAGATGGTGTCCTGGTTTGAGTCTTTTGTGGATCCCAGAAAATTATGTACTTAAGCTAACCCATCCCTATGAATGGAAGCCTACTCTATGTGGGGCCTTTTGGTTAGAGTCAGTTAATGGACTTTTTTATTACATCACGTTTTTTGTTAGACTGCTTTAGGGCCTTTGATTGGACTACATCAATGAGGCACGACCCAGGTTGGGTCTCTGTCCTCTTGCTAGAAGCTTATATAAACTGAGAACTGGAAGCAGAAAGACAAAGGGAGCTCTGCCATTTTGACCCTGCCATATGAGCAAAGGGACTCCAAGTTCACCTACAGTTGCAGACTGAGGAGCCCCAAGAGGCTCAACAAGACAAGGCTGGAGAGAGAGATGACTGATGGCCTACAGCTGAGCTCGACAAGGAAGTAGAGAGAGCCTGGAAGGTCCACCATCTTGCTTCACCACATGGCAGGACTCCAGGATCTGCCTGTAGCCAACCTTTGGTGAGAAAGCATCTCTGAAGATGCCTTGATTTGGACTTTTATTTGGACATCTTTGCAGCCTTGGAACTATAAGCTCTTACCCCAAATAAATACCCTTTATGAAAGCCAACCCATTTTTTTTAATATTGCATTGGCCATCTTTGGCAGATTAAAACAGATGGTATAACATGGCTGGACCTTGAAAACATTATATTAAGTGAAAAAAGCCAGATACAAAAGACCACATATGATATAATTTTGTTTGTATGAAATGTCCAGAATAGACAAATCTATAGAGACAACATAGTTAGTAGTTGCCAGAAACTAGGGGAAGGAGGAAATGAGTAGGACTGCTAATGGATACAGGGTTTCTTTGGGGGGGTGATGAAAATATTCTAAAATCAGATAGTGGTGCACAACTCTGTGAATATACCCAAAAGCCCTGTCATAAACTTTAAAAGGGTGGATTTTATGGTATGTGATTCTTATCTCAATAAAGCTGTCATTGAAAAATATTTAAAGGAGAAACTGGGGGTTGGTTTTTGAAAAGAATACCTTTATCTTCATAATATATAATACTATATTATAATATAGTATTCATAATATTCAAGGTAATAAGTATTTTGTCATAGAAGGGTTCCAGAAGAGAATGTGTGAAACCTGTCTTGATGCCTTTAGAAATTTTTTTTATCTGAAGGCATAAAATTGGACCATACAATTTTGAGATTTTTTTTACCATTTCATTCAATAAGGAACCTAAGACTTCGGTTATCAAATACTGATTTTTTTCTTATTACATAAATTCTAAGAGACAAAAGAGACAACCATAAAGGAGTATAACGGGGTATGGGATTTTTCTTTCTAAAGTAATGAAAACATTCTAAAACTGACTGAGGTGGTGACAGCACAACTCTGTGATGACAATGAGAGCCACTGGGTGTGCACTTTGAATGACTTGTACAAAACATGGGGCTGTATAACATAGAGAATCCAGTGGTAGAAGATGAACTGTTTAACAGGACAAATATGAAAATTTTCTCTCATGAGCTCTAACACATGTATAATACAAATGAAGGTTGTCAATAATTGGGTGGACTGGGGGAAAATTACATCAAATATAAGATATGGATTATAATAATAGTACTACTTTCTTTCATAGTTTGTAACAAATGATTTGCAAAAATATAAGGTGTTGGTGGTGGCGGAGATGTGTGGAGCCCTGTATGAAGATATGCATGTTTGTTTTGTAAGTTCACAACTCTTACTATGCACTTATTGTTTATGTAAGTTCATGTATGAATGATATACTACAATAAAATTTTATTTAAAAAATTTTTTAAATACATTGATTTTTCTTCTATGTCCCCAATTTGGATTTGATTTCTAATTATAAAATATGTTCACTCTCTCATCAGATTTGAGGAAAACCCTTTTTGGGAATCAAAATTCCCTGATGCTATTTGTATATCATTAAGGAAGAAATTGTTCTATATAGGTAAATATTACAAATAACTGAAATTTATCTACAGTCAAGCCCCACATTGTGTTTTTCCCTTAATCAAAACCGATAAAAAAAAAATACCCCAAAAATGTCTTATTTCCCTGGCTCTGAAGCAGAGAATAGTGAACATATCCACTTTTTTTGATGAAATGGGGTCAGCATTATAATATCCATTCTCAGTAATACACTGTTATGCACCGTCTGGCTCTACATCTGTTTTTGGGTGTTCTCTCCCTCCCAGGCTGTCAACTGTCACTTGTGTTGTCATTACAAAATGACTTCTATGAAAGCTTTGCATAGATTTACGGAGGGTTTATTTCACTTCTCCCTAACCATCCCACGTGTTTTGACTAAACACTCTCTTTAATATAGTCTCTTAGAAACAAAACAAAACAAAAAGGATTTTTTTATAGGGATAAGTCTTAAGACAACAATTACCGGCACTTCCATAATTCTATCTCATCCAAGATTGACTGATAGAAGGCTCTCAAATCCAGCCATGCCTCCTTTAGGATGGCTGGCTTATAATGGACTCAGTGTTAAGTAATAAACAATAAAGGGACTCAGCATTCCTGGGAAAGCCAGGGGAGTTGAGATGGTACCAGGACTTCACTCTCATGAAATGGATACCATGCTACTCTTAGTTACCCCATTCTGTGACAGGCCACCTTCTCCTATCTCCAATCTATCAATATAACCAGTTTCTCACTAATGCACTTTCGCTCAGGATGGTGAGGTAGAAAGTTTTGTGTGTGTGTGTGTGGGGGGGGGGGTTGGTTTCTTTTGAGGGGTGGGAAGCACAAAGGACACAGAAGGAGGGTTCTTTTATTGACTTATTTCCTTCTAAGACACAAGCAGAAGAATAGAGGATTAATAATCACAGTATACGCTTCTTAGTCTTACTTAAAGATACAATTTATATAAATTAGAACATTTCTCTGACTGCAGAGTATTGACCAAACAAAATTATTTTTTAATCATGAAGGATTTACCCTGAATATTGACATGACCTTGGATTCTATTTTTTTCCAAAAGAAGGAAAAAATTATCCGCAGATAAATTTTTCCCTAAACTGGCTACCACCTATTTTCCTTCTTTTGTCTACACAACACTCCAAAATTAGATCATTACATACAAAATTTTAATATTCCTTGTATCTGCCATGAGTAGTAAATAATCAGATTGTTAAATGTTAGGATATTATGACAGATATTTTGGAATCTCAGGGCTTTATTTCTTAGTACACAGATATGCCGTAGGGTTGAGTATGTCTGAAATCTAGTTACTAAACAACTGGGTTATTATGTTCCACAAATTATTAATATTTGGAAGGAACCAATCTGAATTTAGTAATTTATCACACTGTGTTCCAAATAGTACAACTAAAAGGTATCAGTCCCTGAGTGACTTTGCCAAACAGAGGTTCTTTATTACAAATGTAGCATGAGCAAGAAATAAACATCTGTCAAATGACTGATACATCAAGGTTATTTGCTACCACAGCACAATTTACCAGATCTGACTAATATAGCTGGTTATAAGTCTAGAGAAAGAAAAAATCCACATGAAAAGGGTGCTCAGCTTGTACTATGTCAAGAATGATTATCATTTGGAAAGAAAGAAAAGTAATCTTGGCTGGGACATGCAACATGAGCAAAAGGAGAGATGCAAGGTCCATGTGAAGAAAACTGAGAAGAAGGAAGACTATAAGAAACACATACAAAAATACTGATCATTTAGTATAGTACTGATATTGCCGGGCTTTTGAAATCTAGTGCATTATATGAGATACTTTAGCTGCAGGCAGCAGTTAATTATTTGAGCTAGCTTAAACCCCATAGAGGAAATTATTAAAATGATATGATAGGGTCTAAAAGAATGCCAATTCAGAATGCCTCCAAGGATCTGGAAGTATTGAGACCCAGATCTGGGAAAGCTGTTCCTGTGTATTTCACGGCTACATCTTTTGACTTGTGTTTTTCAATCTTCTCTCTCTCACTCTGGAGACTGGATTCCTCAGCTTCTGTTTACATGTTACCATTCCAGGCACACATAGATATAGACTGGTCATGTCTAGGTTCCAATTCCAAATCCCAGGGGAGATGATCTCTGGGCGCTGCTAAGGTCAGGTGTCCCCATCTGACCCAATCAGCTATAGCTCAAGAAGTAGGAACACATGGTACACACAGGACTGCTGGAAGATTGCCCTGTGAATCAAGGGTTTCCCAGATGGGATGATTGCCGTATGGGCTGGACTGGCCCCTAAAAGTTGTTCACTACAGATTGCAGATGAGTTAACATAGAATACTCTATGCAATTAAGAAAAGGGAAATAATAGAAGCTATTTTAGGAAAATTACTTCGGTAATGTTGAACAGAATAAATCAAGAAAGAAAGACAAATCCAGGTGAACATGTCCTAGTAAAATTATCATTTTAAAACAAATGTAAATACGAAGGAAAATTCAGTTAACTCATACCACCACTTAATGACTGTTTCCTGTTTGATATTGTAGCATAATGCTGAATAATGTGTGGTCAATCTATGTCTTATTATTTAAAGGCATATGGAATATGTAGAAAGGATATTTTTTAATGGAGCCAGTTAAGTCAGTTTCTCAAATTTTAAAGATAAATACGCACAGACCTCATAACATTAGTCAATGAAACATTGATGCCTTCTATCTAGTCAATAATGGGAATTTCCCTTATCTTTAAACATGTAAGTCAGAAGAGTTTAGTGTTTAACTTTTCATGCTATGAATAATATATTTTCTCATACATTTTTTCCAGTCAGAATTTATATCCTCTTTGGATTCAAATCTATAAGGATTGATAGCTTGATGAGATAGAAAAGGCCCTAGCCTGATAGTTAGGCCTGCTCTGAAATCTTAATTCTGTCTCTATTGGTTTTGAGTCCTTGAGCAAAGAATCTAGTAAGTCTGGATCTTTGTTTCCTCATTTAGGCATTGATTTTTTAAAAAACATTCAACAGACAGGGCAACACTAGAAAGCACTCTTTAGTTCAAGACTGAACCCCAGAGACAGAGAGTCAGCAGATCCATGGCTCCCCAATTCTCATGTCAACATGTACTACAGTGAGTTTGGCTGAATTTGGAACTGGTCACCCCATGAGGCTACACTCCAAGAGAGGGATCCTGCCCCTGGTTGTAGAGGTGGGGCTTAATCTGAGCTACAAAAGTGTCTGAACTTGGGTGCAGCTATTCAAGGGTTACTGTAACCCATATAACATGGGTTACTTGGTTACTGAATGACGACTGTCCTGCATAAAACAAACTCATGGGAAGTTGCTCTCCTCATTAAGCCAACCCTCCATTACTGACCAATCTGTCATTACCTACCAGCAAATGGAAAGACTTCACATATGGCCTGTGGAGTCTTTGCCACTATCACTTAATAATAGGTTTAGTGCCCACATTTTCAAATAAATACATTTTCTCCCATAAGGACCAAACCTGCAGTAGTGTAAGCCATGGCTCCATTTGGAATGAATACTGATATTTATTGCATGGAGATATCAATGTTGGTTTGTTCTGAGAACAAAGGTACTTTGGCTTTTTCCCCTTTTGTATGACCTGAGCCTTTTACAGAGCTATTGATGCTGAATAAATGTTTGTTGGACAAAAAAAAAACAAAATGTTTCCTTGTAAAACAAACATCTAAAATAAATGGAGGGAGGAAGGTGAAAATGTTGAATTTTACCTAAACCCTGTGGTCCTGGGAAACAGCATATGTTAAGAAATCCCCTACTCATTGTATTAGTGTCCATGACCACCTTAACTTTTCTTTAGCTTAATTAAGCCTAGGCAGGCTTCATTTTCTCTGTAGGCCCCTGTCTTCACTCATGCTGGCCCGTACAGAATCCAGACAGAACATGTTCCACTGGCCTGAAGAGAAAACTCAGGAGGTAACATCATGTAATGGACACACCCCATTACTTGACCTTCCTCTCCAGTACTCTTCCATAAGTTCATCCAGTTCTTAAAAACTCCCCTATCCCTTCTGCTTCAGTGGAATTGGGCCCATTCATCTTTCCTATTCTGATAGCCTCTGGTTTCTGCACCCGCCCCCCCTCCCCCCTTACTTCTGTCTATCACAATGCCTTCTGGTCTCTCACTTTCCTCTCTACCACCTGTAGCTTTGACTAAATTCATCCTTGCCTGTTTATCATTGTACAGTGCAATAGTTTATTTGACAATGGGAAGGAAAATTTGAAAAGCAAGTGTATCAGTCTGCTAAAGAGGTGTCGATGCAAAGTACTAGAAATCTGTTGGCTTTTATAAAGTATATTTATTTGGAGTAAGAGCTTACAGTCACAAGGCTTTGGAAAGTCCAACTCAGGGTAACATAAGAGAGACTTTCTTACCAAAGTCAGCTGCCACATGTTGAAGCAAGATGGCAGACAATCTCTGTCAGGTTTCAGCCTTCCCTCTGGGCTTCCTCTTGAGGCTCTGTGGGTGCAGCCTGGCATAGGGCTTGTCTCTCAGCACTTCCTGTATTAGTCTTGGCACTCTCCTCAAGGCTAGCTGTAAACTATCTGTTAAGTGGTCCATCTCTTCATGGGGCTTTAGGTGTTTGAGCCTTCTCCATTCTGTCACACGGCAGGATCAAAAATGACAACGTTGTCTTCTCTCATGTGACTTATTGTGTCTCTTTGTCCATGTGACTATCCATTTATATCAGACCTACCAAGGGGGTGGGCACTCAACCTAAATTACACATTACTAATCTGGCCAAATCAAAAAGACCTAATCTTATCAGGTAATTTAATCAAAGACACCTCAGCTGAATTTAATACAGTCAAAGGGTATCACACCCAGAGGAATGGATTTGTTTACAAATATAATCTTTCTCTTTTTGGGATTCATAAAATAATCTCAAACTGCCACAGCAAGCATGCAAGCAAGTAGCCTAAGTCCATAATAAAGTTCCTAGTGAATTTCCACTTGAAACAATATGATGCTCCCTTTCTCTTTAGCCCAAATCTTTGTACTCTTTTTTAACTAGTACCTGTGATCAGAGGGGGAGATTCTTTAGTTTTATCCTCAGTCTGCTCTTGAATCTATAAGTTCATGTCTTTCACAAAATTCAGGAAGTTTTCAGCCATTATTTCTTGGAATAATTTTTTTCCCACTCTCTCCTCTCTTTCAAAGACTCCAATGATATGAGCATTAGCTCAGTTCCCTGAGAATCCATTCATTTTGTTCAGCTTATTTTCTCTCTATTGTTCAGATAGGGTAGATTCTATTGATCTGCCTTCAAGTTCACTGATTCTCTCTTCTGTCATCACTCTATTACTGAGCCAATTCAGTAAGCTTTTCATTTCATTTATTGAATTTTTCAGTTCTATTCATCTCTATTAGGTCATCTTCTTATAACTTCTATTTCTCCATAGAGCTTTTCTGTTTTTTTCATTTGTTTGAAGAGAATTTGTGAATGCTTGATTTTGAAAGCAATTCTTTTTTATGATGGCTGCTTTAAAATCTTTGTCAGATAATTCCAGCATATCATTCATTTTGGTGTTGACATCTGTTGATTGTCTTTTCTCTTTCAGGTTGTGATTTTCCTGGTTCTTGGTGTAATGAGTGATTTTTCCAATGTATCAAGAACATTTTGGACATTATATTATGAGACTCTGGATCCTAATTAATCTATTTTTAGCAGGCAGCCCACATGTTGAGGTACAGTGCTAGGACTGAGTGTGTGCATGTGTGTGTGTTTGTGTGTTTGTTCAGTTTGGGGCTGGCCCCTCTAGAAGTGGAGATTTGACTCATACTCCTTCCTTGCAGACAGGTGGGGTAGAAGTTCATCTGGCCACTCGGCCAAGCTGACATTTTATGACAAAAGTGGGATAAGGACTTGCATTACCTCATTGCCTCTGAATGGAGGTATAAGCTCAGCTCCAAAATATGCCCCACCACATCACTGTGGAAGAAGAGGGGAGCAAGTGGAGTACAAACCAGTGCCTGCCTCATCCCAACTCATTCCTCCTTGCTAGATGCCAGGTGGGGGTGGAGAACTCCACTGTCCACTGGACCCTGCTGACACTGAGGGGAGTGGGGAGAGTGAAGGAGGGTTGGAGGGCCAATTAGTCCTGCTTTGTATTGCCTCATTGTCACCAGGTAGGCATGGAGGTTCAGCTCCTCATTGAACCCCAATGACATGGGTAGTAGGATGGCATAAGTGAAGTATAGGGCTGAAGAGTCCTCCAAGGGTCCCTTAAATCTGCTGTCAGGTAGGGGTGAGGCTCAGCTCATGATGGACTCTGATGCCACTACCCAGGGGAGGGGAGCAGGGAGAACAAGTGGAAGTAATGCCTACTTCTGCTGGGTCCGAGATGGAAGATCAGCTCCTTACTCAGTCCCACCAATGCTATTGGGTGGGGGAAATGGGAGAACTATGACCTGTTCCCATGGAGTCAGGAGGTGGGTGGAGAGGATGGCTAGAAGAACAGCTTCCTGCTCAGGCCCCTGAAACCACAGTGTGGTGTGTGTAGCTGTGAGGACATCCTTTTCCATCCTTTGACTAGGAGCAAAGTTTTTTTCTCAGTACCTGTGGTTCTTGATTGGAAATTCTCCTGCAGTGTAGTGTCCTGGATATATGTGAGGCAGTAAGGAAACCCAGGGAACTAACCTCCGTGTCATTCCTCACACCTGAGGTCCCTAGGCAGTCTGCCTTCTTTTCACCTTTCAGAGTCTTCCTTTGCTTGTTTATTCTTCTATGTTCAGGTTTTTTCTTTTAGTTGTAAGCTGAGGATCTCTATTTTGGCAAGAACCAGAAGTTTGGGGTACGATTCTTTAATTCAGGCAATCAAAACATTTTCCAGATTCACAGGCGGCAGCCAGACCAGAATGAGCAGTCTTCCCAGGCAAAAGCATTTTGGTGGAGTGAATAAATCAATAAATGAATGAATATCTTGTGATATAAAATTTTGTCATTGCCACTTGATTTGAAGAGACACTTTATGCCATTATCCATTTTCATGTGACATAACAACCCTTTATTTTCATTCTAAACAAAAAGACATTTTATTAAAGCAATTAAATGGATGAACATAAAAAACAGCCTATACTTAAATGCAATGCGGTCACCCCTCGGGCTGAAGTGTGGTTTGCTGGCCTGGCAGGGGAGCAGCCGCGGTAGGCCTAGTTCCCCCATAATAGGGTGGCTGTTCAGACTCACCGCCACCCCTGAAGGAAGCTCGGCATGGGCGCAGAGTGCCCTCAGGTCTCCCCTTCTCGGCAGCCATGCTTCCGCGGCCGCCCCTCCTCCTGGATGGCGCCACACGATGCCTTGTGGGGTGGCACCCTTCTTCTTCTTTCTCCCTGCGCAGGCGCAGGGCGGAAAATTCCAGTCTGCCCTTTTCCCCTCCCCCGACAGCAGCAACAGCCAGGCGTGGGCGGAGAAATCCAGTCTGCCCTTTTCCCCTCCCCCGACAGCAGCAACAGCCAGGCGTGGGCGGGAAACTCAAGTCTGCCCTCCACCCCAGCAACAGCAGCCACCAATCCCTAAACCCTGCCCCTTCCCCCAGCAACAGCGACAGCCAATCCCTAACCACCACCCCTCCCCCGTCCAGTACTGCCCACTGACCTTTCGCCGGCAACCAATCAGAACAGGGCGTGGCTTCGACCAATCAGCCTTCCCCAGCCCCTATAAAACTGTTGCCTCTCCCTCAATAAAGTGGACTTGCGTGTTTACCTTGTCTCCGCGGTAGTTCTTCTGCCGTCCGCCCTCCAGTCCTGAGAGCCCCCGACAAGGGCCTGGCCTCCCTTGTCCCCAGTTCGTCGCCTGCTTCTCCGGGTGACCCCGTCAGCCAAACTGCGCAACCCCTGTGAGACCGACCCCTCGTCTGCTGCCGGACCGACCCCTCGTCCCAAGCGGGACTGATCCCTCATCCCAAGCGGGACCGACCCCTCGTCCTGAGCTGGACCGACCCCTCGTCCGCAGTCAGACCCCACCTCTACCGACCGAGCAAACCGTCGCAATGCAATATATATATTTCAAGAGGCTAAGGAATAAATACACAACCTGACACTGGGCTTGACCCCAAAGTTTATTTTGAAATATCTTTTTCTCTAACTTTTAAAAAGTTATTGTCCTTTTATTATAAAAGTAATGCAATCTTATAGAAAATTTCAAAATATAGAGAAGTTGTAAGGAAGAAATTAAACATATCTTTCATCTTACTACTATTAATATTTTGGCATATTCCTTCCAGTCTTTTTTCCTTTCTACGTAGATGCTGTCAGACATAAAACAAAACCAGACTTAAAAGTAAGGAGAGACTTTATTTAAAAGGATTATCGCAAAGGGGGAAAGGTATTCTTGCAACAAGAAAAGGGAGACTATTGCAATGGTGAGAAAACCAATTCAAAGATCTGCAAGTGTCTCAAGGAGTCCGGCAAAAAGGGTGTTTCTTTTATAGATAGGAGTAAACAAGCTAGAAAGAACCAGGTATGGGCAAGTGAGATGAAAGTGTGGTGAGACTGAATGGTTGTTCAAAGGCCAGCCTATTTTCTAAGGGTTTCAAGAGGAGGAGAAGAGGAGAGCTTAAGGAGGGCTGTGGGCTGGTTCAGGCTAAAGATGGACAAAGTTCAGGTGCCTGAGGGAAGGAGAAAATCTTAACCAAGGTTTAGTTAGTAAGGATTTTGTTCCTATTGATCAGTGTGAACTAGCAGGTCAGCTAATCATTTATGAAATGAAGAATGGGAATTTGGAAGGTCTGTGGCTGGCCTTGTCTTAAATAAACATAGATGAACAAGGGGGGTGGAGGGTAACACCAGCTACTGTGAATCTCATCCAAGTCATATGAGAAAGGGTGGCCTTTTACAGTAAGCTGTTTTCTCAAACACAAAGAGTGAGAAGTTATCTTAACCTTTGCTGATTTTTTAGAATTACAGCGCTCAGATAAAATTCAACATTGTCAAGACATAATCAGATTCATATAGTGTGTATAATTTTTAAATCCTGCTTTTTTCATCTAACTTATATCCTGTTCATTTTCTCATGAGACTAAAATTGTTGGGAAAATTTATTTTAATGGAAGGATAATTTGCCATCTTAGGGATGAATATGAATTTACTTGATCAAGACCTTTTTCTTGGACATTTAGATTGTTTCCATTTTTTGCTACTATAAATAAAGTGCTGTAAAGAACAATTATTTGAATAAATGTTTATCCTGAGATAATTGTGATTATTTCATTAGGACAGATATCTTGCCTTCAATCATTTTTTTTGGAGGTAATTCCATCCCATAAAGTAAATGCACACTTCAGTGGAGATGGAGAAAAGGTAAAGTTCCTAATTTTGAACTTTTCTATATTCTATAAAAGTATATAAAAAGTACAGTTATATGGAAAATGAGAGATCCTTGTTTTAAGCACATATTTTCATCCTTGTTATTAGATGCTTTAATAGAGCTCTTGTTTGTTTGTTTGCTTGCTTGCTTGTTTTAATGACATCTGTAATTACCCTGAATTAGTAGTAGATAGCTTTTACCTGGTTTACCTGACTTTTCCTCTGAAATGTGTAGATTGTATTTTACTCTGAAATAGTCAATATTATCTCTAAAATATACCTAAATACATGTTATTCTCAGTTTTAGGTCTTTGGGGTATCATAAGAAAAATATACAATATGAATTTCTCCTTGAAAAGTGTATAGGAAAAACATTGTTAAACAGTCTTTTTGAGAACAGCCATGTGTTGCATGTAAATGAGTGGACATTTGAAAGGTCTTTGGCTTCTAAGAATCACAAAATTTTTAAGAAAAGTGAACTGTTTATCCTTGTAAAACATAACAATTAAGCCTCAATAAAAAGAGGTACAAGGAATATGACAAAAGATGAAAACAAGTCCAGATGACTTGAGGATAAAAAGAAATGGTTATAGATAAAGTTCTAATTTCCTAACATGTTCAATGGTCGAATAAATGTTTGTGTAAAAGAGTTTAAAGATTAAATTGCCTTAAACTGCCTTTTCTTCCTTTAGAAAATAGACACAAGATGGCTATTTGTAGGAACTGATATTTTCTGTAATTGAAATGATAAATAAATAGAGCAATGTAAAACCCAGGGTGGTTTCAGAGTTTGAGCTGGGAGTATTGCATTTACACTTTCCAAGTTTCCTTTCTTAACTTGTGACTCTGGGGCTGAAATAATGATCTCTTTTTTCCCTTTAAAATAAATCTTTCCCTGCTTCTAACTACCAGGGGAATATTATGAAAACATTCAGAACTAACATTACAGAACTAACATTGCTAAAAACCGTGCATCAGCATTGTGAAAAGGCCTCTAATCCCAGAGAGAGAAAAACTCCAAACATTATCAACAGTGCAGAGCTCTTTACTGTTGATTTTGAGAAACACTAAGTTTGGGGTTCTTGCTGCTCATTTAGCAAAAATAAGCTTAGGACACATGAAGAAAAGAGAAGAATAGAAAAGAAAGGAACCATATAGGAAGCATTTCCTTTCCCTTCACCTTAGTATCTAACAAGCAAGTAACCTGTCTTATTCTCACAGGAGAATTGATACAAGGGAAAGATGAGAGGGGAGGAGAGAAGGAGAGGCGTGTCAAGCTTCAGGGGTGATACTTCTTCCTCCTTGCTGCTTTGTTCCTCCAGAGAAAGAGACAGGAGACAGGAACCTGTTTTACTGCACCATGCCCTCCCTGCTGTTGTGGAACTGAGCAGGGGATATTAAGCAGCTCTGGTTAAATGGCATATATCCTCAGAATAAAAGTAAAAGAAAAACTAACACAAATGTCCCCACCTCTCCAAGGGTGGTCTGGCTTCTATTAGCATTTCGTTACTTTAACTGTAATAATAGACTACAAAAAGTAGTACTTTTACTGTATTAAGCACACCATGTATACCTCTACCACAGCACCTACAGCTTTTTTTATTATTTTTGTTTGTTTCACCATTTCATCAGTTGATCATGAAATCCTTGAAAGTATCCTTGAGTCCCTAGGACCTTTTTGAGTGCCCAGCACAAGTAGGCATCTACTGACTCCCAGGAATAATGTTAATTGATTTTGCATGGATAGTAAATGGAGGTTTAAAAGGATTATGTAATTTGTTCAGAGCCACCAGCTAGAGGGGACAAGTCTAGGCAGGGGGAAAGGCTCCTGACAAGCTATAAAGTCTCTCACATTTATGGAATGAATACAGGAAGCTCCCTTCATCTCTCCCAACTGTGATGACCAACTGTGATTTCAGATAGCTCATATTTTTTTTTTCTCGTGGTTATGGTTTATTACAGGGAAAGAATACATATGAAAATCATCCAATGCAAGAAGTGCAGGCAGAGTTCAGGAGCAGTACCAAATGCAAGGCTTCTATTGTCTTCTCCCTGTAGAGTCAGGATGTATTGCTCTCCTAGCATGGATGTGTGACAATACGCATGGAGTATTGCCAATCAAGATAGCCCATATTTTTAACATGGGGATCTGAAAAGCCTACCTTTTCACTGTCATCAAAATATATTTTAGGGAAGTGGATGTGGCTCAAGCAATTGGGCTCCCATTAACATAGAGGAAGACCAGGGTTCTATGTCCAGGGCCTCCTGGTGAAGGCATGCTGGCCCACATGGCAAGCTGGCCCACGTGAGTGATGGCCCACGTGGGAGTGCTGCCCCATGCAGGAGTGCTGGCCCACATGGAGAGTTGGTGCAGCAAAATGGCGCAACAAAAAGAGACACAGGGGAGAGAGAATAAGAGACACAGCAGACCAGGGAGCTGAGGTGGCACAAGAGAATGATTGCCTCTCTCCCACTCCAGAAGGTCCCAGGATCAGTTCCCGGAGCTGCCTAATGAGAATACAAGCAGACACAGAAGAACACAGAGTGAATGGACACAGAGAGCAGACAACGGGGGCGGGGAGGAGGAAGTGGGGAAAATAAATAAATAAATCCTTAAAATATATTTATATAATTTAGCACTATATATGCCACAATTCCACAATTGGTTCCTGTCCTCTAGGAAGCCATAAATAAGGGCAGTTACATTATAAGAAACACAAATATATAAAGGACATGCGGCCTGAAAAATAAGAACATTGTCCTAATACATTAAGGAGCCATAAAATAGTATTCAAGTTACACTAAAATTAGAGCTGACATATCAGTTTTCTTTTTTATTGAGAAGCATTATTGGTGGGTGTTCCTAGGCAAGAATCTTCCCTTCTACTTCTCTCTACTCTCCTTTGTAAAGTGGGTGATTGTGATAAAAGTGCTTTGGATATAGTCTATACCCCTTTGTTTCATAAATCAGGACAGCAGGAGGGAACAGTTCCTCTGGGGTTAAATTAGTATTCCAATGAAGTAAATTCCCAGGGTAGAGTTCTTCCTGACTGTCCACCCACTTCTAAACAATTCTCATTTTTTCGATCCAATTGTATCAAACCTATGCTCATGTTTGCCCCTCACCACTGGAAGTCCAGTTCACACCTCAGCACCTGAATTCTCATCCTACTTGGCCATACCATTCATAATCTGAGTCAATTCTCTCCTTTCTCCCCTCACAGTCTTTTCACTAGGCCTTTGGAACTGTCTTCTGACATCAGAAAGGTATCCTCAACCTCTTTTCTGAATATTTCCTTCACTTCTATGCCTCACAGGAAATGTATCTGTCTCTGAGGATACCACTCTCCCTTTCCAATGGAAGCTGTTGTTTCTGTTTTCTTCTCACACACCACCTACTCCAGGGACATGAAGAGGATGACATATACAGCTTGATTCCCACTGTGGCTTCTAACTATTGCTCCTTCACTCCCATCAGAGCAGAGCCAATTTATCTACTGGGTATTCCAGGAACAGTGCCTCGAGCCCACATGACATTTGGTGGACTTGGAAAATGTTTTAACTTCTTTTAAAATAAGAAGGAAAAAATGAATATAATCCCATTATAATGGACTTTAAAACATAATTTTTAGCCTTTTTTTAATGAAGGAAAGGCTCTGCAAAAGCAAATATGCCTTAGGCCCAGGAGAGACATCACAGCCCTGCTTCGTACTCCCAGCTCTTTCCAATCACCTGCCACCAGGATTCACCACCTCTACTCCCTGCTTACCCACCAAAGGACCAGAATTCTGCCCCTTCTCTATTAAGGACCAGAGCTCCTGTCCACCACTTCGCCCTCCTTCCAGACTTCAATACCAGGTGTAGACTCAATGCAACAGGTCATACTCCTAGATCAATTGCCCCAATGGAATGGAAGAAGTGTGTGTTTGGGTGGGTGCAGAAGTGAAGAACAAGGAAAGGGCCAGGGCTAAGGCTGTAACACCCTAGGTGCTTCTGTCTCAGCTCTGATCATCCTGGACATTGGGAAGGGATAGAGGATGCAAGTAGAAGGTCATGGTGGGCCTGGTGAAAAGACCTGGGGGAGACAGGGGATGGCATAACCATTGAGGTCAAGGACAATGCAACCATTTGAGCTTTTCACCACTTATTCTCTCCCTCTCTGTAATGGATTGAATCATGTACACCCAAAATAAATGTTCATATTCTAACCATGGTCCCATGAATGCAAATTTATTTGTAAGTATGATCTTTGAAGGGGTGTTAATAGTAAAGATGAGGCCACAGTGGATAAGGTGAGTCCTAATGCAATATAACTGGTGTCCTCATAAGCAAAGAAAATTTGGATACAGAGAATTAGAGAGACACAGAGAGATGGTCAGGTGATGAGACTGAGTTTACCATGGATGCCAGCAAGCTACTGCCAGAACTCTACAGACTTCAGAAGAAGTATGGGCCACTGGTGCCTTGATTTCTGAATTCTAGCCTCCAGGACTGAGACAATACATTTCTACTGTTTAAGACAACTAATCTATGGTACTTTGTTACAGCAGCCCTGGCAAACTAAGAGTTTCTCTGCACTCTTGGCCACTCTCATTTACTTGGCAGGGTCAGGTGAGCCAGGGAAGGATGCCCAACTGGTGTGCTCACAGCCCAAGGCTGCTAAGGATCTGCCTGGGTTCTGGTCCTGTCTCAGCAGAGACATCAGACCCTCTGCTCCTGAGTGCCCTGCTCCCTGAAAGCTGCATGCGAGTTTCCAAGGTGCTTCAGCACATCCCATCAGGAAAGAAAATACTCATCAAAACAGAGGAAGAAAAATTCCTGAATCTTTATTTCCCCCAAAGCAACCCAGGTTCTTGAAGTGCAAAGTAGAGAGAAGAGCTCAATATGTGTGCATAGCAGCTCTTCACGTTGAAAAAACTCAGAGCAGCGGGGAGCATTCGTTAAATAGGAGAGGGAGAGAGGCTCTGCTTCAAAGGCAGGAAGCGAGTTTGCTGCTGATGGGGCAGACGTGTTTGTTTTAGCCTGCACTAGGCTCCTCGGTGGGGAAGGATGATTGCCTGGAGTCAGAGAATGACCCTGCCCCAGGCATCTTTCTTTCTCTCTCCCTCTGGCTCTTTCACTCTCTTTCTTGTTAAAATACAGATTTACATCAGGAAGCAGCCCAGCTTCATAATGATGGCGACTGCCTCTGTGCAGATATAATCTCTGATTGATGGGATATACAGAGGAAAGGAAACTGACAAAAGAGAGTTTGTGAATTCACTCTAAGATTCTAATCACTGTCAGGCCCTACCAGCCTCCTTAGGCATAACATTGGGCAAGTCAGAGATCAGCATTGTGTGTTGCTGTTTCCCTTGCTTCTCTTTTTCTTTAAATCACTGTTTACTTTCCTAACAACTTACTCAACTTGCAAATTCCAGCCTTCCCCTCCCTTCTTACATAAAGTAAAACAGAAGGGGAAATTCTTGTTTGTTGGTTAAATCACTGCTCTTCCCTGGAGCCAGTAGCAGAACTGAATTTATTGGCCCACTTTGGAACTTTCAGTGTTAAGTTCCTTCCAATGCAATGCTCCAAGGTTATTTGCTTAACAGTTTTGCTCAGATTTTAAAAGAATAGCATATTAATAAATATTGGGATTTGCAAATACACACTGCCACCACTTAGAAGCAATTACTCAAAAAAAAGTCAATTTAACATCAGTATACACATGTATTTTTATATCAGTTAGATACTGTTCTGGGACTGGTAGTAAATATAAGGAAACAAAGGTCACATTCATTGCTGATTACTGTGGGATGACAAAGGGAACACATGTTGAACAAGAGCAAGAAAAACCATGTTAAACAAAAAAGTTCAACAGGAATATACATATGTATCGTATGCATATGAGGTGTTCCACACATGTGTTGAATGAATAAAGCTCATGTTTTATATTTTATTTTGTATATTTTATGTATTCACCTATAAATGCATTATACTATTTCATCTTGTTGGTCACCTCACTCATACAATGCAATTCATCTGGCTCAAATGAAATAAGGGCAAAGACTTTCCTTCTAAACTGAGAAAATTTGTGAGGCTAAGAAAAAAAATCAACAAACTACAGAAAGCTTCTAAGTCATGACAAGACTATTTAAATAGTATAAGAAAAATTAGCATTTTAAAATGGCAGGGAAGTGGATGGGGCTCAAGCAGGTGGGCACCTGCCTATCACATGGGAGGTCCAGGGTTCGATTCCTAGTACCTATTAAAGAAGAGGAGCAAGACAGTGAGCTGACATCTCAAGGTGATGCAACAAGATGATGCAATGAGGAGACACAATGATAAATCACAGTGAGAGATACAAGAAACAGGGAGTGGGGGTGGCCCAAGTGTGCCTCCCTTCCACATGGGAGTCCTGGGTTCAGTTCTCAGTGCTTCCTAAAAAGAAGACAAGCTCACAATGAACAGACAGCGAGCACAAAGAAAGGGGGTGGAGAATAAATAAAGTAAATCTTTTTAAAAAATGGCACTGCTTATTTTAAAAAAAAGGAATCCATCATTTCTGTGCACTGCACTAAAATACCTTCAGTAGTCCTAAAGTTATCTGGGAATGTGAATGCTCAAATGCTTTCAAAGTTTGTTCATATCTTATTAAATAACTTTTTTGCATAAAGTACTGTTAAAGATAAAAATAGCATGTTGTGAACTTTTACTATTAGATTGTTTTCTCTTTTTTCATGTAGTTTTAAATTGTTTTAGTTTAATTATAAATACCTAAACCCATTAAGACATTTGTGATTTTATCGAAGGGTCATTGTGCAGGGAGAAGTCAGCCCAGAGAGTTCCAATAGCAAATGATCTGTCAATAGATTTGATATCAAGTTTGACTCACAACCATTTTGTTTGGACTCTTCAGTGGGAACAAAACAGTTCAGCTAATCAATTATAAGCCAAAAAAATGGGAATTTGGAAGATTTGTGTCAGTCCTTGTCATAGGTAAAAAGGGGGTCATCAGAAAGTATAATCCAATTCATAGGGGAAAGGGAACACTGAAAGGGTGGGGGACTTTCTTAACCTTTGCTGTTTTCCAGGATCACAGGGCTCAGGTAAAGGTCAACATTGTCATTCTCAGTCCATTTGTCACCTAGAACTAAACTGTCTTACATCTTTGAGCACTCACCTACTAGGTGGCTTGACTTAGTTATGCAGCTTTTCATTTATTGGTATATCATCCATTGAGGGGTTCACATTACTGTTATGAGATACCTTGCAGAATAAGGTAAATGATGATTCTCATATAGATATAAAAATGAACACGTTTTAACAATTTACTCTGCTCATTAATCAATGGGCAATGGATAAGTAGTTCGAAAGGGAACCCAAAAGTATAGCTACTTTCAGATTGGGAATATTTAAATGAATATGCAAATTAATGCAAAACAGATTTTCCAAAAGTAGTGGAAGGAAGACAACTGAACTCCTCTACAGGAATTATTTTGCACAGCTATCAATTGCCTACAATCTACAAAGTGGTAAAATAACTCAAAGACAATGGAAGACTACAATCAGGTAACCTGGAACAGTGTTCGTTAGACAATGCATAGTTCTCTATTGAAACACAAACTTTTTTCTACATTGCCTTTAGAAAGAAGCCCAAACCCCTGTCCCCCCATCTCCCCAAGATGGTTGCCTCATCTATCTGCTCATTGTCTGCTCACTGAATCTGTTCATTGTCTGCTTGTCTTCTTTAGGAGGCACCAGGAACCAAACCTGGGACTTCCCATGCAGGTGGCAGGCACCCAACTGCTTGAGCCACATCTGCTCCCCCAGAAGCCCAGACTTTTTAGTGTGCTTTGCCAGCCTCTGGCCCCTCTTACCACTCAGCTGTATTTCCATGCCTTTCCTCACTTTCCACTGTATTCTGTGCTCTCCCAAGCTATACTCTCTTAAGGAAACTAGGGCTATTTCCTCTGCCCCAGGACACTTTTCTTCCTTCCTCACCATCTGGGCTTCTCCCCACTCACCTAACCAAACTCTATTCATCCTTCAGATCTCTGCTTTGTTCTTTCTTCCTCTGCAAAGTCTTCCTTATCTCATTCTTCCCCACAAATGTAAGATGTCACTCTGTTGTACTCCCACGGAATGCTTTATCACTTTCCACACTTACCAAAAATTGCTTGTTTAATTTTCTGCCTTTCATACAAGAGTGTAACTATATTAGTCAGCCAAAGGTGTGCTGATTTAAAATACCAGAAATCTGTTGGCTTTTATAAAGGATATTTATTTGGGGTAGAAGCATACAGTTACCAGGCCATAAAGCATAAGTTACTTCCCTCACCAAAGTCTATTGCCATGTGTTGGGGCAAGATGGCTAATGATGTATGCCAAGGGTTCAGGCTTCCTGGGTTCCTCTCTTCCCAGGGCTTGTTTCTGTCTGGGCTTAGCTGCTCTGCTCTCTCCACAAGGGCAGTTGTAGACTATCAGGCCACCAGCTCTGTCTCTCTCCCTGGGGCTCAATCTCTCCAGGATCAGCTGCTCTGTTTCTCTGTGTGCTTACTTCATAGGCTCCAGCTCAAAACTCAAAACTCCCTTCTCTGTGGTACAGTTTCTCTGTGAGTCCCTACCCACCAAGGGGGCAGGGACTCAACATCCTGCTGACGTGGCTCAATCAAAGTCTCAATCATTATTTAATCAAGGAAAGTGAAACCTCTGAATCCAATATAATTTAATATGCCCATAGGAACAAACCAGTTTACAAACATAATCCAATATCTATTTTTGGAATTCGTAAACACTATCAAACTGTTGCACTCCACCCTCTGAATTCCAAAAAGACACTACAAAATTAAAAAAAAAAAAAAAAAGTAGATCAGTAAAATGCTGAATACAGAATCATATCTCAATTAGTTTAAAGAAATACAGTTTGTCTTGAGGCAAAGTCCCATCAGGCTATAGACCTGTGAAACTTAATGAAACAACTCATCTGCTTCCAATACACAAATGGACAGACAAAGGAAAAACATTTTCATTACAATAACGAGGAATTGGGAGGGAAATATGAGTAACTGGGTTCTCTGCAGTTCAATAAACCTGCAGGGCATACTCCATTCAATTTCAAAGTCTGAAAGTCATTCTTTTATTTTTATTTTTTTACTGTATTTTTTTAAGATACATAGATCACAAAAAATGTTACATTAAAATATTATGAGGTTCCCATATACCGCACACCCCAGACCCCACACTCCTCCCACATCAACAACCTCTTTCATCATTGTGGCAAATTCATTGCATTTGGTGAATACATTTTGGAGCACTGCTGCACTTCAGGTTTACATTGTAGTTTACACTCTCCCCCAGTACATTTGGTGGGTTATGGCAGGATATATAATGTCCAGCATCTGTCCCTGCAATATCATTTAGAACAACTCCAAGTCCCGAAAATGCCCCCACATCACATCTCTTCATCCCTCTCCCTGCCCTGAGCACCATGGCCACTTTCTCCACATCAATGATACAGTTTCTTCCATTACTAGTCATAACAGTTCTACAGTAGAATCCCAGTAAGTTCATGCTAATCCATATTTTATTCCTCATCCTGTGGACCCTGGGATGGTGATATTCACTCTACCTCTATATCGAGAGGCGGCTTAGATCCCACATGGTTGATGGATGTAATTCTCCTGCTTGGAATTGTAGGCAATCCTGGTCCCCCAGTGTGGTGGTCAACCATCTTCACCTTCCTGCCAGTTGACCTGGGTAAGTCCATTCTTAAGATGATGGTTTCTTCTCCCTGGGGCCTCATGAGGCCCCACCCCTTCCTCAGGCTTGCCAAATGGCCATTTTCTTGGTTCCACCATCATCAAGCATCTGGGTAGTGACCAAGCTCCAGACCTCACTGTCAAAGAGCCTTGAAGTGATTGCCATACTTTACCCATTCTTTGGGTTAGAGTAGTAACCCCCCTAGTACAGTGAGGTGAAGGCAACATCCTCCCTAAACGCTGGCATATAGGTTCAACCCTCTCAGAGAAATGAGTTGGTGATCTGGCCTACCCTAATCAATGGCGGACAGGCTCTCAGACCTATGGGACATCGATTGCAGCCTCCCTAATCCTTGGGGAATGTTCTCCACCCTTTCTGAACTTGGGGAGGCAAAACTCTCCCTGAAGATCAGATAGGAACATCTACCCTCTTCAACTGCCAGGGCAAATTCATCCTCTTTGGCTGACTAATACAGAATTTGGTACCGGAGAGTAGAGTCATGCTTCTGTAATTACCAAAATGCTGGAATGGTTTTACAAACAAGTAGGGGTATTTTTTTTGGAGGAATTGTAAGATGCTTGGTAGAAAAGACCTACAGAGCTTTGAAAAGAGTGTTGATAGTAATATGGACTCTAAAGAGACTTTTTATGAGGCCTCAGAAGGAAATGGCAAAACTGAAGCAGGCTAATAAGATAAGGCATTAATAGACAGATCTGGAACCTGGCAGAGAGACCATGTGGACATCAGTAACCCCCAAAATGGCTGCTGGAAGACCCCCATCCCCAAGATTCTGCTATCCAGAACAAAAACTTCTTCTGGGAGCAAGGAAAAGCCCCAATGTTCTCTAGAAACTTTATCATTGGGTCCTCACTAGGAGATTGATGGGTGGGGTAATCAATCAAAACAGCTGGAACCCCTCCCCTGCCATTAGCAAAGGAGTGGAATAATTAATAGTTTATAAAGCAAACCAAGAGGCCTGAGTGCTCTCACCCTGCTCTCTTGCCTCTGGACCCATTCCTGCCTTCTGTTTTCCTCTCTTGCCATTTTTCCTCTGCCATGTGGCCACGCAAGTAAACCTGGGGATTTATAATCTATCACGGGGAAGTGTAGCTTGTAAATCAGCCCTCTTTACCCCTTTTCACCCCCTTCCTCTCTACCTGGGCCCCCTGCTCTGTTATTTTCTTCCATTTCTCTTTGCTCCCTACCTGAATAAATTACTGGCCTAACTCACCTGGCATGCTCTTGAAATTCATTTCTGCAGCACAGCCAAGAAGCTAGATAAAATCTGGTAACAAAACTATTATTGGAAACTGGAGGAAAGGCAATCTGTATTTTAAAGTGGCAGAGAACTTAGCAAGATTGACTCCTGATGTTTTATGGAAGGCAGAATTTGCAAATAGCGAGCCTGGGCATTTAGCTGAAGAACTTTGCAAAGTAAACTCAGAGAATGTGGCTTGGCTTCTCCTTGCAGCTTATAGCAAAATGCTAGATGAGAGAGAAAGCTGAAGACTGAACTCTTGGGCACAAAGAAATCAGAAACTAATTCTGGAAATTCCAAGCCTCTGGAAATTAAGTCCCCTGATGATAGTGCCCCATTTGAGGACTTAACAAAACTTGGAACTTGTAAATCAGGATTGAAAATACAGTTATCTAGGAAGGGCTTGTGGAAAGTCTTACTGCCTGATGGCATGGACCCCCTACTTCCCACATGGTAAACCAACAAACTTTTTGAGATAGTTGTATGAACAAAATCATTGTCAGCTTGGAATTAAAGGGACATGGAAGGGAGAGATTGAAGGGGAAATGACTTCAAGAAAAAAACCATGGAAGCTGAGATCTAGAATTAAGACATCACCTTGGGCCAAGAAAGGATTCCCACTCCTGGTACCAAATTCTGTATTAGTCAGCCAAAGGGGTACTGATGCAAAATACCAGAAATCTACTGGCTTTTATAAAGGATACTTATTTGGGAGTAGAAGCTTACAGTGGCCCAATCAAAGCCTCAGTCATTATTTAATCAAGTAAAAATGAAACCTCTGAATCCAATATAATGTAATATGCCCAGAGGAACAAACTAGTTTAAAAACATAAACCAATATATATTTTTAGAATTCATAAACAATATCAAACTGCTACTGTAACTCAGAGAAAGCAGGAACTGTATCTACCAACATCTATTGTCTCTCTGGCCCTATGCCTGGCCCATGTCAGAAGCTCAATAAATATTTGTCAGAAGAATGAAGGACAGATACAATAATAAATATGCATGCTACTGTGCTGTAGAAAATCCAAAGATAAATTCATTTGTGGCTGAAGATTAAGGAGGGCAATCTGGAAAGAAGTTGGATCTTGAAGTAGGTGGGACCATGAGGAAAGAAAAGACTTTTAGAGAAAAGTTATTGTATAACCAACAGCTATGTGGGGAAACAGATTGTGCAGAAGATTGCAGTTGACTGGAGCATAAGCAAAGAGTCAACCTTGAGAAGTAGTAGAAAATAACACACTAAAAGGAGGCAGAAGTGAGTACCTGGAAGATGAAGTGGTCCCAGTTATAAGGAACGGCATTCATTCCATCAGATATGATGAGCCAATGAAGGGTTTCCAGCTGGGAGCTATCCTAGGCATGACAGGCCTATTAGAAAGCATTGGTTCATTTCGAGAAGTGTTAAGTAGATCCTCATTAGCATAGAGATGGCCCTTCAAGAAATTCAAGGTGATTAAGGAAGGGAATGGAGAAGAGGAGAAGCAGAAAATATGCAGAGCAGGTCAAAGTTTCCTGGAATGCCATAACCATAAACTTAATTCGCTGGCTGTTTATATAGCAGAAGTTCATCTCCTCAATGAAGTCTTCTGAAAAACTGTAGTCAAGTTCCAACTCTTGACTGATAATTATCAGCGTGATCCTAAGCAAGTTATTTTAATCTCTACAGGACTCATTTTCTCTATCTCTAAATGAAAAGGAAGGGATTGTGCAGATTAGTGCCACTCAAGATAGTTTGGGCTTCGCTCATTAGAAATGAAACTCCTACCTATTTAATCAGAATCTGCATTTTTAGCAAGATCCTGATGTGATTCATATGCACACTGATCCAGAGTTGCTCTCAGTTCTCTTCTGAGAATACTACCTTCGAGTGAAGATAAAGGCATGGTCTGAATGTGGAAGAAGAAAAGAATATTATTCAGAACTGACATTCTCAAATAAAGATTGGAAGAGATGGGAAGCGGACTTGGCTCAGTGGTTAGGGCATCTGCCTATCACATGGGAACTCCGCGGTTCAAACCCCGGGTCTCCTTGACCCGTGTGCAGCTGGCCCATGCGCCGTGCTGATGCGCGCAAGTACCACCATGCCAAGCAGGGGTGTGCCCCATGTAGGGAAGCCCCATGCACAAGGAGTGCGCCCTGTAAGGAGAGCCACCCAGTGTGAAAGAAAGTGCAGCCTGCCATGAATGGTGCTGCCCACACGGAGAGCTGACACAACAAGATGATGCAACAAAAAGAAACACAGATTCCGTGCTGCTGAGAACAACAGAAGAGGACAAAGAAGAACACGCAGCAAATAGACACAGAGAACAGACAACTGGGGGGGCGGGGAAGGGGAGAGAAATTTAAAAAAAGAAAAAAGATTGAAAGAGAAATTGAAAGCAATAGCAATTTCACAAAAAACTAAAACTTAGCCCAGTTCTAAATATTTCATGAGGTCCTAGAAATCCTGTTTCCTCATAACTGCTGTGAAAAGATCTGCTATAGAAGAGCTCTTTTTGTTTTGTTTTTAAGACAGAGAGTTTCACCCCTACACCTTGATTTGATTTGGTTTCTGTGAGTAGATGGAAGCCTCAGTGCTTTGGCTACATATTCTTCATTTCAGTCTTTCTCTGCCTGTTCCCTTATCAAATCCCAGTCTCCAGCCGGACAAGCATCTCTCTCCTCCTGGAAGGAGTATTAACTAACAGAACTTATCAGAATCTCAAGTAAACAATTCTCTCTTTTTACTCCTCTCTTTTTCATTCTAGGGCTTATGCTTTTAGGGTTCACATTTTTTTCCTATTTCTTGTTAAAAAGGAAATTTCAACAACACACTGAGGGCCCTTCCTTTTTTTTTTTAAGGTCTCTGTCACAATGTCCTTCTTCATTGACAGGTAACATACAATGCCAGGGATCATGAGGAATTACTTGTGTCACTAATTATTGTCTGTGGACTCGGAGACTCTGATTACTCCTCTTCCTTTGGTCTCAGAGATGAAAGCATAAATGTTGGGTTAACAACCTTTCTGTGATTAAATATCCATGCAAAAGCACAAATGCACACGGGACAAGGTCATAAGAAATGTCAAAAAATAATTAGCAGCATGTTTTTCCTGTGGAGCATGTAGAAGCACAAGTAAAGAATGAATGCAGAGCAGAATTGCAGACCAAACATAATGTGGGCTGAGGATGTGCTCATTGCAGCAGGTTTCCTGACAACAGTGAGTTCTAAAAAATATCTAAAAAAATCATTATCATCCTACAATATTTAAAGAATAAATTAATTAAAGCTCTTTGTGGTCTATGATCTCAGAGAAGCAATTGCATGATGGAATAGATAGCACACACTCTACCACATGTAGAGAGGAAAGACCATTTTCCCCTTGATGAGACTAGAGAGCCTAATATCTAGTACAGTGCTTGGTGGAGTTAACAATGTTGGATTTCACCTGAGCCCTGTGCTTCTGGAAAACAATGAAGAGGCCATATGGAAATGGAGGCAGAGATGATAGTGCTGCATCTGCAAGCCAAGGGATGTTAAGGGTTACCAGCAAATAATAAGAGCTAGAAGAGGCAATGAAGGGTCTCCCCTACAGGTCTGAGGGAGCATGGTCCTGCTAATACCTTGATTTGGACTTCCATCCTTCAGAACTGTGAAAGAATACATTTCTGTTGTTTAAGACCCCTAGTTTGTGATACTTTGTTCCTACAACCTTAGGAAACTTAAGTCTTTTAAAAATACATGGTCTCACTATATATATATATGTGTGTGTGTGTGTGTGTATAACAAAATGTGTGTTAATTAACCTTTGGTTAAGATTCTTTCCTTCCCTAGGTCTCTAAAGTTTAGCCTCAGCTAGGACAGCCTGTCTTGAGAATAGACTGGCCTCAGGGTAAAACTTTCTCTGATTTAATGTCTGATCTTGCTACTCGCATCTATCCTACTTCCTCACATCTAGTTCTTTCAAGCCTTGTTTACTCCTGCATGTAAAAGAAAAACACTTTTGCCTAACTTTTCAGATGCTTGCACATTACCCCTATTAAAATAGTCTTCACCCCACCTCCTCCCCCTTGCAATTATCCTTGCAAATAAAGTCTGTGTTTACCAAGTCCAGATTTGTTTTTTATTTGGCATAGTTTATGGCACATTTTAAGCATTCTGTAATATTTGATAATAAATGGATGGCAGGCAAAGATACTGAATGAGCCAAAAGCTCTCCTCCATGGAGCTAATCTGCAATAAGTAAAGATGTTCAGATGAAAATATATTTGTAGACAGAGTGATGAATGGAAGTGCTAAATAACACTAAAGATACTGGCATTGATGGTTTATTTTCTGTTGTAATAAGTACAGGGATCAGTTTGGAATATTCTCTAATGGTTCTCTAAAAGTAGTATGTCTTTTGAAGTCAAACACACCTGACTGCCATGTTTTAGTAATTAACTATATACAAATCACCTAACCTACTTGAACCTCAGTCTCTCTTCTGTAAAATAGGATAACAGCACCTACTTCATTAATTTTTTGAAATAATGAATTAAAATTATATACATATAATTGCCTAATGCATTATCTGATACATAGCAGTTTTTCAAACTACTTTCTTCTTTCTTTCCTTCCATATTCAACATCTGCTCTGAGATATGAAGTAGACAATGAAATATAGTGGCAAAATAACCATGAACCCTTCCCTCGCAGAGCTTATTGTCTAGTAGAAAACACCGCCATTAATCAAATTAGTATGATAGGAACTTTTGAAAGTGCTGTGAAAGTAAAATGCAAGGATGGATAAATATTCAAGTGAGATGATTTGGCTAGCAGTGGGGAGAAAGATGAAGTCAGAGGAGGCTTCCCTGAGGGAGTGATTTTAGACTTGCAATTTAGAGTTCAAATAGAAGTTCCTTTGCCAGGTGGGGGAAGAGGATGGCAAGCCTTCTGGGGTACAGTACTGTTTTGTAAAAGTCCTGCATTGATAGGGCTTAGAGTTTCTCATTGATCTGAAGGATATCCAGAGTGCTTAGAGAGTGCCATGTGAGCCAGATCATGCAGTTTTAACTCTGTTTTGATTAGCATGCTTTCATCTTTACATAACAAAAAAATTTTTTAATGAAAGTGGCTTAATTTATAAGCATAATTATTGTTTACTTAATAAATTTGGAAACAGGTGGCTCTAGTGTTATTCAGTGGCATCATGATTTGTTATCAAAGATGCAGGTCTGCCAACTTCAGCATTTTGGTTTTCATTATCAAATGCATATCATAGGCTCTGCAGAGGGTTACAGAAGCTCCAGACTCATGCCATCACAGGATAGCTTCCAAAGCAAGAAGGGAGGGTGAGCACAGTGCTTCTCAAACAAAATCGGAGTTCCATTGGCAAAGTAAAAAGAGGGAATGTCTGCTGCGGAGGCAACCAAAACTCTGTGCCAAGCCATTTTGAGGACTTTGCTCTTTATCTTAAAAGCAAAGGAGTGAAATATTCAGATTACAGGAAAGAATGGATGTAAGGAGATTAGTTAGGAGGTGTATTTACCAAGGAAGTTAAATGCCCCAAAAATGTACTCCTAAATCTCACTGGTTTAATAATATAAAGATTTATTTTTTATTCATACCACAGTTCAATCAGGTTTTTTTTAGATGGTTTTCCAAGCAGTGAGTCAGAGATCCAGGATCCTTATAGTGGTTTGTTTTGTTTCATTCCGTTCTGTTTTTTAATCATTTTCTAGGGTCTCAGAAACGTCCATTGAATCTCCTGCACACAGCTAGGATATAAAGGAGGGAAAGACAGAAGGATGGTAAATTGTACTGAGGTTTTATGGTCACATTATTTCTGCCCAAATTCCATTGTCCTGATTCAGTTACATAATCCCAGTCAATCAGGAAAAGAGATTGAAAAATGTAGTTTTCCTGTGTGTCTGAAAGAAAATGAAGCAAATTTGGCAATTGCATAGCCCTGCCTCTGCCACAGAAGAAACGATGGTGCCTGAACCAAGTGATGATATTGATGATGGAAAGAAGTTGAAATATTCAAGAAATATTTATGAAGCAAAATCTACAGGATATATGAGGGATGAAGATTGAGTTCTAGGTTTCTGGTTTGGATAGTGCATGGATGACAGTAGGATGAGAAGACCTTTGTTTATATAAATGGAAAAGGTTTGGGTATGATTAAGTGCTGTTTAAAAGGACCTACCAGAAGGAAATGGGACAAAAGAATGACTAAGCTTCCTAAAAAGATGCAATTTCAGAAGGTATTAGAATCCACAGCACAGACATTGACCTTAAATAGAAAACACAACGCCAATTTTATTGTAATAAAGAGGGGGGAAAGAGAAGATTGGCACAGATGCAGATGGTTATGTAGATTTTGAGGGGATGATGGAAAGCAGGGGGCAAGTTATTCGAATTCTTATTTCATTGTTTTTACTTTCTCTGATAAGTAGGAAGTAAGACCCTGTGCTGAGAATGAGGAAAGAAAGTAGAGATATCTGAGGTTCAAGGAGAAGGGAGGAGAGTTGTTGCACAGTGGTGAAAGAAACTGAAAGGAGAATGTACCAAGACGGTTTGGCAGTGACAAGGTTGGTGATTAGGAATTTATAAGTGTACCAGTCAGTCTTGGTATGGATTTACTCTTTAGCACTCCGCTGCCTGGGAACAAGTATGTATCTCATCATGTTCACGTATCAGAGTTAGGATTTTACCAAACAAGTGTTATTAAAAGAGAGGTAAGAGTTAAAAACTAAAACAATCTTGAGCAGATAATGTAAATGAATGAAGTGGGCCCTCTGCTAGGCAAAAGGGAAGGCTAGGGATTGTAGTAAATGAGAAAGTGCATGCCACACAAGTCAGGAAAGTCAAATTATAAATCAGAAGACAGCTTGTGGAGCTACACATCAGCAAAAAAAGGAATTAGCTGAAGTAGTTTATTTAGGGAATTCTTGGTCAACAATCAGTTGCAATGCTCTTTCACTTACTAGAACCCAAATTAAATAAAGTAGGAGATTTAGAACTCCAAAATACAGAATTGAGAAAAGAGGTTTTCAATAAATATTTTAAAGTCTTGACTCACATAATGTAAATAACAATCAGATATTCCTCACATTGTATTTTTAGCCTTCCTTTCCAAGGTCTGAGGAGAGACCTTTCCTATATTGTAGGGGTACACATGGAATTCTACCCACAGTCATGTTCCTTGGGGCTGATCTGCTTGTGCTTTTTATAGTTAGCATGCTTGACAGTGACATCATTTAACTACAACTTTTCTTTTTCTCACTTGTGACACTAAGGGTCACACTTGATTTTCATGCCTTTATCTTCATTTTGTTTGTGACTGTGTTGGGGCCAACTGGTATTATTTTAACTGTAATGAACTAATAAGAAAAGAACTGAGATAGACTTAAGATAAAAGGATGCTTTGGGGGTCAAGTAAAAGCCAAATCATGGTGGCCATTGTGGGTATGCTAATGAATATTTAACAGTAATTTGAATAGAAAAATGAGACCAACAAATAGAACTGCCACATGATATGTAGCAGTATAGACGTATTGAATTTCAAAGAACCAATTCTATAAGAATAGTCAACGCCACATTAATGTTTTAAGTAACAGAATTCTAGCAAAAAGACATTATTATATTAGGATTATTAATTTGAAGTTTTCTGTTTAATTTGTAAATTTGTTTGGTTTTAGAGTTTGTAAGAACTGTGTGTGTATGGAGTTTTACCTAGGTTTATACATAACAGTGTAATAAAAGTAATTTAAGTCAGTGCTGGGATCAGAGTAATAAAAGTAATTTAAGTCAGCACTGGGACCAGAGAATTTGATTCTTTGCAAATTGTCAATACTTTATTAAAGTTTGAGAAACCTGTTTCTTGCCAAACCTCACACCCATTGCTGGAATTATTCCATAGGTAGGGTGGCAATTTAATGTTGGACAGCTTTGATGATGAGAAAGCTCAATTTTTTATTTGTTGAAATTACATTTCCTGTAAGTTCCAAGCATTGGTGGCAGTTGTACTTAAAACACATTGCCTATTTTCTTTTTGTTTAAACTTTGAATTATAGGAGGATAACTATAATTTTTTTGTTATCTGCTTATGTCCTTTTCTTGTTTCCATAAACATTTTTGAGTTTACTTTGGGCAAATTATTGCACATTGGCTTTTTTCCTTTTTTTTTTCTTTGCCTTTCCAAGTTAAACAGTTCCACTTTTTTCAACATTATTCTAATTTGAACATACTCTAACAATAACCACCTTAAAATGTGGCACCCAAAACAAAATACATAGAAAATGGAGCCTTTCATTCAATATCATCAATAATGATCAATCAAAAGAAATTAATACACTTAGCAATGTGCTAGGCTCTAAGAGGGACAGACACAGGAGTATATGGAACACTATTGTTGCCCACAAACATCTTTGAACTTAAAAACCAAGACTGCAATTTTCGATTCTATGTAACATTACAAAATAAACATTTTAGGGGCTGGAGGGTTCGAGAGATTTGAGTTGTTGAGTCATTCCAGTGTCTAATTTTGTTTGGTTCCCGAAAGCTGTATTGGACTCAAATAGGAAGAATACAAATGCTCAAGCTCTTTGCCCAAAGTTTCACAATTAGTATTGGTGTGCCAAAACCTGAACCCAGGTTCCTTGGCTCTTTGTTGAATCTCTTCCCCACTCTTTAGAATAGAAGGTGTCTTTTTTTTTCTTTTTTCTTTTTTTGCTTGAAATAGCAAATCAGTGAAGACATTTACAATATAAGGACCTCGGGAATTTAAAGTTGACAAGATTCTAATTCTTATGACCATTCGCTGTTTAGCCTGCAGGCAGCGAACGCTATTACAATTTTTATAATCGAATCTCACACCCTAGGTACAACGTAAATCCAAACAACAGCGTCCTTCTTTAAAAAAAAAAAAACAACAAAAACCTATTAATACAGGAAGACCACGTAAAGTCCGGAATGTAACCAGATACGCTGTTTCCGGAATCTTATTTACCCTTAAGCAAAATGGTGGGCGCCCTCTGCACATGCGCAGGAGAGGAGCCTGGGCGGGCAGTTGTCCGCGAACGGGAGCGCTTCGGACGCTGATTTGCAGCGAACCGGCTGAGGGGAGGAACCGGAAGGGCCGATGTCGTGCAGCTCCGCTGCTGTCAGTCCCGGCGTCTTTTCGGCGCCCGGCTTCTCGCAGTGCCTACGGCTTTTGTTGCGGTGCCATGGGGGAAGCGGAGAAGTTTCACTACATCTACAGTTGTGACCTGGACATCAATGTACAGCTCAAGATGTGAGAGAAATCCCGAGGGCTGGGAGTGGGATTGCGGAGGTGCAGGTTCGGCGAGGCAGGTTCTCGGGGTCGGGTGAGAACCGGGAGAGCAAAGGCAGGGAAGGCGGTGAAGAGTGGGAGGACCGAAAGGGGCGGTTTAGGAGAAGGATTGAGGATGTGGTCCCTTACAGAACGGGAATAAACCCTTAAGTCCCACAGTATTTTACAGTCTTTAAAGCATTTTGCTGTTCACAGCAACCTTTTGATGGATTATTACTGTCCCATTTTAGAGAAGAAATCAAGGCTCGGTAAAGACGTGGTCCCGCAGTTAATAAGAGGAGTTCGCTTTAGAACGCGGCTGGTGGCTGGCATGGAGACTGCAGAAGTTATGGAGAGTTAGAGACAGGCAGATCTGTAGTTGAGGATGAGATGAGCACGTTAATGCAGTAGCAGGAGCATGGGAGGTGATAGAGGCTTAGCCTGACTCTGGGCAGTCAGGTATTGTGAAGCCAGGGAAGGTGGGAGTGAGTCGAAGATGAGGGTGCCATTTGCAAAGGGACCAGGGGTCCTAGAGGAAAACCTCGGAGCACTATGATTGAAATCAAATAACCAAGGCATGACAGGTTGAGATGAGAATAATGATCCTGGGGGACAGCTAGGACCAAGTTGGAAATTCTGGGATTTTAAGGCAGTAGTATAGAAGCATTTTCATCTATCAAAGCTATCACAAATTATTAACCACAGTATCACTCGTAATCAGTAAATATTTACTGAATATGTTCAATCAGTATTCAAATATGTGACAAGCAGAGGGCTATGTGATACAAGTTTTCAGTTGGTGATAATTAGATCTTTTTCATTTGTGAGGTGCACCTTTAAATGTTTCTTTTATTTTTACAAGTCTCTTACAAATCCTTTTCACAAATCCCTTACTACCCAGTTTATGGTGGTGATAAAAATAACATATCAACAACCGTACCATGCCTTTGTATAATACTTTACACACCCATTTCACGTATTTTCTATAGCATTCATTCCTAGATGCTTATATAGGACTTGTATTGCCATCACCAGGTAAAGAGCTTTTCTTATGTCTCTCTCCTCTCAGTATTTTTTGGGCATGAGAATGCAGGTAGTGAGACTTTTGATCATTAAAAAGAATGAAAAAAAAAAAAACCTGGTGCATTAACACATGCAGGGACACGTGAAGTCAAAAGTAAAGTTTTAAATCAGAGTTTTGGCAAAATATAGTACTAGCTATGCTTTAGCTTCTGAGTCTATCAGTATTAGGATTTTTTTTTAAGGAGTGGCAGAAAGTATCAGTTTTGAATCATTTAATTAGAAAACAGTAAATTCATTTGTTCTGTTTGTTCTCTCCAGACTTTTCATATATTTCTGTGGTTTTAATAGCAACTTATACTTTGATGCTCGCTTCTTAGCACCATAATTGAATATCAAAATGCCCATCATACATGGTCCCTTTGGATGTCTTAAAGCACTTTAAAAACAAATTGTCTAAAGCTGAGCACATCATTAGCTTACCTTTCTAACTCTGATTTTCCTGAATTCTCTTTACCTGATTTTGGTGATTGTTAGCATTATTCCTCAAGTTGGTTAAGACAGAAAACTGAGCTTTATGCTTTTACCTATCTAGGTTTAATCAGTCACCAAGGTGTCTTGAATCTAGCCACTGAGCTCTCTTTTATCTATGCTCTTTCTTCTACCCCAGTACCCCAGCCTTAGTATACCTTTTCATTTTTCAGTTTGACTGAAAATCTTCTAACTGGTCTCCTTGCTTTCAGTCCCACTTCTCTAGTTCTTATACTACAGCCAAAGTATTATAAATATAAATCTAGGTATTACTTTCACATTTCAGATAATTCACCAAACTTTAAAAATTTGTTAATAACATTGATAATTTGAAAATATTACTTAAATGTCCTCACTATAAAAAGTAATTAATGATATATTAGTACTTTTTTTTTTTTTACATTAAGGCTTTGAAATCTGATGTATATTTTACATTTACATCCAACTTAATTCAGCTTAAGCACATTTCAAGTGGTCAGTAGCCACATGTGGCTGGTGACTACCATGTTGGATAGCACAGATCTAAACCATGTTCTTAGCATAGTTGAGGGGCCATACCTGGATCTTTTGATAACTATTCATCTCATCTAGAACTAGCTTCTTTATCCAAATATGCTAACTGTCCTTGCAGAAATCCAGGGGATCCTAAGATAAGACCATCTCGAAACTTCAGTTCTTACCATCTCTGAACCCTTTTGACAGTTTTTTTGTTAACAGTGATATATGTCAATTAGGTTATTTATCAATTCATATATAATCAGAAGTAATTTTTATAATATTTAATAACTAATAAGACATAGTCACTGACCAATGGGAATGGTTGCCTGAAGAATTGGAACCAATGCTGACATGCATGGCTTCTATGATTACAGCTGTGTGTACCAGCTGAATAATTGCTCAGAT
The DNA here is from genome assembly GCF_030445035.2 of Dasypus novemcinctus. Classification (NCBI taxonomy): domain Eukaryota; kingdom Metazoa; phylum Chordata; class Mammalia; order Cingulata; family Dasypodidae; genus Dasypus; species Dasypus novemcinctus. Next base: position 57,808,399 of record NC_080688.1, read on the forward strand.
TGTCCTGGGTTGTTTATTGTCAGCTTCCCCAGTAAGACTGTGAGTTCTTTGAAGGCAGACCTTTGTCTTAACTCATCTTTGCATGCCTAAGACAGCTGCGGACCTGGCCTGTAGTAGGTGCTTCTGTAATGAACAAATGCTACCTTGTATTTAAAAAAAAAAATTAAACTAGTTAACTTGATTTACAAAAAAATCATGTAAAAAATACAGCATTCCCATTTACTGCCCCCATTGTTAACACTTTGCATTAGTGTGGTACCTTTGTTTCAATTGGTGAAATTACTATTATTAATAGAATTATAGTATTATATCAATATATTACTAATAATAGACTATTGATTAAATTACAATATAGTCCATAGTTTACATTATGGTTTATTTTCCCCCCATATACCTTTTAATATTACTAATTATTATATTTAATTTAAATATATTAATTAATATTAATTAAACCTTGCATTATTAATAAAACCTTGCATTAGTGTGGTACATTTGTTATAATTCATGAAAGAACATTTTTATAATTGTACCATTAACTATAGTCCATTGTTTGCAATAGGTTTCACAGTACATTGTACAGAGCTATGTTTTATCTTTTAGTTTTTATTTTAGTAACATGTATGACTTAAAATTAACCATATGTAATTCAGTAGTGTTAATTCCATTCACAGTGTTGTGCTACATTACCATTATCCATTACCAAAACTTGTCCATTACACCAAACTGAAACTCTGTACCAATTAAGCATTTTTTTTAAGATTTATTTTTTATTTATTTCTCTCCCCACTCCCCAGTTGTCTGCTCTTTGTGTCCATTTGCTGTGTGTTCTTCTGTGATCCTTATCAGTGGCACCAGGAATCTTTGTTTCTTTTTGTTGTGTCATCTTGCTGTGTCAGCTTACCATGTATGTGGCGCCATTCTTGGGCAGGCTGTACTTTCTTTCGTGCTGGGCGGCTCTCCTTAAGGGGCGTGCTCCTTGCGCGTGGGGCTCCCCTATGCAGGGGACACCCCTGTATGGCAGGGCACTCCTTGTGCTCATTAGCACTGTGCGTGGGCCAGTTCCACATGGGTCAAGGAGGCCTGGGGTTTGAACTGCGGACCTCCCATGTGGTAGGCAGATGCCCTATCCATTGGGCCAAGTCCGCTTCCCCCAATTAAGCATTAACTCACATTCTCTACCATTTCCCCAGCCCCTGACAACCTGTGTTCTAATTTGTGACTCCATGAATTTGCTTATTCTAATGATTTCCTATCAGTTAGCTAATACAGGATTTGTCCTTTTGTGTCTGGCTTATTTCACTCAACATGCTCTCTTCAAGGTTCATCCATATTGTTATATGTATCAGACTTAGTTACTTTTCACAGCTGCATAACATTCCATTTTAATAAATAGCACATTTTACTTATCTATTCGTCTGTCGGTGGACATTTAGGTTGCTTCCATCTTTTGGCAATTGTGAATAATTCCACTCTGCACATTGGTGTGCAAATACCTATTTGAGTCCCACTTTCAATTCCTTTGGGTGTATACCTAGAAGTTGGATTTCTGGGTCATATGGTAATTCTCTACTTCACTTTCTGACGCACTGCCAAACTCTTCCACAATGGCTGCACCATTTTACATTCCCACCAACTATGAATGAGTACTCCTACTTCTCACATCCTTTCCAACAGTTGTTAATTTCCGTTTTTAATATTAGCCATATTAGGGGTGTGAAATGGTTTCTCAGGGTTTTAATTTGCATTTCCCTAATGGCTAGTGATGCTGGGCACCTTCTCTTGTGCTTTTGGCCATTTGTATATCTTCTTGGGGGAAATGTCTATTCAACTAATTTTTTATTGAGTTATTTGTCTTTTTGTTAAGTTGTAGAATTTCTTTATAAATTTTGGTAATTTAACCCTTATCAGCTATGTGGCTTTCAAATATTTTCTCCCACTCTGTAGGATGTCACTTTATTTTTATAATGAAGTGCTTTGATACACAAATGTTTTTAATTTGTTGAGGTCCCACTTATCTTTTCTTCTGTTGCCCATGCTTTTGATGTAAAGTGTCAGGAGCCATTTGCCTAACACAGTCTTGAAGATCCTTCTGTGTATTTTCTTCTAGGAGTTTTATAGTCTTGTTGTTTATATTTAGTTCTTGGAGCCATTTTGAGCTAATTTTTTCAATTAACAATTTTCGAATGTTTAGTTTGTGCTTGTACTTTTCTGGATTTGGTGGTTATTTAGTTTGCTTAATTGTTCAGCCCCTACTTTTCAGTCTCATCTCTAGCTGCTTCCCCATATGTGTCTTATATATTAGTTGTCCCAAACAACTTGGAGTTCCTCAGACACATTGTCTTGTCTGTTTGCCTTTGTACATGCTGTTCTTTTCCTTTTGGATGACTCCCTACCAGTTTTACTCCTATCTCCTCTATTTGGGTTATTTGTCTGGGATACTCAACCTTTGTCCTTGTGCTAGAGGTAGGTATGTTCTTTGGTATAATGAAAAGAACATTGGCTTGGCTTCCTCTGCCTTGGTTTTTATTCTCAGCTATGTTACTTGGATGAGCGTGATCTCTTGAGTCGCTGCCTTCCCATTTGTAAAATGAGAATATGGTGAAAATTAAGTAGAAGAGAGTATATAAAATGCCTAGCACAGTGTCTGACAATCTTGCTTGTTTCTGGGCCAAGCAGTCTTGGCCCAGTGGATAAGGCATCCGCCTACCACATGGGAGGTCCACGGTTCAAACCCTGGACCTTCTTGACCCGTGTGTAGCTGGCCCACGTGTAGTGCTGATGCACGCAAGGAGTGCCGTGCCATGCAGAGGTTTCCTCCCGCGAAGGGGAGCCCTACACTCAAGGAGTGCGCCCCGTAAGGAGAGCCGCCCAGCATGAAATAAAGTGCAGCCTGCCCAAGAACGGTAGTGCATACACGGAGAGCTGACACAGCAAGATTACGCAACAAAAAGAAACACAGATTCCTGGTGCTGCTTTTAAGGATAGAAGTGGTCACAGAAGAACACAAAGAGAATGGACACAGAGAGCAGTTGACTGGGGGGGGGGTAAGGGGAGAGAAATAAATAAAAAATAAATCTTAAAAAAAAAATAAAGCATCTTGTGCATATCTTTTATAGCTTATAACTATATATATTTTTTTTATTTAAAAAGTGATCAGATTACAGAGTAAGATGCTAGAAATTATGTATCCTATCATAACCCAGTGAATGGACTGGGGGAGAGTGTAAACTACAATGTAAACTATAATCCATGCAGTGCAGCAATTCTCCAAAACTTATTCACCAAATGCAGTGAATGAGCCACAATGATGAAGGAGGTTGTGAATATGGGAGAAGCAGGGGGTGGGGTGTAGGGTATATGGGAACCTCTTTTATTTCTTAATGTAACGTTTGTTATGATCTATGTATCTTTAAAAAAAAAAAGACAATAAAGGAAGTCATCAGGTAATACATGCACATAATAAAAAAAAAATATTCAGTTAAAAATACGTTGTTTTTTTTCTCCCTTGATGCAACTACTGTACTGTTTATCTTGACTTTCTTTTCTGGGCTTTGTGCCTAGTACAGTAAATGTCTGTTGAGAGGATAAAGGAATAACTGGTCGAATTCAAATAAATAAAATGAAATTAAGTCCTGGAAAGCTGTTGACCTCTAGAACATAGATTAAGAGTTGGTCCCTTGGCCCACTGGGTGGACTGTGGGAGAGTGTGGGCTATAATGTGGACCATTCACCATGAGGCGCAGCGGTGCTCAGAGATGTATTCACCAAACGCAATGAATGTCTCATGATGATTGAGGAGGTTGTTATGGGGGGAGGAATGGGGTGAGGGGGGTGGAGGGTATATGGGGACCTCATTTTTTGAATGTAAAATTAAAAAAATAAAGACAAAAGTTGGTGGCAGATTTTTTTTTTTTTAAAGATTTATTTTATTTATTTCTCTCCCCCCCCCGTTTTCTGCTCTCTGTGTCCATTCGCTGTGTGTTCTTCTGTGTCTGCTTGCATTATCCAGCAGCACTGGGAAACTGTCTCTTTTTTTTGTTGTGTCATCTTGCTGTGTTAGCTCTCCGTGTGTGTGGCGTCTTTCCTTGGCGGGTGGTGTTTTTTTCATGTGGGGCTGCGCCTTGTGGGGTGCACTCATTGCGTGTGGTGCACCCCTATGCAGGGGAACCCCTGTGTGGTACAGCATTCTTTGTGCGGGGCAGCACTGTGCATGGGCCAGCTTACCACATGGGTCAGGAGGCCCTGGGGATTGAATCCTGGACCCTCCATATGGTAGACAGATGCTGTATCAGTAGAGCCACATCCACTTCCCATGGTGGCAGTTTTTAAAATTCAGAAGCCCAAAATAGAAGTATAAGTTCTTGAAGATAAGAATGATCTTAGATTTGTTAAGATTTAAGAGACCTTGATTAAATGTAAGAGTTGCTTTAATTTCACATGCAGAAAATGTTCTTTAAGAAGCAGGTAACCTTGACACAAATATATATTCTACTGAGTATTTGTTGTGCATATGTATATGTTTTTAAAACATGGCCATACATTGTTGTTTTTGTGCTTTCAGAGGAAGTTTGGAAGGGAAGAGAGAACAAAAGAGTTATAAAGCCGTCCTAGAAGACCCAATGTTGAAGTTTTCAGGACTATATCAAGAGACATGTTCCGACCTCTATGTTACTTGTCAAGCTTTTGCAGAAGGGAAGCCCCTGGCATTGCCAGTGAGAACATCCTACAAGGCATTTAGTACAAGATGGAAGTAAGTTGTTTTCTTATATTTGGTGAAGTTCAGGCTGCTCTTTCATTTCTCTATAGATGTTCCAAGTATAATTTAGTAAGGGATACAGAGGAATTTCTTGATTAATACCTGTAAGTATTAATCAGATAGTTTAAATTGAGACAGTAACCTATTCAGATAAAATAAAGTATTAAACATATCATAATTACAACTGAAATGAAAGTACTTTATGTTTGTGTTCAGTATATTTTGATAAGCACTTGAATGATTTACAAAATGTACAAAAACAAACACCTGTATCATCATTTATGTTCTGTTCTTTGCCTTGAACACATAAACACTTTTCAGTAGTTTGAAAGGTTGTCCAACCAGAGATTTGGAGTGCACATCATTAGAGTGAAATCTTTTGTCACCTGTTCAAACAGATTTACTCTTAATATTACTACTTTGTTTTGTTTTATTATTTATTTATTTATTTTTAGGAGGTACTGGGGATTGAACCTGGGACCTCAGGCATGGGAAGCAGGTGCTCAATTACTGAGCTATACCTCCTCCCCTAATACTATTATTTTAAGCATTTAACTAATTTTTAAGAATATTCAGTTAAAAGTAATTTTTCCCCCCTCAGGAGCAACTACTTAACATTTATGTATCCTGATTTATTAAGCATGGGGTGCTAGGAAAACGTCAGAATGCAGGGTAAATAAATGTGAAGTTCAGTTTTCAGAACAGTATTCAGGGTCTTAATTTAACTTCTTGAGACTTCTTATTTGTTAAAGCATATGTTGTAGTTCTAATGTTTGATCCATGTGTATTATTATTTCGCACCCTGATTGACACAGTGCAGAATACATAGGTTGTGTACCCCTTAAAGAAGAAGTTTATGCCCACAGCTTTCATGCAAGACAGAGTGTGGTCACATGGACGGCTGTGCTGTGCCACTGAGGGAACAGCCCTACTTGGACCAGGCATGTTTCATCTGTGCTGGCAAAGGATTTTTCAGAGCAAATAGTTGTCTAAGTTTTAGCAGTCTAGCCACAGTGAAATCAGCTATTTTAATGGTATAATTCAGTGTCTTTGGGTGAACATGGATACACACACACACATATTCATATAAACAAATATATATTTAATGCTTTTTTTAATCCTGGAAAATTTCAAACCTATAAAAGTAGAATAATACAGTAAACTTCATGTTTCCATCAACTCAGTCAATTCCTAACTCATGGCCAAGCTTGTTTTATCTATACCCATTATTATTTTGAAGCAAATTTTAAATGTATTTTAACTGTATACACTTTCACAGATCTCTTTTTTAAACATATCTATGGTCCATCATTAAACCTAAAACAATGAGCAAAAATCGCTTAATTGTATCATAGGTCCTTAAATTGGTATCACAAAATCTACAAAACCCTGAAAATTGTATAGAAAATTTTATGTCTTATATATTTCTCCAGAAACAGAGTCCAAATTAGATATTTTGAGGTTGCCTGTGCTCCCAAAATAGATTTCAACCACATGTTTAGATCTAGAAGGTCAATGTGTGTGGTGAACCCCACTTTTCTTGATAAGGAAAAATGTCTAGTGGTTCTGTTCTTTGTCTTGATAAAAAGGAAATTAGAGCAAAAGCAAATTTCCATTTAGAGGGAGGTTCAAGTTCTGCTCCCATTTGCCAAATCTTATTTGCCTTATAGATATATTATATTTGCCAAGATATAGAATATTCCATGTTTGTTTGAATATATTTAGTTTATTTTTTCTAAATTATAATACCTCTCTATAAATAAGTGCTCTAAAATAATTAGAGGACAATGGCTTATTTTTTATTATTTTTATTTTATTATTTTTTTAAAGTTAAAAGCCCTGAACAGCTGTATAGAAAATTGGTTGAAGAAAATACCTTATGTTAGGCAAAGTTATAGCTTGGTGACATGAATAGGTGTGTTTTTTTGTTGTTGTTGTTGTTGTTTTTTAAATGAAGATATATTCTTTAAGATTAGGAGAATACATCATTTGCAGATTTTATATACCCTGCACATTAGTATTTAAAACATGAATTTATTACCAATTTATCAAAGAAAAATAAAAGCTTCCTAAAATGAATGAGACAGACTTTAAATGTTTGAAGTAAATTCATCATTCTTTACAAACATTTACTTAAAATAAATATTCTATACATTGGAAAAAGAAACTATACTATAAAAGAGTTCTTATTATCCAAATTTTTGTGTTTTCTCTGTTTTTAAGTATTTTTTAAAAGTATTTTTAAGTATGTTCAGATAAGCATTATTGCATAATATGAGATGCCAAGTTGTTAAAATCTTTTTGGTTCCTGAGTTTCTGATAGTGAGTAATGTGAGTACTAATAATGAGTAATTCATCCAAAATTTATCTGTCTATCCTGTCATGCTATGCTAGCCTATCCTATAATAAGAGATTCTTTAATTATACTTAAGGTGAAATTCTCAGTTTTAGGATATGATTACTACAGATTTACAAGTTTCTGTATGAGTATTATTTTGTAGGCAAGTAATTTAACTGTCTTTTAGAAATTTATATTCTACCTTGTCCCATAAAAGATTTGAAGTGGCTTTTGAGAGACACATATAACAGCAATCTAGTATAATTTAAAAATTAGGAAGTCAGGATTTATGAGTACATTAATCAGGCTAAGGGGGTTAGTACAAGAGTATATGGCATAGCAAGGAGTGGAGGTAGTGGTGGGGGACTAGGTAAAGACTGGAATGTCAAGATTCAGGCTTTAAGGTCTTGCAAGGTTTTAAAAGTTACCAGGTAAGTTTAGCTTGTGCAGTGGGGAAGGATGATGCATGGGCCAGGGTGGGTGGGTGAGAGAACAAAATGGTGTTCAGAGTACACAGCTTTATAATGTCCTACTTGATCTTTCAATAAATAACTTGTAATACATAGAGAAGTTTCCAAACTTTTTTTTTAGCTGTAGAATCATTTTCTTCAAAAGAACTTATCTATAGAAGCCCTGAATGGAAAAGAGATGAAAGTAGAATTGCTTTTATTTAAAGAGGGATTGGGATTCTGGGGTTGGAAAGGTTTGAGGCCAGTGATTGGTTGGTCATATGAACTGTCCCCTTGTCATTAAAGGACAGAATATAGAGATGAGAAATTTCACAATTCAGTTGGAATATGGTAACTGATTTCCTTCTAACTTTAGCCTGTGTAATTGATGACAGTTTGTAGTCTTTGCCTTTTAAGCCTGGCCTACCATGTAGGTAGTAAATATATTCATTTAGTTACTCAAGCTTATATGTAGTGGAGAATGACCTCCTTAAGCCATGTATGCTTATTTTTTAAGAACCTCATAGAAGAAAAGTCTTTAATGACTTCTTGAATTATCCTTGAAATTAATAACAAACCCCTCTAATATTCTTGAAGGTCCCTGAATTCATATAGTAGATACATACTAAAATGATTTGTTATATTAAGTATTTGAAAATTCTCTTCAGTTTTTTACTGATGCAGATGTATTTGACCTAGACTGTTTAGGATATGCCCCTTTGAGAATAATTTTGCATAAACAGAAGCTTTTTTCCTAATTACCCAATGTGTTACTGCTGTGTACTATTTTGTGTGTTGCTTGCATAGTATTATTTTGGGATTGTAAAGGCCATCTGCTATTTAAGGGATTTGCAATTATCATGTGAATCCAGTGTGAAGTTTAAATGCAAAAGAAAATTTGCCAAGATGAATAGAGGGTAAAAAAGAGGCTGTCATTGCTGTATTATTAAGAACAAACATTCCTTAGTGAGATAATCTATGCAAGCATGTTTTGAAAGCACTAATAACTAAACATTATTAATATTAATGAATGATTTGAGGAACGTAAAAAACTCACATTAAAAAAAGTTACATGTCTGTCTAATACAATCTGGTAATTTCATGTTATGAAGGTTAAAGGTAATCTACTTCGACCTCTGTAAGGTTATTTTCTTCCTGCTTTTTTGAAGCACTGCTCTATATTATAGGACCTCTGCATTGTTTTAAAGGTAATAAGAATATTTCTGATTTTTCTCTCTTCATAGTGTAAAATTGTGTTTTGGAGAATGTTAAAAAAATTGCATTTGGTTTCAAAAAATTCTAGCAGATTTAAATGTTCTTGCAGATGTTGATTAGGCACTAACATGTTTCCTTGTGTTTTAGTGATATTGTTTGTGGTTCTTAATTAAAGATTTTACTAGGGTTTTTTTTTTTTTTCCCCAGAGTAAAAGTCTTATATTTTTAATACACTAAAATAAAACATTCTTGTATTTAGTTAATGATAAGACATCAAATCAACACATTGAAAAGAGGGAAATAAAGGGAAAAACCACAAGTTTGGTTTGCTTTGTTTTGTGTCTTTTTCTGTCTGAAATCTTCTTCAGTTAAATTTGATCGTTGACCAAGGATATCACTTAATAATGGAAGCTGGAGGACAGGATAATCCTACCCGAGTAACCTATCTGTATCTGATATCCCTACTAAAATAATTACCATTTTGCAGGAAATACTAGGTTTATTGGATAATTAAAAAATATATCTTACGGTTAGGGAGCAGTAGCTGGGGAAGCTTTTGGTGTGGCAGAATCATTTTTGAGAATAGTTTTCTGGTGGCTTCACACATGGCACCGGTGTGCAGATGACTGGCAGTAGCTTCTCTGGTAAAGGGAAAACACATAGGGTTTCTTTGCAGCGTGTACTCTCTCATGGGCCTGTAAGTTGGTTTTGTGGCTGGAGGACTTTTCACATGTGCTGTACATGAAGGGCTTCTCCACAATGTGAATCTTCTGGTGCACATGTAGGTCTGATGTCTGGAAGAAACCTTTGTGATACTCGGCACAAACAAATGGTATTTCATTCCTGTGTTTTCTCTGGTGGGCATGTAGCTGAAAGAGTTACCTAAAGATCCAGGGACAGTCCTCAGATCCCTATGATTTTGGGAAACCATGGACTCTTTCTTGGTTTACCTCATACCTGGAAGTTTCATCGTTGCTTTGCTTGGTCGTTTCAGGCTTAGGGCTGGCTTGCTCTGGCCTGGGGAGAAACTGTGGTCCCACCTCCACAGGGACACTTGATAAGAGGGTCTTCCTAGGGATCCTTCCTTGGATCTGGAGGAGCCAAGCTCTGCTCTTCAGGGGTTATGTAGGTTTTCCCAAGAAACACTCCCTTCATCAGGCTTATGGCCATTATCTTCCTGAACTAGGGAAGGAATTTGACTGCCTCAACTAGTAATATTTTCATTTACTTGATTGGTTTTCACAGAAATGTTGCTGCCATCTTCTTTACATTCCCTCCTTGTCCTGTTTGAAGGCAGACTATCTTGGGGATCCTGGAAGGGTGTCCTCTTCTCTAGGGATTCCTGCTGGTATTTATTCCATGAGTTGAAAAATGACTTCTCTTAAGGGCATACTCTTAGAGAAAAAGGTTTCCTATCTCTGCATGTGGATATGGACAGTCTGGTGACTTCATGCAATCATTGGTCAGATCTTCCATCAATTTCTCCAGGTTTCTTCCCCCACTTGACTTCCATTTCTCTCTCAAAGAGGTCTTGTTTCTGCAGGGTCCATTCATCATAATATATTCTAGGACCAGTTGAGAAATAATTTCTTCCCTACTGTGTTTTTCTGCTGAAGCCACAAGTGAAATACCTTACAGAGTCACTTTAGTTCCTGCCTTGCAAATATGCCATTGTTGGTTTGATATAAGCTGAGCTGAGCACCTGGAACTTGGAGTTCCCCTCATCCTTCTGGGCACTAGGTACTTGGATGAGTTCAGACTCTAGATTGTCTGACCCAGGATCACTCCTGATGGGGCACATCAAAAGGAGGTTCTGAGATCTAAAGCCATGCTTAGCAAGATTTCTTAGAAGGAGTCAACCTCGAGGATTCAGGCCCTGCTGACTTGTATTCCTGGGAAATCTGTTTTAATAACTGGCGGGTGCTTGAAGACTGCAAGCTCTTTCTTGGTTGACCCTCTGAGCTGGGTGATCCTAGGCTGAATGCTGCTCAGTATGTAACTTGTTTTCTGCGCTGGGTTCATCTGATTACTAGTGTTATTTTTCAAATGTTCTATTGGAAAAAATTTTTTTCTCAAATATTCTCTATTTGAATTAAAGTTGACTATATAAAATTCCAGGTGACTGAGATACTGTTTCTTGAAGTATTAACCTAATCTTTTGGGGGCCTTTTTCTCTGACTAAACCTTGTGGTTTGTTAGTTTAAAAGAAAGTTATATGTATCTGATTATGTTGACTTTATTTTCTAGTTGGAATGAATGGCTCAAATTGCCTGTGAAGTACCCTGACCTGCCCAGGAATGCTCAGGTGGCCCTGACTATTTGGGATGTGTATGGACCAGGAAAAGCAGTGCCTGTGGGAGGAACAACGGTGTCGCTTTTTGGAAAATATGGGTGAGCATTTTATTCTGCTAATTTATATGAGTGTTGTAGTTTTCTTGCACTTTTCTTTTGTGGAGGCCTTTCACAATGTATGCCCACTCTTGTTCTCTGTGTGCTAGGAATTGAAACAGGTTTGGTACATATTATTCTGTAATTCCTGGGTCTGAATTTGATGTTACTTCCTAGAGGATGTGCAGATAGAGTGATGAAGAAGCACAGTTTATATTACTGTATTGTTAGTGTTTAATAATGTAATTTTTCTAAAAGAATATCAGTCTTTGGGAACTAAAACCTTGCTTTATAGGAAAAAAAGGCTTTTGGCATAAATTATAACTGTTTTGTTATAGGGTTTTCCCGCTTTGTCATAGTAGTGACAGAAAGTAGTGACAGACAAATAGGATTAAAAAGCATTAATTTGTCAATGATGGTGATGATTATAATGGAAAAGTAGTTCATTTTTTTAAAAAAATTACAAATAAAATAAGTTTATGATTAAGTAAAATTTTTGCAGTTCTGAAAATTACAATCTCTATTCTTCTGGAGCAGAGAGTTCACTCATGATCTTAAGAGAAATGGTGATACTTTATTTTTCTTCTTCCATTTATTAATTGGAATTTTTCTATAAAAATGAAGTATTAATTACCCTGATGTATAGTTCATATAGGAAGGGCAGATAAATGTTTGAATTTTTTTCCCTTTACCGATTTTAAGAGTAATGAGTTGGTGCTGCAGAAATTTAGAGGTGACACTTGATGCTTTTTGTTTTTATCGTGAACTTTTTTTTCATTGAAAAAATATTTTATTAAAGCATATCATTCAAATATGAATAATAAATATAAAGATTCTTAGCTTTTTTTGTTCCACTGACCCCTTTGCCAGTCAGGTGAAAACCACAGACCCCTTACTAAGTCCATACTGTACTATGTGTTATTTAATAAATATATCACACCTGCACAAAACATTCCCACAATAGTAATTTTTTTTTTTTAATTTAAATTCAAGCTCATTGACCCCTTGTTAAGAACCCCTGGTATAAAGAGTTGTGAACTTACAAAACATATATGCCTTACATTATGCAGGTTTCCCATCATCATGAACCTTTAAATTTAAATGTCGTTTGATATATTGTAGTCCATTGCTGCCTTTATTCATTGTAATGCTTATAAAAAGTCCAATTTTTAGTCATTAGGAGCCCTTTCATGTTGGCCTTATGGCTTTTTGATAGTATGTCAATAGTCATTGGTAGCTTCCTTGCTTTCTGGTAGACAAGCTATTCCAGCCTTATAATGTACATTTGCTGCCCAGAGACATCTCTATACTGTCCTCATATATTCTATTCTTGTATTAAGTCTTAAGAGAGGCATTATAGTACAAAGTCTAGTGCAGGGTAGTTTGTGGTACTAGATTGTCTGGGTTTGAATGCTGCCTTCTTTGCTTTATATCTGTGTAATCTTGAGCAAGTTATTTAATCTCCTTATGCCTCAGTTTCCTAATCTGTAAAATGAGGATAAGAATAGTATTTGCCTCTTAGAATAGTTATGATGATTAAGTAACTAAATATACTGAATGAGCTTAATCAGTTTAGCTATCATTATTGCTGGACTATTTTAATTTTTGAATACTATTATAAAATAATATTAAATAGGAATAATCCTCCTCACTAGTATTTTTTCTGGAATTGCTGGAATTTCTCTGGATATTTTTCATGTTTGTTTTGCCTGATGAATTTTAATATTATTTTCTCAAGTTTATAAACAAAACTCATTGTTATTTTGTTGGAAAAGCTTACTGAATTATTTGTTAATTTAGGAGTGAATTGACACTTTTATAATATTGAAACCTTTTACCCAGAAATAGGGTGTATCAGAAAGGCTTCAATTCATGAATAAAAACTATAATCTAATTTAGAATAGCTTGATTCCTTAGTAACATGTAGGAATTTTAGTTTAATCTAGCTATTAAAGAAATGTTTGTTATTGAAATCCATGCAGGAACAATAATTTAGACTAATAATTTAGTCTGGTACATTGTAACCGCCAGTTTTTTCAATATAATTTTTGGTAAGATAGGATGTTTTGGCATAACAACAATATTACTAAATTAGTATTGTTCCTTTCCCAGAACATTTGTTCCTTCTTATTTTTCTCTACTAGGTAGGATTTTGCTTGCCACAGAGAAAAAAAGTATAAGTTTATTTCTCTTAAGAGTCTTTATGGCTAAATGTTCTTAAGAGACAGCCAGGCATCCTGGGCTCTTCTAAGAGGTTTACCTTTTGGAATGGCCCCTGGAAGTTGCCTCATTAAAAAAACACCTTTTAGCACTTGTGCATTTTAGATCCCCTTAGGATCTAGCTTCAGGAGCTTACTGACTAGCTATAGGTGTGGGACAATTGCTTTCTCTCTGAAGTGTAGTGAAGTGACCTGTCCAAAGCCAATAAACTCTTTCTTAGACTATCTTCAGTTGAAATATGTGGCACTGTTTGACTAGGCTTGTGTGGCTTTTGAAAAACATTAAAAAGTACTTTAAATCAGTGGAAATCAAGCTTTGTATATGAATGATCTGGGTAGCTTACTGGAAAAACATATTTCTATGTCCTCCCTTATTAAATTTGGGATTGGGCTGAAGAATCAACATTTTAAATAACCATCCTTAGTGATTCTGTGGAATGTGGCTTATGGACTACATTTTGAGAAACTGCATTAACTTTTTCAAAAAATTTATTTATTGAAGTATATCACTCCTACATACACATACATAAACAATGAGTGTATAATAATAGTTGAGAACTTACAAAACAAACATATATAACGTCATACAGGACTCTCATAACTCACCCTACCACCAATAACATGCATTGTTCTTAAATTTTTTAACTAGTGATTAAAGAGCATTGTCAAAATATTACTACCAAAGTATTTTTCCCCCAACCAACCCTATTATTATCTTTATATCATTTATATATGAACATACATAAACAATAAGTATAGTAAAAGTTGTGAACTTAGAAAGCAAACGGGGACCCATTCATCAACCCCCCACCAACACTTTGCACTATTGTGAGATATTTGTTACAAATTATGAAAGAATATTTCAAAATCTTCCTGCTAATCATAGTCCTTATCTTACATTTGGTGTTTTTTCCCCCCAAAGCACCCTACCATCATTTTTTAGATATATTTTTTTATGACAGAAGTTGTAAACATATAAAACAATCATGCACATGTGCAGAATTCCCAAACAATAATTCTCCATCAACACACCACATTGTGGTGGAACATTTGCTACAGGTAAGATAATATCATCTAATTGTTACCATATCCATAGTGTAAATTTGGCTCACATTTTCCATACTGCCTCATTATCAACACAGTACATTTTTTGCTTAGATGCAAGAATATTATGTTATTACTGCTAACCACAGTCCATTGGTCACTCCAGCTGCACCTTTCCCATGCTTCTCCACATTCCCATCACCCTGTGATAGTGATGTATTTGCTCTAGCTCACAAAGGACACCCCTGCATCTGCACCATCAGTCACAATTCTCATCCACCTCTTGGTGTACTGTGCTATCCAGTTCCTAGATCATTCTCTAGCATTCTGTCAACTGGCATTTACATACCTGGACTACCATTTTCAGCCACATCCCCATTTATAAACTAGTTGTTACTCACTAAATGTTACCATCCACTCTATACATTTCCACACTTTTACAGTAAAGCTAATTAAAACTTCTACATACATTAAATATCAGTAGTCCATCTCATTCCCCCTCCTATCTCCTTTAAGAATCCACCACCTACCACCAGGTCCTGAAGATATCTTCTACAATCTCTTTTAGAAGTTTTATGGTTCTTGCTTTTATTTTTAGGTTTTTGATCTATTTTGAGTTAGTTTTTGGATAAGGTTTGAGATAGGGGTCCTCTTTTCTTGTTTTGGCTATTGATATCCAATTCTCTCAGCACCATTTGTTGAATGGACTGTTCTGTCCAAGCTGTGTGGGTTTGACAGGCTAGTCAAAAATCACTTTACCATAGATGTGATGGTCTGTTTCTGAACCATCAATCCAGTTCCATTGGTCTGTCTGTCTTTATGTAAGTACTATGCTGTTTTTACCACTGTAGCCAGGTAATGTGATTTAAGGTCTGGAGATTAGAGTTTGCTTTTCCTTTTTAAGATGTTTCTGGCTATACAGGACCCCTTAATCTTCCAAATAAATTTGACAATTGTGTTTTCAATTAAAAATAAAAATGCTGATGGAATTTTTATCTGGATTGCTTTGAATCTGTGTATCAATTTGATTAGAATTGACATCTTAATGATATTTAGTCTTCTAATCCATGAGCATGGCATGTTCTTCCAGTTATTTAGGTCTTTTTGATTTCTTTTAACATTGAGTTGCAGTTTCCTGAATACAAGTGCTTTACATCCCTGACTATTTGAGTTTTATCTGTCATTTTATTTTTACCACACTTTTGACAGTTTTAGTTTTATTAATCTTCATTTCTAGACTCTCTTCCAGGCCTCTCTCTCCTGTCTTTTCTTTTTAGGCTCCTTTAGTATTTCCTGAAAATCTGTTCTTTTGCTAAGAAATTCTCCGAGTTTCTGTTTATTTGTGAATTTTCTAATCTCGCCCTCAGTTTTGAAATACGGTCTTGCTGGATATAAGATTCTTGGCTGAAAGTTTTTCTCTTGAAATATCTTAAATATGTCAGACCACTGTCTTCTTGCTTCCATGGTTTCTGGTGAGAAATCAGCACTTACTCTTATTGGGTATCCCTTATATATTATGCATTGCTTTTCTCTTGCTGTTCTCAGAATTCTCTTTGTCTTTGGCATTTGACGTTATGATGAGTTTGTATCTTGGAGTTGGTCTATGTGGGTTTTTTTCGGATGGGAGTACGTTGTGCTTCTTGGACATGGATATCTGTCCTTCAATAGGGTTGGGAAATTTTTTACTATTATTTCTTCAAATATTCCTTTAGCCCCTTTTCCTTTCTCTTCTCCTTTTGGGATACCCGTGACACGTATGTTTACATACCTTTTGCTGTTAAAAGGTTCCCTGAGACCTTGTTCAATTTTTTCCATTCCTTTCTTCATCTGTTCTTTTGTATGTTCACTTTGAAAGGCCATTTCTTCAGGCTCACCAATCCTTTCTTCTGCCTCCCCAAATCTGTTATTATATGATTTCCAGTGTTTTTAAAATTTCATTGATTGCACCTTTCATTCCCATAAGATTTGCTATTTCTCTGTGTGTGCTTTCAAATTCTTCTTTGTGTTCATCCAGTGTCTTCTTAATATCCTTAATCTCTTTAGCCATTTTATTGAATTTATTAAGGAGATTTATTTGAACATCTATGATTAGTTGTCTCAACTTCTTTATGTCATCTGAAGGCTTATCTTGTTCCTTTAATTGGACCATAGCTTCCTATTTCTTGGTGTGAATTGTAATTTTTGGTTGGTGTCTTGGCATCTGGATTACTAGAGTATTTATTCTGGGTGCAGTTTTCTCTTTAGTTTAGGGCTTCCTGCCCTTTCTCCCTTGCTGGTTGTGCAGTTGGAGCCAAGGTTGTAATTGGTGCTATAAACTGTGGAGGCTCAATGTGCCATCATTGTGCCAGGGACCAATGAAGCTTCTTTCAGCTTTCTCCTTTGCCATGGGTAGCAGCAGAGTCATAACTGTGTGGAATAATCCAAGTTGTGCAGGCCTAGACTGTAGTTGCCCATAGAAACTGATGAAGCTTCACACTCCTTTCTCTCTTGCCTGGGGCGAGCCTGGAGCTGCAGGTATGGGCAGCAGTCTATGCAGTCCAGGTCCAAGATGACTGCAGTTGCCCCGAAGACTTACAGTTTTCAGTCTGTGCCAGCCAAAGGTACCTACAGTTACCTGGATATGCTACTGCAGGGCCTGCCAGCTTCCTCCCTGCCAGAGGTGGGGCCGAAGCCTAGTCTAGGGCTGCAGACCGATTTGGGTGAAAGAAAGTGGCTCCTACCGTCACTGATTTTTGGTCAGCCCAGCTTCCCCTCAGACTGGGGCGGAGGTCAAAATGGTGGCCACTGGCCTCTTTCCAACTTGGGCAAATTCACACCCCAGCTGTTCCCAGGGTTGTATCTTAGCCAGCCGAGTCTACCAATCAGTAGCTGAAATTGGCTGCCAGCTGTCTCCTTCTCCCCTGTTTTTGGAATTGGAAATGGAGATTCCAGTTCCAGCCACAGAACAGCTCCTGGGGTGGCTTGAACCTCCAGAGTAGGATAATCACAGTCCTTCGCAGTTGGGTCGCTAATTTCCTGGAGAGGCTGGCGCAGGTCCCCTCAGCTTCCTCCCTGCTAGAGGTGGCCTGTGGCCTAGGCTAGAGCTGAAGTCTGATCTGTATGGAAAGAAGCCAGTCGCCTCCAGCACTGGGATTTTCAGTCTGCAACGTTTCCCCTTGTGCTGGGCGCGGAGTTAAGATGGCAGGTCCCAGCCTCTTTCTGACTTGGACAGCCTCAAACTTTAGTTCTTCTCAGGTTTATATTTTAGCCTGCTGAATTTACTCCTCAGTAGCTGAAGTTGGTGCCCAACTGTCTCTTCCTCCCCCCCGTTTTTGGGAACTGGAGCTTCCAATTCTAGCCGCGGAACAGCTCCCAAGGCGGCTTGTGCCTCCAGTGGAGGATGAGCACCAGCCTCTGTGGCGTGGAGCACTTTACTTATGAGTCTTCTCTGCTGATGGGCAGTCTCCTCCTTCCATTCCTTCACGGATATTGCAGGATGGTCTTCTGGTCTCTTGAAGTCCCAAACAGATGCTTCAGCTAGCTCCAGATAGTTCTGGGTGATTACTAACTGCCCTGTAGCAGGAGCTGACTCTAGGAGCTCCTTAAAATGCCACCATCTTGCTGGTTATCTGCATTAACTTTTTCATAGTAGTTTATTTGTATTACTTAAGTACGCATTTCTTTTCATGCATTCTTCTTTTCTGGTGTTAAGAAAATTAAGACGTTGACACCTGGAAAGTAATCTGCTTTGTCATACCTACAACTCAAAAATAGTTCACGCTGTTCTTCAATGTTCTGAACATATCTAATGTCAAATACAAGTCAAGTATTTCAGTGAATAGCACTGATTTTGTGAAATCAGTATCTCCCAAACTTGAGCTCTTTACTTACCATTTTCAGGATTCCTGCTATGTTTCTGTACTATGAATACTCTATTTACTTGATTTTTTATCTAACCGGTTACCCAGTTCACCCTTTTTTTTTTTTTTTACTTCTATTTACTTTGCAGGAAAAACTTGATATCCTTGCTGTGAATGTATCTTTTAACATTGGTGGGTAACAGTAAAAATAAACACAGTGAACACAACTGTTACTTTAAAAAAATGAAGTTATTTGTTATTAAAATTAAAGCATTAGAACACCTAATAAAATACAAATAATGAATTTATTTGGTTTACAAAATGTGTATACTATACCTGTAAAAAAGCCCTTCTTTAATAAAAATAGTTCTGTTTATGCCTTGACAGAAATAAGGGGATATTCACCTCAGTGTCACTTAATTCAAAGAGAAGATAAGGTTTACTTCAACTTTGTGTGTGTGTGTGTGAACCAGTTGACTCTCCTATGATTGTAGGACAATTAGCCAAATGATAAAGTTTAGATTTTAAATAGTTTTCCCACTTTGAACAGTGGGAAAAAAGTGCAAAAAAGCTGGATCACCAATTCTTGTTCCTTGTAGGCTGGTGCTTGTATTGACCTTCACCTCAGAAGAAGGAATTCTAAGAAACCTTACAACATTAAGAATGCCTTTTTCTCTCTGGTTCTGGTGTCTTACTTTGAGGGCTGAGCCAGAATATAATGGAGAAAAGCCTAGGCATTCCCCATCATGTTACTGCACTTCTTATGCACCTTTGGATTGTGGAAACATATGATACTCAGGATCTTCCAGGTGGTCCTAGCAGAAGGCAGACATGTACTGCAGGGTCACAGCTGTGTCTTTCCATGGTATACTGACACCCAAGGAGAGAAAGCAACGTGTCTTTTGGGTGGCCTCTGCAGGAAGCCTGAGCAAATGTTCTCCTACCTACCATTGAAAATCATGTCATATAATGCCACTGTTCTCTTGACTTAGGGAAACTCTACCTTAGACCATGGTTTCATCAAGTGCTTATTAAACAATGAAATAGGACAAATTGATCCCCTTGTTCCCTAAAGAATGTTGGTATGGATTTAGAAGTTATTAGAAAGTGGTCTTCAAAGCGCCTGAAATTGTAGTATTTTATTCCTAGCTTGGGACTCTTGTGACTACAAACTCGTACTATTTGCTAATATCTGTTTTGTGTACTTGTTATTGTGAAGCAGAACTTCTTGGAGAATAGTGTCATTAATAATTGAAAGTCTGATTTGTTAGGATAAGTCTAGAATAATTTTTTGTCTTTAATTTGAAAACCTAGCATGTGAGGTTTTTAAGTAGCTAAGGAATAGATTGATCATTAGGTGGAATTGGCCAAGAGCCATAGGGAATCTACAAATTTCTCCTACAGATGTTTTTTTCCAAATGTGAATTCTGAAGTCTAGGCAGTTGCTGCTAGAGAGTGACTTGGCACTGGAAGCTGGAGTATCAACAGCAGCTGTTGCTGGTATCTCTGCTGGAGTCTGAAGGAGATCCTGCTGTGCTGTTTCTTCCATCTTCTGTGTTTGGGTTAATTTCCCAAGTGGACATGATGCTCTGAGCATCTTCTGGCTTACCACCTGGAGGCTGTGTAACTTTGCAAAAGTTCTATTAGTGTCAGAAGAAAATAATATATTCAATTGATCATTATAGTCACTTGGCATCACCTCTACCCTTCACATCCTCCATCCTTAAATCTCTTCCAGTTCTTCCCAGGGCATCTGAATCATTTAGTAAACTGACTTGCTGCCAAATGTGCTTATTTTTGATTTAGTTAAGTTCAATGAGTCAAAATTGTCACTTGGAGGGAAGGGGAGTAAGTGGAAGATAGTGCAGTCTTTTGCTGTTTCTGAAGGTACATTTAAGGATATTCATTTAAAGTGTTATTATTACTGCACTGTACTGACTTCCTTAGAGATTGCCCTTGTAGGTCTGTTTGGTGTTGAATCTAACTTTTTTCTTTTTGATGTTTAACATGATAATATCAAGAATTTTTGTCCTTTATAACCAGTGAGTGCATTTTGTTTTCAGTCTGTAAGGTAAATTTTTGTAGATACAGTTGCTGGATATTAGCTATTTTATTGACAATTTATGACAGATTAATAAGGTACTTAATCTAAAAGCACCATCATTACTTTTATACATTTCATATTGTTCAATGAAAGTCTTCTGTGTTACAATAACTCAACAATAAATAAAAAATTTTCAAGAAGAAATTTTCTATTAGAAAATTAGCAATAATGGTTAAAGAAACATTTATATAAACCTTTTAGAATTAAGTAGAGAATTTTTTAGAGATGGGAAGAATGTTCTAATATCCTCTGTGTGCCTTATTTAAAAAATTTAATGTTGAAGTGTGTAAAATGCTTTAGACTTGCCTACTCACCTATATATACGTTCCATGTTTTTTTCCCCCAATTGATAGCTTGCTCTTTTTGTTTTGGGATGCTATTTGAGTAGACCTTGAATGGTTTGAAAGACCCTTGTAAAAACAACCAAAAAAGTGCACACAGAAGAACAACTCTAATACCTTTTAAAAAAGAAAATACAAACTCAAACTTTTGACAGTAGCATAACTAAAAGATATTGTCTAAAGCTCCTTTTTGAGTTTGTGGAAACTTTACTCTAGGTCTTGGTAGTTTTTTGAATGAAATGTGATAATTAAAGGGCATATCATCTTTTACCTTTAAGCGGGATCACCAAACTTAGGCTGAATTTTGATTATTTGTTGAATTTTTGGTTAGTAGACATTGGAACAGATTTTATATCAATCTACTGTCTTACTTCCTTTTAGAACATCCCTCTTATTGAAAAGAGAGTGGTAAAAATCATCCTGCATCCTAGTGAAAAAGATAATAATAGCTAACATTTACTGAATACTTGCTTTACCAGGCACTCTTACAAGCACTTTTTAGTGATTTGTTTAATTCTTCCAACAACCCTGTGTGGTACAGGTACTCTTTATAACCCCATTTTATAGATAAGGAAACAGACATAGAGACGTTAGTAACTTAGTTGTGGTCGCATAGGTAATAGACGACACTGTGGATGTTCAAACCCAGCAGTCTGACTCTAGAGTTTACGATGCTAAATTGTCACTTAAAGGAAGTTGTGAGTGATTATTTAAGTTTTGATTTCAGCTACCGTAATTATGACATTCCTCTATTGGGTAGGAATTTGATCTCTAATATTTCTGAGATCCCCACTGAGGTAATGAAGTATGTCCTGTCCATTACCAATCCTTCTCTCCTTCCACTATGCTTTTAGAATTCTCTGTAATAGTTTTAGCCACTTAGAGGAGAAAAGAATGGCATGTGGAAAATTTACCAATGTTACATCGATTTCAGTTGCTTAGTTAATTGCTTCAAAACCCTCTGGGGGCTTAAAGCATGATAACAGAGACATGCATTCCCTTGTGTAGAATTATGTCTTTATTTTAGAATTTAAATTTGCTATAATGAACTATATTAATTTACTTCTATCCTGAACATTCTTTTTTTGTTTAGCATGTTCCGTCAAGGGATGCATGACTTAAAAGTCTGGCCTAATGTAGAGGCAGATGGATCAGAACCCACAAAAACTCCTGGCAGAACAAGTAGTACTCTCTCAGAAGACCAGATGAGCCGCCTTGCCAAGGTAAAAAAAATTTTTTTTGGAACAGGTGGAAAGCTCTGAATGATATTTGTAGTGTAGAATGTTACTATGAATATACTCAGATTTTTAAAAATTGAAATTAAATTTTTAATGGTTTTATTTGCATACCATAAAATTCAGCCTTTGAAAGCATACAATTCAGTGGTTTTCAGTAAATTCACAGAATTTTGCAATCATTACCGCTGTATAATTTCAGAACATTTTCATCACTCAAAAGAAATCCTTTATTCCCCAGCAGTTATCCACCATTATCTCCTCCCTTCAGCTCCTGGCAACTACCAATCTACTCTTTGTCTCTATGGATTTGTCTATTCTGAACACTTCATATAAATGGTATCTAATATGTCACTTTTTGTGTTTGAAATTCAGTCACATTTTAAAATGTGGAGCTCTTGGTGATATTTTTAGGATGATTCCCTATCTTTCTTTGTGGCACACCCTTAAAAATCTCAAGTGTTAGGTACCAGAGATGCTTATATTGTTCGGAAACATAGTTTATTAGCTGGTCTAAATTGCCCCTCCCTTTTTTTTTTTTGTAAGCAGACTGAGTTCATTAGTTTTTTCTTTCAAGATTGTCTTCTTAAAGAAGTGTTCTCATTTGAAAGTGCAAAAACTAAGCTCAATTCTCCACCTAAAACAATAACTTATTTTGTGTATACCATTCACAAAGCACTGTCCTAGATACTGTTTAAAGACCTTTCTTACAACTATTCTAAGAGACTTTCTTTTAATTCTTACTATCTTATTAGCATATTTGACTGTTTAATGTCTGGAGAAAGTTTATTGTTTAGAGTCTGCTGTTGTGTGCCTCTAATGTATGCTTTTTTTAAGAGGTGCCGGGAATTGAACCTGGGACCTCATTTGTGGAAAGCAGGTGCTCAACCACAGAGCTACATCTGCTTCAGCTCTAATGTATGGTGGTGTTTTTGTTTGTTTGTTTGTTTGTTTTTTTGAGGTACTGGGAATTAAACCCAGGACCTCATATGTGAGGAGCCAGAACTCAACCACTGAGCCACATCAGCTTCCCTGAGTTAGGTTTTTAATTTGTTTTGCTTGTTGTTTTGCTTTTTGTTTTTTCAGGAGGCACCGGGAACTGAACCCGGGACCTCCCGTGTGGAAGGTGGGTACAAACTGCTTGATCCACATCCATTCCCTCTGTGTTTTTGATCTTACCAATTGTGTCTTTCATTCCCATGAGCTCTGTTGTTTTTCTATTCAGATTTTCAAATTCTTTGTGCTCGCTCAATGTCTTCTTGATGTTCTTTACCTCTGTAGTTATTTTGTCTTTTAACTCATTGTTTTCGGCAATTTGTATGAATCTCACCTGGAGGTTTTTTTTTTTT
Source organism: Dasypus novemcinctus (assembly GCF_030445035.2). Taxonomy (NCBI): domain Eukaryota; kingdom Metazoa; phylum Chordata; class Mammalia; order Cingulata; family Dasypodidae; genus Dasypus; species Dasypus novemcinctus. Next base: position 57,831,676 of record NC_080688.1, read on the forward strand.
TTTTTTTTTAATTTTTTTATTTTTTATTGACTTTGTAATAATATTACATTAAAAATATATATGTGAGGTCCCATTCAACCCCATCCCCCCACCCCCCCTCTCCCCCCCCCAACAACACTCGTTCCCATCATCATGACACATCCATTGGATTTGGTAAGTACATCTTTGGGCACCTCTGCACCTCATATACATTGGTTCACATCATAGCCCATACTCTCCTCCATTCCATCCAGTGGGCCCTGTGAGGATTTACAATGTCTGGTGATTCCCTCTGAAGTACCATCCAGGGCAGCTCCATGTCCCAAAGACGCCTCCACCTCTCATCTCTTCCTGCCTTTCCCCTTACCCTTCGTCCACTATGTCCACTTTTCCCATTCCAATGCCACTTCTTCTATGTGGACATTGGATTGGTTGTGTCCATTGCACCTCTATGTCAAGAGGAGGGTCAGATTCCACCTGGATGCTGGGTGCAATCCTCCCATTTTCAGTTGTAATCACTCTAGGCTCCATTCACCTGGAGTTTTGATACATTCCTTTGCTTGGACCATTTCTTGTATTTTCTTAGTATGGCTTGTCAGTTTTTGCTGATGACTAGGCATCTGATTATGATGGTGAGCTTACTCTGGTGCTCAATTTCTCCCTCTTTCATAGGGATTTAGTGGTGGGAAGCTGTGTGTTACTGCTATTCTTTGTTTCTTGGTTCAGCCTGTTTTAGGTCTTTAGGATTGTCCCTGTTAATTGCTCAAATCTGGTCCCTGGACCCAGTAATGGGCTGTAGACCTGCTTCCAGAGGCCTTGGGAAGGGAGGCTGGTAAAGGCTAGAAAAAGCTTCTCAATTTAATTTCCTCACAAGCAGTTCCCTGGTCTGCCAGCAGATGGTGATCTCCTGCAGCCCTCTCAGTTCAAAGCTTGGTGGGACGAGAGGAGTGTGACTGAGACTCCTGCCTTGAGGCTAAGAGCCTCACAATTCAAACTTTCTCAGACCTTTGCTGACAGTCCCCTCCCTTTTCCTGGGTAGGAAATAATTTCATTTACCTCTGCATCCTCAAGAGCCAGTCCTGGTCAGTAGGGAGGTGACTGAGTGGGTTGGATCTCTTTAGTCCAGAGCTGGCTCCCTGGGCAAACAATGGCACAGCCCACCTGGCCTGGAACGGCTCATGGGACACAGCAGACCAAATCTGTGGGCCAAAGCTGAGTCAGCCTTAGGCTATGTCCCTTTCTCTTGTTTTTTGGGGAGGTTGATCACTGTAGTCCCCATTGTCTATAGCCACCAGCCAGAGGCTGGAGAATTCAAAATTGTCTGCTCATAGGGTCAGAGAGGAGCACCAGCGGCTGTGGCTTTCACTTATTTTCTTTCCATTAAGATTCTTTTTCTGTGCACCTCTTTCTTTTAGGGGGTGTCCAGTCTGTCCCTGGTGTCCTAAACCTTAGAACATTTTTTTCCAGGCCATTTCTGCCTATCTTCTAGCTATTTTTTCTGGGAGAGGAGAGAGTCTTTATAGTCTGCCATCTTTCTGGAAATCCCCTGGAGATAGTTTAGATGCCAAGTGTTTTCCAGCCTGTTGCTTCAACTACATCTAAAAGAAATCTTAAGTATGTAGAGTAAGGACTTGCATTGGCTAGGCCTTGTGCTTCAACATAAAATTTTCTTGTCAAGTCCCTTTAAAATAATATCCTTTTTGTATTGCTCTTTTATGGAAAAATGATGTCATAGCTACTTAATAATCAACTGTTTGTCAGACCTTCCTCCCCAGTAATTAAATAAATAAAGCGTTGTTTTCAGTTCAGCTACTCATTCTGAGACTTTGTTTACATTCTTTGTTGGAAGTTTCAAAAATAATTTTTATAACAATTGTGACTTTTCAAACAAGGGTATATGCCAATTATTGGAACTAGTTTGAACAGTACTAATAGTTTTTAATGTAGGACATAGTATATATTTGTCATTTTTGTCCTTTTGATTTTGTAGTAGAAAAAAATAAGATACAACTTGAGAATGATCACCTTTTTTGTGGGTTAAAATATTTCTCAAGAGTTGTGTAGATTCATATTTATTCTTTTAAGTTATTCATATTTATTCTTTTAGCAACTCCAGAAATGATGATTAAACACATGCAGTAGAGGTTAGCTGAAGGAGGTGTTGGGAAGAAGTCTTCTTATGTTTTTGTCAACAATCATCATCAGTAGTCTAAATTCTTTATATTGCTAATATATGCTAGATTGGGTCCCACTTTTTCAAGAGATAAAACATTTATGAATGTTTTTACCAATTCTGCACAGATGAAGCCTAAACTTTCCATTCCCTAACCACATTCTATTTTTTGGTGACTTATATTTTAGCTATTAACTCTATGAGTTTGCTCATTCTATTTAATTTGTCATAGTGAAATCATACCATATTTGTCCTTTTGTGTCTGGCTTGCTTCACTTAACATAAGATCCTCCAGATTCATCCATGTTGTCATATGCTTCACTTCTTCATTTCTTCTTATGGATAAATAATATTCCATTGTGTATACCATAGTTTGTTTATCCATTTGTCAGTTGATGGACATCTGGGTTATTTCTGTCTTTTGGCAATTTCGAATAATGTAACTATGAACATCGGTACGCAGAAATCTGTTTGTGCACCTGTTGTCAGTTCTTCTGGGTATGTATCTAGTAGTGGTATTGTTGGGTCACATGGCAGATCTATATCTAACTTAGGAACTGCCAAACGCACTTCCACAGTGGCTGTACCATTCTACATTTCCACCAACAGTGAATAAGCATTCCTATTCCTCCACATCCTCTTCAAAACTTGTAGTTTTCTGTTTTTTTAAAAATAGTTGCCATTCTGGTTGGTGTGAAATGATAATAGCTCATTGTTGCTTTGATTTTCATATCAATAATAGCCAGTGATGCTGAACATTTTTCAAGTGTTTTTTTGCCACCTGCATTTCTTCTGTAGTAAAATATATATTCATGTCTTTTCCTTATTTTTTTTTTCCCTTTTTTTCCCTCATTTTTTAATTGGATCATTTGTCTGTTGTTGAGTTGTAGGATCTCTTTATATATTATGGATATCAGACCCTTGTTGGGTATGTAATTTCCAAATGTTTTCTTCCATTTTGTAGGCTGCCTTTTTATCCTCTTCACAGAGGTGCAAAAGTGTTTAATTTCGAGGAGGTTCCATTTATCTATTTTTTATTTATTGTTCATGTTTTAGGTATAATGTTTAAGATGTCCCACCTACCACAAGATCTTGAAGATGTTTCCCTACATTATTTTATGGTCCTGGTTTTTATGTTTAGATCTTTGATCTGTTTTGAGTTGATTCTTATATAGGGAATGAGATAGGAATCCTCTTTCATTCTTTTGTTAATGGATATCCAATTCTCCTAGTACCATTTGTTGATGAGATTGTTTTTTCCAGAAAAGTGGACTTGGTAGGCTTATCAAAAATCAGTTGACCATAGGATCAGTGGTTGAGTGCCTGCCTCCCATGTATGAGGCTCTGGGTTTAATCTCCCATACATCCTAAAAAAAAAGCAGTTGATCATAGAAATGCAGGTCTATTTCTGAACTTTCTGTTCAATTCCATTGACCAGTTGAGACGGCTTGCTCGGTCAGTAGAGGTGGGGTCTGGCTGCGGACGAGGGGTCGGTCCAGCTCAGGACGAGGGGTCGGTCCCGCTTGGGACGAGGGGTCGGTCCGGCAGCAGACGAGGGGTCGGTCCGGCAGTAGACGAGGGGTCGGTCTCACAGGGGTTGCGCGGTTCGGCTGACGGGGTCGCCCGGAGAAGCAGGCGACGAACTGGGGACAAGGGAGGCCAGGCCCTTGTCGGGGGCTCTCAGGACTGGAGGGCGCACGGCAGAAGAACTACCGCGGAGACAAGGTAAACAGGCAGGTCCCCTTTATTGAGGGAGAGGCAACAGTTTTATAGGGGCTGGGGAAGGCTGATTGGTCGAAGCCACGCCCTGTTCTGATTGGTTGCCGGCGAAAGGTCAGTGGGCGGTACTGGACGGGGGAGGGGTGGTGGTTAGGGATTGGCTGTCGCTGTTGCTGGGGGAAGGGGCAGGGTTTAGGGATTGGTGGCTGCTGTTGCTGGGGTGGAGGGCAGACTTGAGTTTCCCGCCCATGCCTGGCTGATGCTGCTGTCGGGGGAAGGGAAAAGGGCAGACTGGATTTTTCCACCCAGGCCTGGCTGTTGCTGCTGTCGGGGGAGGGGAAAAGGGCAGACTGGAATTTTCCGCCCTGTGCCTGTGCAGGGAGAAAGAAAAAGAAGGGTGCCGCCCCACAAGGCATCGTGTGGCGCCATCCGGGAGGAGGGGCAGCCGCGGAAGCATGGCTGCCGAGAAGGGGAGACCCGAGGGCACTCTGCGCCCATGCCGAGCTTCCTTCAGGGGTGGCGGTGGGCCCGACCAAACACCCTATTATGGGGGCAGCGGAATTAGGCCTACCGTGGCCGCTCCCCTCACCAGGCCAGCAAACCACACTTCAGCCCGAGGGGTGACCGCAACCAGTGTGCCTATCTTTATGCCAATACCATGCTGTTTTGACCACTGTAGCTTTGGGAGATGGTGAAGGAAGAAAAGTAGATAATTACTGAGATTTATATCCAGCCTGCATTACTCAGAATGGTTAATAGTTTTCAAGTAACTCTTTATGCATTGGTTTCTAAATCTTTAAAATGGGAATATATTAATGAGAATGAATATCTACAGCCTCTTTATGATACTAACTGGAGCTGAGCTCTTTTGGGCACTCTTTAACCTTAATAGAATTGTACTTTTTACTTCTCATTGGAGTGAAGACTTGAGAGCTTGTTATGCTGTGACAGTTGGAGTTAGCATTAAATCATGTTCCTGAGAGACTAAACAGAAACCATCAAAATCAGCACTTTTCTTAAGGAGGAAAATGCCTATAATATTATTGAAGGAACTGCTGCCTTTCTGAAGAAAGCTTTTTCTATTTCTTGGCACTTTGGGCCATTATGTTCTACTTGCTTCTATATAGTAGTTGGTCATGTTGGTGGAGGTTTCATAATCTTTTATATATCTGCGCTATTGAAAAAATGTTTCAGCAATGATGTTTTACAATGATTGAAGTGATGATGCACAGCTATGTGATTATACCAAATACCACTGATGGTACACTTTGGATGAATTGCATGCTTTATCTATATGTAGCAATAAAATTGATTTGTTAAAAAAAATGATGTTTTAAATTTGATAAAATTGGAAGCTTGAGTACTTGGAAGTATGTTTCAGTAGGAAGAGCACTGTGGTATGAGTTAGTTTTTGGCTTTTCTGTTGACTTAGGGAAAATAATTTCTGAGCCTGTAACATCAGAAATGTAGAATGGATGATTTCTAAGGTCCTTTGTAGCTCTTTATATTCTGTGCTTCTGAAAGTACTTAAATGGCTCATAATTGGGATTATTTATCAACCTGGATTTTGTAGTTATTACCTTAGTAGAGAATAAAGATGTCATCAGTTTGCAGTTCTGATTGTGTTGTGTTTGTGCCATTTCCTTTTCTTGTGCAGTGTTTGCCTAGAGTAAGGCATTTTTCAGGGACTGCCTAGTGTAGTGATGTGACTGTGCTCTTAGATTATTTTTGTTCTTGTTTGACTAATGCCTGCTCCTTTACTTACATTTTTTTTTAAGATTTATTTATTTATTCCCCTCCTTGCAGCTTGTTCCATTCTTTGCTGTCTCTGTGTCCATTTGTTGTGCTTTTTTTCTGTATCTGCTTGTCTCCCTTTGTTGCGTCATCTTGCTGCACCACCTCTCCACGGCACATGGGCCGTCAGCTCTCTGCTGCGCATGGGCCAGCTTGCCTTCACAAGGAGGCCCTGGGACACGAACCCAGGGTCTCCCATTTGGTAGACGGGAGCCCAACTGATTGAGCCACAGCCGCTTCCCCTTTACTTATATTTTTGAGACTGGCTTCCTAAAAACAACTCTTTCTTTACCTAAACCATGTTCCCTTTGCCTGTTCTTTTTACCAGAAAGAGTGTATTTTGATACTTGTTATGGTCTTAACTTAAAATTGTGTCACTGTAGTGCACTTACTCATTTTTCGGGTTCTACATCTTTAAAAGAAAAATTGAGGTAGGTTGTCATTCTCTTCCTCAAAACATTTTGAAATTGTCTTTTTCTTACATTATTAAAAGTGATTGAAGGAAGCTTTTTCTTCATTTGGGTGTAATAAGCTTAAACTGGGAAAAAGATAAACATAACACTATGCTTATGTTCCTATTTTCATACAAAAGAATACAGACTTTAGATGTAATGCTTATTTCTCATGCTATTAATACCATTTTAAGAAAGAATTGAGTACTTGAATAGATGAAGCTAAAGTGGTCAGAACTGAATGGTTTATTTCTTTCTGCACTTTGATTTTCCAGCCAGTCAATTTAGTATAAATATTTCTAGTTGTTGAGAAGGCAGTTGACTTTAAAGTAAAAAGGTATACATAAATCTTAATAATAGCAAAGTGTGATTACCGTGTATTGTACCCATGAGCCTAAATAAATAGCAAAGTGAGAATATTCAAACGCTATGTAAGAAAGTTTATTCAGTTATAGAATTACTTCAGTCTTGGCTGACTGGGAATAATGGGACAGGAGAACTGTGAAATGAAGATTTAGCTATTTAAATGGTCTGTGAAAAGATGTTATTAGATAATTATTAAGCAAATAACCTCAAATGTGAGGTGGACTTAATACTCTTATTTTGACTTAGGGCTTAGCTATGGAAATTGAATTCTAACTATAATATGAATAACTGAAGTTTAAAAGCCTGCTTTTAAGTTTGACATTTTAAAAAAGTCATATCCTAGAGTGAGTACTGCACAGTGGTTAAGTGCATGCTTCACGTGTATGAGGTCCCAGGTTCAATCCCCGGTATTTCCTAAAATAATAAAAAATAAATAAATGAAGTCATACCTTTCAGAAGGAATTTAGTAGAATTAACATCTAATGGTTTTTACATCTTTCTGTGAGCAAGCCTTGTCTTCTTTTGAGGAAATGAATATGATAAAAGGAAACAAAGTTGAGAGTCTTTAGTTTAGGTCTTATTTTTTTATAACTTGGATTTCTTAGACTTTTAGTGGGGAGCAGGAAGAAATGTATTAAAATATACTGTTTTTCCTCATCTCCTTCATTCTCTTCTCTTTCCCATCTCTTACGTTTCCCTAATTAATTTTAACTAATATCTTTCCGATTGAATTGATTTTGAAAATGAATAAAATGCTAGACTCGTGGGGTGTTTATTAAACTTCTTTTTCTCATGACCCAACCCTTTAATGATTATGGGCCTTACTTGAACAAATTTGCCCACTGTTCATATCTGCACCGTTTTTCAGCGTGTCATATTATATAAATTTTATGACTAGGATGTATACCCACCTGGGGTTTTGGATGTGACCACCAAGCTTTTGTGTTTGATTTATATTTGAATCCATGTCTTCATACATGAAAGGTTAGCACAAAAGTATGCTTTTCTATTCTGTTAATTTTAGCAGCTCTGTTTGATGCCTTTGGAATGTGCTTTTTTTTCTGTCAATTTGATTAAGAGGAGGGAAAGAGTAACAACTAGATGAAAAATGCTTTGTGGTCTGTGTGACAAAGATAGTTTTGGGAATGTTGAGCAGAGTGTATAGGTGAGCATTGTTGCAATGCAGAAGTGGTAAGATGTAATGTGTCAGGCAGAATATCATAGAGTGCTTGAATGGAGCACTATGTTCAGGGTCTGAACTTCAGATTTGTTAGAATAGGAGCTAGATATTTTTAGTTCATTCAGGAATAGTAGTATCTCAAGAATGGGTTCATGCCAGCCAATTCAAGAGGGTTATTTATAATCTAGAGCTGTATTGTCTAATTTAGTTACAAGTCACATGTAACAGTTTGAGTTTAGGGAAATGAAAATTATTTAAAATTTTTAAAAATCAGTTCTCTTCCACTAATCACATTTCAAGTGTGAAGTAGTCATGAGGCTATGTCTACCTATTGGAGAGCACAGATACGGAACATTTCCTTTATTGCTGTAATTTCTGCTGGACAGTGCTGATCAAGAGTGCTGTTCTATTAATTTGTAATGGCTAAGTGCATCTTTCTGACAACCAGATTACTTGTGTCTGTTATCCAGGATACCATTTTTCAAGGTGGGAAATTAAATTAGTCTTGCATGAGATTGTTGATATCTTAGTGAGTTGCAAAGGAGCTAGAAAGTTTTGTCAGATATTTCTTCCAGCTTCGGGAAATTTATAGCATCTTTCTAGTTGCAGGGCTATTTTTGAATAATCTGGCTATACTGCCATTTAAAAAAATTTTTTTAGGAGGTACTGGGGATTGATCCCAGGACCTTGTACATGGGAAGCAGGTCTCAACCACTGAACTACGTCCACTTCCCAATGAGAGCTGGTTTTTTCATTTATTTGTTTCGTTTTTTGGAGGTACTGGGGTGGAACCCAGGACCTTGCATATGGGAAGCAGGTGCTCAACCACTTGAGCTACATCTGCTCCCCATATACTGCATCTTTTGAATGAACAGTAACAAATTATTGATATCTTAAAATAATCTTTTAAAATTGAGATTAACATAATAGGACCTTTTCTAGGCATGTAATTAATATTTCGAAGTGGGAGTGAAGCTGTTTATTTTATAGTTTAAACTGTTATATTTTGATGTTTGAAATATATTTTAAAATGTATTTTAAAATTATTTTATAGTACTAATTATTTGACCTTGGAAATACCCTTGAAAGGAGATACTTGCATCAGCTACATTGCATCAAATGGATACTTATCTTTGGGCATTGATTACAGGTGTTCACTGAGTTTTTTTTTTTTTTTTTAAGGCATACTTATAAATGTTGGTGACACACAAAAAGGTATATTTCAGTTTCCTGCTGTTATAGTTATTGGTATTGTGAGTAATGATGATAACTATAATGATAAATCACCTTGTGTGTATAAAATGCTTTAATATTTATAAAATCCTTTAACATAGAATGAGAGCTAGAAGAGAGAGGTGGGTTAAGGTCATGAGTTTGGAGATAGTTTTTCATTCAAATTCCAGTTGTGTATCGCTGTGACTGTAGACTACTAAACCATGAAATCCTCATCTGTAAAATTGGAATAATAGTTATGTCTACTTCATGGGGTTTTCTGTTGTTATTGTGAAAACTAAATGTAAGTATGATAAAATAAAGATTTAGCATGCTTGTTGACAAATACTAAACAATAATGAGTTTTAGTTGTTCTTGCTTACATTTGATCCTAACAAGAATCAAGATTTGTAACCGTTGTTTTTTGTTTTGTTTTGTTTTAATCTCATGAGAAAGAGAGAAGAAGCTTAGAGAGGGTAAGTGGTTTATTTAAGGTTAAATGTCCAGTAAAAGTTGCAGAACCAGAACTTACAATTAGCTCTTTAAAGTTGCACAACTAGGACCTAAAATCAGCTCTTTAAATTCCTTATGTAGTTCTCTTACCACAGGTAATTATCAGTGACATATGAGATTAATATTTAAGGATTGGAAAGAATGTTAGCATGGAGATACATTGTTTTCATTAAGAAGGTTAAAATTGATGATACGAAAAGGAGGAGCTGGAATGTGAAACAGTGTACACTGCATGTTTTCAGGTACTTAAAGATGATGCCAGGTACATATAAGATGATGCCCAGTAACTCAGTAAACAGTGACTTGCCTTGGTTAGCGAGCACCCATTATATGCTTGTGCTATGAATGAACTGGAGTTGTGAACAGAACTCTTACTTCAGGAGTCATTATCTAAGCAAAAATTGAAAACAGTAAAATATAGTTGACCTTAAGATTTCTTTCACAAGACTATAGTCAGTATGACCTCAATGAACTAAGGCTTAGGAGCAAAGGAAATGTAACTTGAACAGGACAATCGCCTCAGGGCACAACCACATGTGAGAACCCCTTAGTAATGATGAAAAACACAAAGAACAAATGCTAATAAAATTGTGAGAACATTTTAGAGCCAGGGAGAAAAAGTGGCTGATATTTTCTTCATGTGATCACAAAACTATAACAGAAAGTTAGTGTAATGGTAGTGAAGTGTCATTCATTCAGACCTAAATTAAGTCAATTTATTGACTTGATCACAGGTTCATTTTTCAGAAGGTTGGGAGAAAGGGCACTGCTACACTAGGATTAAGTGCAATCATTATGAAGGAACTGATTAGTGAAAGGGGAATAACAGGAACTTTGGAAAAAACTGAAGATGTCACATATTTTGGGATTGCAACTATAATTAAGGAGGGGAATAATGGATCCTGTTGGTACCTCTTAGATTCCAGGAAAATAGTGCTGCAGCAAAGCCAGGAGTTCTGAACTGCAGAAGAAACCCAAGATGGCACTCAGAGAAGAAGAGGAATAGATTTATTACGCGTGGGCCCAGAGGAGAGTAAATCTCCAAATTCTGAGCCCCGTTTTTTCAGTGTTCATAGGTTTTTATAGGATTTTATGTGGGATCAGCCATGACTTTTGCTCATTGGCTAATGTGTTGCTGGGCAAAATTTTGCAAGTGGGGTTACAGAAGCAGAATGCAGGTGCAAGGCTGTGCTTCTGTGGGCTGATTTACAGGAGTGGGGTGCAGGAATGGTTTGTTAGATTACAGAAGTGGGGGGAAGTGGTTGTTTTTTTGGTATTTTCCTGTGAAGGCGATGTTCTCACAGGCTGATTTACACAAGTGGGGACAGGAGGGGCTTGTTAGATATATTTTTTTGCAAGGTCATGCTTTTTATTTCTCAACAATTACCTTAATGCCCTTATTATTTTTATAGGGCGTTACGCAAGCTAAGTGGAAAAACAACGTAAGGTAGTAAAGCATTTTACAAAACACAAGTACATTATTAAGATTAGTATTTTTTAAAACTACATTCCAGTCTCTGGGAGTTGTAGTTTTTAGTTCAGTTCCAAATAGTAAGCTGAGCAGTTTGAAGAGAAGCAGGAATTATAGTGAACAGGAGTTTATCTAGTCAGGTGATGGTGAGTCTAGGTGACGCCGGGTAATTTGGTTTTTCAAGAGATAGTCAGGTATAGGGTGAGTCTAGTTGTCTTGTTTTTCATTGGAGTGTGTCCTTTTAACTTTAGTATGATGAATTCAAGGGGCAGTACCTGAAACTTTGAGAGCAGTGGGGGTTTCAAGGATAACGGTATGTGGGCCCATGCAAGTGGTCTGGATGGGCTCCTTTTTTCAGTCTTTTACCCAGACTAGGTCTCCGGGCAAGTGTGGGTGTACTGGGTGCTTAATGGGATGGGATCTGGAGACAGGACAGTTTCGTCTATTTCGGCTAGGGTTTTTTTTCCCCTTAACTGCTGGAGGGTAGAATCCTGGCCAATTTTTCTTTGGAGCCGGAGATTTTCTTTGAAGGTTTGAATAATTGGGGGTGGTTGTTTAAACAGAATTTCAAAAGGTGAATGGCCTGAGGTTCCAGGGGTGTCTGACTTTAAGGAGGGTTAATGGGGGTAGCTTTACTCATGTTTTTTTGCTTTGTTTTTTTACAGAACTTAACTAGGGTGGTTTTGAGGGTTTATGTGTTTTACTTTCTGTGAGCTCTGGGGCCTATATGCTGTGTGGAGTTTCACTTAATTCCTAACGTTTTTGTTAGCTCTTGGATGATGGCTGCTAGGAAAGCAGGATCATTGTTGCTGTTTATGGATAAAGGTATCACATTGGGTGTGTGTGTGTGTGGATTATATCTTGGAGCAGAGCTTTAGTTGCTTTTCTTGCTTTTTAGTACGGATGGGAAAGGCTTTGACCCAGCCACAGAAGGTGCACATTATTACTACTAAGTACTTACACTCTTGATTTGGTTTTATCTTTGTAAAGTTCGTTGTTAAGCTTTCAAAAGGGGTAGTTTCTGTGTGTTGGACGCTGGCCTGGGCCTGAGAACCTTGGGAGGGGTTGTTTTTACTACATGTCTGGCATTGGCTGCTAACAGTGGTGCAGAGCGAGGCCATCTGGGTAATGTAGTAATATTTCCCAAGCATGGCTTTTAAAGCAGTTTTTCCCAGATGGGTGAGCTGGTGGTATTGTTGAACAAGGGTGTAGGTGACCCCGTTTGGGGTGAAGACTTGGCTATCTGGGACTAGCCAGTTTTCCTTTGGGATTTGGTGCCTTTTCTTTCTTTTGCCTGCTTCTGTTTTTCCCGGGTATAGTTTAGTTTTTATTAATGTGTTGCCCTAAAAGGGACAGGTGAAGCACCAGCAGCAGGGCTTGCAGTTTGAGGGCTTTTTTGGCTGCCTGTCGAGCCACTTCATTGGCTAGTATGTATTTTTTTAGTAACTGCATCCATTCCCTTCTGATGTCCCCGACAGTGTTTGACGGTGACCCTGCTTGGCTTCCAGACTGCCTCCAGTAGTTGAAGGATTTTTCTTTATTTTATTTCTTTTCCCCCTGCAGTTAGGAGTTCCCTCTCCTTATTAATTGTTCCATGGATATGTATAGTAGCGAATGCATATTTAGATTTAGGGTAATGTTTGCTTAGTGGCTAGCTGTAGGGCTCGATTAGTACCCAGAGTTTTGTTCATTGTGCAGACTACCTTTTAGGTAGGGGATTTGCTTTTACTACTTGTTTAGTCATGGTGACTGCGCATTCAGCAAGCCTCTCTCCATTTCTGATAAAACTGCTGCCGTTTGTGAATAGGGTTTGATCTGGGCAAAGAAGTGACCTGTTGGGGAGGTCAAGGCAGCTGGCATATTCTTTTTCTGTTTTTTTTTTTTTTTTGCCGTCAAGAGGTTATCTACGTACTAAAGGAGTATAATTTAAGTTTTTCCATGGGTAGGAAGCCAGATTTACTGCCAGGGCTTCTCCGAAAAGGGTGGGGGAGTTTTTTTGAAGCCCTACAGGAGTCCAGTCCAAGGTAATTGAGTTTTTCCTTGAATCCTGGGATTCTTTCATTCAAAATCAAATAGAGACTGGCTCTGGGGAGCTACCCACAGGCAGAAAAAAAAAGTGTCCTTTAAATCCAGACATGTAAACCAGGCATCCCAGGTGGTTCTGGCTGCTGCCGGGGAGTTTCCGAATGAAGTATTCTCCCCTTTTTCGGGTGGCCTTTCTGATTTGTTGGGTCTGGATTTTTAAGGCTGCTGCTAACAGGGAGACCTGCTGTTTCATTCGCTTTTTTGCTTCCCCCTCAGCAGCTTTGTCCCAATTGACGAATATTTTGTTTGCAACTTTGAAGAGCTGGAAGATGTTTATCTCTGCGAACCCACTGAGGTTTTGAAGTTTTTGTTCAATGTCCGGTGCCACCTTGGTGATGAAAGCTGCGTTGACCATTCTCTGGGTTTCTGGGGCTTCTGGGTTAAAGAGGGTGTAAATCTTGGCAAGGCTTTCAGAGTTGCTTATAAAAACTGCCAGAGGTTTTTCAGGCTTTTGAGTGATGGAGGCTGTTTTGGACATGTTTGTGGGCCACCTTGCTCTTTCCCGTACTCCCCCTGAGGAAGGCTGTTCGATACCACTGAAGGGCAGCCCATCCCTGATCTGTGTTAAAGTCTCAGGCTGGTTGAGCTTCTTTCTGGTGCCGCCTCTCGGGCCCATTCCTTCTGGCTCCAAGACACCTGAGGGGGCCTCTTCTTGCAACCACTTTCTGGCTTCCATGGGGATTGTGCATCTCCTCTCTGTATTGAACAAGGTTGGGAGGAGTGGGTCGCAATCATCCCAAGCGGGGCTGTGGGTTTGGAAAATAGACTCCATGAGGTCGATAATTGCCTGAGGCTTTTCTGAATATGAAGGGGTGTGGTGCTTCCAGTTTAAGAGATCGGTAGTTGTACAATCCAATGTCCACATAGAAGAGGTGGCATTGGATTGGGAAAAGTGGACATGGTGGACGATGGGTATGGGGAAAGGCAGGAAGAGATGAGAGGTGGAGGCGTCTTTGGGACATGGAGCTGCCCTGGATGGTGCTTCAGAGGTAATCACCGGACATTGTAAATCCTCACAGGGCCCACTGGATGGAATGGAGGAGAGTATGGGCCATGATGTGAACCATTGTCTATGAGGTGCAGAGGTGCCCAAAGATGTACTTACCAAATCCAATGGATGTGTCATGATGATGGGAACGAGTGTTGTTGGGGGGGGAGAGGGGGGGCGGGGGGGTGGGGTTGAATGGGACCTCACATATATATTTTTAATGTAATATTATTACAAAGTCAATAAAAAAAAAAAAAAAGAGATCGGTAGTTGTGAAAGGCTGATAAAACAGGATTGGCCTCCCAGGTTGGACCATGCCATCTGCACCGATCTGGGTTGGACTCTGTCTCATGAAGAGCCATCGAAAGCTCAGACTGCACGGACCAAAGTCTTCTGGCCAAAGGGGTCTCAGGATCCCCTTTCGGGGGGTGGGTGGCTGACGGGCCCAGGGAGACTAAAGGTGGAGGAATCTCTGGGATATCTGCTGGTGGAGGCCCTGGGGCAGGGAGATGCTCTGGAATGGCTGGAACATATGGTGGGGGTGAAGTGTTTTCCTCCAGAGGTCCTTGTAGAATAATAGGTTTTCGAGGTCCGGCCATTTGAGCTACTAGGACCCTACTCTGACCCTTCTGACACAGAATTGGACCCAACGGGGCAGGGTTTGGGCGATTTCTAACCAAGAATTGATGTAGGGAAACTGGTCAGGGTGGCCGGGGATCCCAGTGACTTCATGCCAAACTGCACGCACCTTGGTTACATCTAAGGTTCCTTCTGAGGGCCATTCTACACCAAACGTGGGCCACTCCAACTTGCACAAGGTCCAGAGAGTTCCGGGGGACATATAGACACCATAAACCCCAGAAAAGCCTTTCTTGAAGATTTTTAAAATATAATTGAAGACTGTGAGTTTGGATTGTGATGATCCCATCCTTGAACCAGTATGGCAGGACAAACAAAGGAGGGGTGCCTCTCAAGAAGCTACTCAGATGCTCACCTATCTCTTGTGGGAATTTAGGCTCATCTTAGCTAAGGTGTCCATATATAGTCCAGATTAGCCGTTATGCCATATGACGTAGCCACGAAGTGCAGTTAGGGCCTACTTGGACTCTGTAGCACAGGCCGTGGAGCCACAAACTGCATCAGCAGAGGCAACCCTCTGCAGTCCCCATTCACTCAATCACTCAGGTTACACAGTCCCACCCAAGGGACTCCCCTATCCTGGAATCTCGAATCTTGAGATTTGGGGAGGTGATCAGTCTCCCCTTCTGTCAGGAGATAGGCCTGACTGGGACTCAGAACCCTGGGGCCTTACCTTTCCGGTGTCTTCTGATGTTGTTCAATCACCTCTCCACCAAGTCAGGCCGGGGCAGAGGATGAGGCCCACAGGGATCCCTTCCCTGAAGGAGGCCCCATCAAGGAGACAGGGGGTGCCTCATTCCTGTGTGGAGAGCCCTGCTGGCCACGCCCACCAGTCCAAACTGGAGACTCAAAGGGCCTGCTCGGTTGGGTTTCCTGGGCAGGGAAGCAATATTGCAGCAAAGCCAGGAGTTCTGAACTGCAGAAGAAACCCAAGATGGCACTCGCAGACCCAGAGGAGAGTAAATCTCCAAATTCTGAGCCCCGAGGTTTTCAGTTTTCATAGGTTTATATAGAATTTTATGTGGGATCAACTATGACTTTTGCTCATTGGCTAATGCATTGCTAGGTGAAATTTTGCAAGTGTGATTTTGCTCAGCCTTCCCACCTGCATTTACAGGAGTGGGGCACAGAAATGGTTTGTTACATTACAGAAGGCGGGGGCAGGAGTCATTTGTTCGGTAGTTTCCTGTGAAGGCCATGTTCTCACAGGCTGATTTATAGAAGCGTGGACAGAAGTGGCTTGTTAGATGTTTTTTTTTGCAAGGTTATGCTTTTTATTTCTCAATCATTCTTGCAAAGTTTGGAGGAAGGCAAGGCATTCTGTTGATTTTAGAATCTAAAAGGGAAGGTGATCCAAGACAAACAGGTGTTTTCAAGGTGTAATTTGCACTGGAGGTAAGAAAGGCTTATGGCAAAAAACTCCTAAGTAGAATTATCTAAAATTTTGACCTAAAAACCCAAAAGGATAACTGAATATGTATTGTATTATATTTTCCCCTTCTATTTTTAGGGTACCAAAAGCAAGGAAGTAGGTCTATGTTAGATTGCCTAATTAGCTGGCTAAGTTTAATCTTCATTTTCACAGAAATTTTTCTTTAGCCTAGGAGTGATAAAATAACTTGGCTAATTAGTACTTGAACCCCAAGATTGGTGAGAAGAGGTAGTAAGAAAGTACTTACTTGTTAAACATTTATTCAGTTTTCCCCTAATCATGATTTTTCTATTCCTTTTATCTAACCTATTATTTTCAATGTACCTGTTACATATATTTCTCAGAGACTTAAATCTTCAGATAGTTTATACGCTGGTTGAGCTCTGAAACCCAACAGAGTTAAAGCCAACTCCTACTCTCCACTTCTTCTGGCTTGTCCTTACAAATAACAAAACAGTGATGATGGACAAGCCCCATTCCACAAACAAGGAGTATCTTTAACTGAAAGCAAAACAGTTCCTTTCTAGTGACTCATAATATCTAAATACCCTGAAGCAGTCAGAATGGACATCTTCCAACTCTCTCAAGGCAAAAATCTCTGGAATATTTAAGCCTTTTGTCCATTTTTAAAATAGGGTTATTTGTCTTTCTATGGTCAAGTTGTAGGATTTCTTTATATATTCTGGATGTTAAACTCTTACTGGATATATGGCTTAAAATTATTTTCTCCCATTGAGTAGATTTTCTTTTCGCTTTTGTGACAAAGTCTTTTGATGTGCAAGTTTTTAATTTTGAGGAGGTCCCATTTATCTGTTTTTTTTCTTTCCTTGCTTGTGCTCTGGGTATAAATCCAAGAAACCATTGGCCAATGTAAGATCCAGAAGATGCTTTCCTACATTTTCTTCTAAAAGTTTTACAGTTCTGGTTCTTATATTTAGGTCTTAGATCCATTTTGAGGTAATTTTGTATATGCTATGAGATGGGATAGCAGCTCCTTTTTTTTTTTAAAGATAGAGTACATAAATGTTATACAAAAAATATAGTGGATTCCCATATACCCCGCTTACCATATCTCCCACGTTTTCCCACATTAACAACATCCTTCATTAGTGTGGGTCATTCACTACAATTGATGAACACATTTTGGAGCATTGCCACTAAGCATGGATTATAGTTTACATTCTCTTCCACACAGTTCTGTAGTTTATGGCAAAATATATAATGGTCTGTATCTGTTGTTGAAATGTCATTCAGGATGATTCCCAAGTCCTGAAAATGCCCCCATATTACACCTGTTTTTCCCTCTCCCTGCCCTCAGAACCTCCAGTGGCCACAGTCTCCACATCAATGGTATAATTCCTTCCATTGGTGGAATTACAATAAGTCTGTAGTAGAATACCAGCAAGTCTACTTTAGTCCGCCATTCATTCCTCAGTCCTGAGGATTCTGGCATGGTGATGCCCACTCCCATCTCTAATTGAGAAGGGGTTTTGACCCCATACAGCTGATGGATGGGTCTTCTTGCTTGAAGTTGTAGACCCTCTCAGTTCCTTGGTATAGTGGTTGTCCATCATCTCCTCCTTGTTAGTTTTCCTGGGTGAGTCCAATGAACTGGAGAGTAGGTGTTGCAAGTCAATTGAGATTCAGGGTCCAGCTGGCACATGGACTGCCCAAAGATTTAAGTCTCTCAGATGTACACTTACCAACTGTAGTATTAATTTTAGAGTCAAAGAGAAGGGACAGTAGAGCCATGTGTAGGGAAGCCACAACTGAGTACAACTCTTGTCACACTGGGGAGCATAAATTCCAAAGTAGGCCCACTGGCAGGGTGCCAAATTCCTGAGCTATCTGCCCTGACTACAGTGTCTGGATGTCTCTAGAGCCCTCAGGAGCTCCGCTATTTGGGGAGGTATCAACATTGACTATCAGTGTAACCTCTGGAATGACCTCTCAACTCACTTTGAAGTCTCTTAGCCATGTAAACTCATTTGTCTTTACCCTTTCTCATTTTGCAGCTGGGGGAAAAGGTTTTTTAAAAATGTTAAGGAAAAGGTCAAGGTCTTTTTCCAGTTGCATTGCTAGTTGGTGCTTGGTAATAATTCCTCAGTGCCAGGTGGGTTCATCCCTGGGAGTCATGTACCATGCTGGGGGAAAGGTAGTACATTTATATGCTGAGTTTGGCTTGGACAGAGGTCACATTTGAGCAAAAAGGACTCTCTCTGGAGGTAACTCTTAGGCCCCTGTAATACTAGGCTAAGTTTCAGTTTCTAGAGTAAAGGTTCATAATCACAGTCATCAATATCAAAGGCCCATCAATGGACCTTCAGTAGTCATTGCCCCTATATTTGGGGGATTCTTGCTGCTCCATTAGAGAATGTGGCAGAGCTCCCGAGGATGCTAATTTGATATTCTTTCTGTTATTGTGTGAATCTCCACCCACTGTGACAATCCCCGTGAACATTTCAACTCCTTTATATGCCTTAGATATATCCCCAGGTGAACTTCCTCCCATATATCCATTACCAACACTCCCATTAGTGATCCTCCCCTGCACAGTTGTGATCCTTCTGTGATCAAAAACTTCTTAAAAAATGAAGCCAATTAAATAGCCAGATAATTAATAAGAAAATGAAATAATAATTATAGTTTTAAAAATAAGAAATAAAATATTAAAAAATAAAAAATAAAATTTGGGATAATGAAAAAATATTAAAAATTTTTTTTTTACATTTAGGCTTTCATCACTGTAAGATCTGTTGTCTTGTATGTACAGTGACTTTTTCTTCCATTTATTCCCCCAGTGTCTTTTTTCATTTTATCTTCAAAGGAAGTTTTAGGTTACAGAAAAGTCCCATACAGAATAGAGGGGATGCCCATATACCCAACATCTGCCCTCTTTTCCCCTTCCCCTATTAAAAATGTTTCATATGTGGATGGTACATTGTTACAAGTGATGTACTAATATTGAAACATTGCTACTAACCATGGTCAATGGTATTTACATTATGGCTAAAATTTTGGGCCATACACTTTCAAAAATTTTGATGAAATTTAACATGGCCTGTATTGCAAGATCATGTAGAACACTTCCATTGCTCCCAACATGCCCCCTGTTCCATCTATTCTATTACTCCCTTACCCTCCACTTGGGACTCACGGCAACCACCAGGATACGATTCATAATTACTTACAACAATACTGAGGACCTGACAAACTAATCTGTCCTCCCCTATTAGGCACTGCCCATGTTCTCGAGAGACTCCCACCCCTCTATTTGAGAACTTAGCAGGGCTCCCCAGGAAGGGAGTCCAACACCTTCCCACTCATTATGTGGGTTTCAATTCATTGATATAACATACTATAACAAGATAAACACACACACATTCGCTAGCAGCCTGCCCCAGGTTGCCCTGTCCCAAATGGCCCCCACATCCAACACCAAAACCAGTAATCCTCCCTTGTCATATTGCCAAAGGAGCATTCTCAACATTGTAGTATAAACCATGTACCTGCCAGTCCCCAGTGTTCACCTACTACCTCCCCCAACCCTTCCCCCAGTTCCATGGATAGTCCAACCCACCCTCCCCACCCATATCCCTCTGACAAACCTGCACCACCCACCCAGTAGTATCACTGCACTCCTGTTATGCCCTTCCACTGCACAGCTACATACTTCCACCTTATAGATTTTGCCCACATAGGCATTGGCTCACAACCACCTTCTCCCTTTCTATTTTCTGTAAACCTATCTTCAAGACTCTAGCTCTGTGAATCTGCTCAATTTGCTTAATTCGTATCATTGAGGTCATGCAATAATTGTCCTTCATTGCTTGGCTTGCTTTACTCAACATTAGATCCTTGAAATTCATCCATGTTATCCCATGTTTTAATACTGCATTCCTTCTTACAGCTGAATAATATTCCATTGTGTATATATACCATAATTTATCCATTCATATGTTGAAGGGCATTTGGGTTGATTCCAACTTTTGGCAATAGTGAATAATGCCACTCTGAACATTGGTGTGCATATATCTGTTCATGTCCTTGCTTTCTGTTCTTCTGGGTATATACCCAGCTGTGGAATTGCTGGATCATATGGCAGTTGCATAGTTCTATAGTTCTATAGTTAGTTTTCTGAAGAACCACCAAACTGTCATCCACGATGACTGAACCATTCTATGTTCCCAGCAGCTGTGGATGAGGGTTCCCATTCCTCCACATCCTCTCCAACACTTGTAGTCCTCTGTTTTTTAAATAATGCCATTCTAATGGATGTCTCATTGTAGTTTTGATTTGCTTTCCCTAATACCTAGTGATGTTGCACATCTTTTTATGTGTTTTTGCCATTTGTATTTTTTCTTTGGAGAAGTGTCTTTTCAAATCACTTGCCCATTTTTTAAATGGCTTGTTTTGTCTTTTTATTTTCGAGGTGTAGGATTTCTTTATATATGCTAGATAGAAGACTCCTATCAGATATATGGTTACCAAATATTTTTTCCCATTGAATAGGCTGCCTTTTCACTTTCTTGACAAACTCCTTTGAGGTACAAAAGTTTTTAATCAGGAGGTCTCATTTATCTATTTTTTCTTTTGCTTACCATGCTTTGGGTATGAAGTTCATGAAACCATTCCCTAATACGAGAGCCTGTAAATGCTTCCCTACATTATCTTCCAAGGTCTTTTTAGGTCTTTGAACATCTTGAGTTAATTTTTGAATAAGGTGTGAGATGTTGTTCCTTTCTCTTTCTTTTGGATATTGATATCCAGTTCTCTAAGCATCATTTGTTGAAGAGGCCATTCTCTGCAATTGAATAGGCTTGATGGCCTTGTCAAATACCAGATGACTGTATGTGCAGGGATCTATATCAGAGCTCTCAATTTAGTTCCATTGGTTGGTATATCTAGCCTTGTGCCAATACCATACAGTTTTCAGTACTAAGCGTTGTAGTATATTTTAAAGTCAGGTACTGTGATTCCTCCGATTTATTTTTCTTTTTCAATATGTCTTTGGCTATTCAGGGCCTGTTATCCTTCCAAGTAAATTTCATAGTTAATTTATCCAATTCAGTAAAAAATGCTGTGGTGATTTTTATTGGGATTGCATTAAATCTGTAAGTCAGTTTGGGTAGGATAGACATCTTAATGATGTTTAGTCTTCCTGTCCATGAACAGGGAATGTTCTTCCATTTATTTAAGTCTTATTTGATTTCCTTTAACAGTGTTGTGTAGTTTTCTATGTATAAGTCATTTACATTTTTAGTTAAATTTATTTCTAGGTATTTGATTCTTTTATTAGGCTGGTGCAAAAGTTAATTGCAGTTTTGCATTGTTGAAGTTTGTCGTTTGATATTGGAATACATTCTTAAATAAATGTTGTTATGTTATATGTCATTTTTATGTGTATTTCTCGCTTTATGTTTTTTTGCTAGTGACTTATTGTTGCTTATTTTATTTATTTTAGACTATGGAAATGATGTTAGACAAAAAGCAAATTTGAGTGATTTTGTTTGAGTTCATAATGCTTGTAAAGCAGCTGAGACAGCTTGCAACATCAACAGTGCATTTGGCTAGGAACTGATAACGAACGTACAGTGTAATGGTTGTTCAAGAAGTTTTGCAAAGGAGAGGAAGCCTTGAAGATGTGGAGAGTAGTGGCTGGCCATCGGAAGTTGACAACAGGCAAGTGAGAGCAGTCATGGAAGCTGATCCTCTTAAACTACATGAGAAGTTGCCAAAGAACTCAACGTCGATCATTCTACGGTCATTTGGCATTTGAAGCAAATTGAAAAGGTGAAAAATCTTGATACGTGGATGCCTCAGGAACTGACCGAAAATCAAAACACTCCTTGTTTTGAAGTGTCGTCTTCTCTTATTCTACACGACAACAAACTATTGTGGATTGTGACGTGCGGCGAAAAGTGTATTTTGTACAACTGGCAAAAACCAGCTCAGTGGTTGGACTGAGGAGATGCTCCAAAGCCCTTCTCAAAGCCAAACTTGAACCAAAAAAAGTCATGATCACTGTTTGGAGGTTTGCTGCTGGTCTGATCCACTATAGCTTTCTGAATCCCAGCAAAACCATTACATCTGAGAAGTATGCTCAGCAAATCGATGAGATGCACCAAAACCTGCAACACCTGCAGCTGGCATCTGTTAACAGAAAGGGCCCACTTCTCCACAACACCACCTGACTGCACATTGTACAACCAATGCTTCAAAAGTTGAGTGAATCGGGTTACAAAGTTTTGCCTCATCTGCCTTATTCACCTGACCTCTTGCCAACTGACTACACTTCTGTAAGAATCTTGACAACTTTTTGCAGGGAAAATGTTTCCACAGCCAACGGGATGCAGAAAATGTTTTCCAAGAGTTTGTCGAATCCCAAAGCGTTGATTTTTCCGCTACAGGAATAAAACATTTCTCAATGGCAAAAATGAGTTGATTGTAATGGTACCTATTTTGATTTATAAGGATGTGTTTGAACCTAGTTATAATGATTTAAGATTCACAGTCTGAAACCGCAGTTACTTTTGCACTAACCTAATTGTTATTTTAAATGGGATTTTTAAAATTTCCTCCTCAGAATGCTCATTACTGGTTTTCAGAAATGCTACTGATTTTTACACATTGATCTTATAACCTGTGACTTTACTGAGCCCATTTATAAACTCTAGAAGCCTTTTTGTAGATTTCTCAGGGTTTTATATGTACAGGATCATGTTCACAAACAGTGAAATTTTTACTTATTCCTTTCCAATTTGGATACCTTTTATATCTTTTTCTTGCCTAAGTACTCACGCAAGTATATCTAACACATAAATGGGAGTGGTGAAAGTGGGCAACCTTAGCTTGTTGCTGATCTTAGCTATGTATTTGCATCGTCTCTCTTTTTTTCTTTGTTAGTCTAGCTAAGGGTTTTTCAATTTTATTAATCTTTTTGAAAAACCACCTTTTGGTTTTATTTTTTCTGGTGCTTTCTTTTTTAGAATTTCATTTAATTCTGTTCTAATCTTTTTTATTTCTTTCGATTTCTTTTGGGGTTAGTTTGTTGTTCTTTTTCTAATTCCTCCAGGTGTTTAGTTAGGTCTTTGACTTTAGGTCCTTCTTTAATATAGGCATTTATGTCTATGAATTTTCCTTTCAGTACAGCTTTTGCCACAACTCATAGGTTTTGATATGTTGTATTGTCAATTTCAATCATTTCAAGGTAGTTACTGGTTTCTTTTGAGATTTTTCTCTTTGACCCATTGTTTGTCTAAGAGTGTGTGTTTAAATTCCATATCTTTGTGCCTAATCTGGTTCTGTATCCTTTTTTGATTTCCAGTTTCATTCCATTGTGGTCAGAGAAATGACTTTGTATAATTTGTCCTTCTGAATTCATTAAGTGTTGTTCTGTGGCCTAGCATGTGGTCTATCTTGGAGATTGATCCACGTGCACCTGAGAAGAATGTATATCCTGCTGTATTTGGGTATAATATTCTGTATAAGTCTATCAAGTCCAGATCCTCTAATGTATTATTCAAAGTCTTTCTTTATTGATTCTGTGTTGAAATGTTCTGTCTAATGTTGGTAATGATTTATTAAAGTCCCCCACTCTAATTATAGAGGTCCTATTTCTTCATTTAGTTTTTTTTATTGTGTTTGCCTCTCATATTTTGAGGCTCCCTGGTTAGATGTATAAATGTTTATGATTGTTCTTTCTTCTGATTATCCCTTTTATTAATATATAGTGTCCATTTTTGTCTCTTACAATAGTTTTGCACTTTAAGTCTATCTTGTCCAGTATTAGTATAGCTACTCCAGCCCTTTTTTGGTTATTGTTTGCTTGTAAAATTATTTTGCAGCCATTCACTTTCAGCTTCCTTGCATTCGTGTGTCTAAGATGAGTTTCTTCTAGGCAGCATATAGATGGGTCATATTTCCTTATCCATTCTGCCAGTCTGCATCTCTTGTCTGGTGAGTTTGATCCATTAACATTCAGCATTATTACTGTCAAGTAAGTGCTTACATTAGCCATATTTTATTTGAGTTTATGTTTGCCATATATTGTTTTATATCTATTTTTATCATTTTAGTTGTTCTTACACTCTCTTCCAACTCTTGTGTTTTTTCCTTTAGAACTGCAGAACTTGCTTTAGTATTTCTTGAAGTGCAGGTTTCTTATTGACACTCTAAATTTCTGTTTATCTGTGACTAATTTGAACTTTCCCTCATTTTTGAATGCCATCTTTGCTGGGTAGAGAATTCTTGGCTGGAAGTTTTTTCTTTTAGCACCTTAACTATTTGATATCACTGCCTTCTTATCTCCATGGTTTCAGAGGAGAAATCAGCCTTAGTGTTATCAAGCTTCCCTTGTATGTGATGGTTCTCTTTTGTTTTGCTGCTTTCCGTATTCTCTTTGTCTTGAGCATTGGACGATTTGACAAATAGATGTCTTAGAGTAGGCCTGTTAGGATTTATACTGTTGGGGTGTGTTGTGCTTCCGGGACTTGTACATTCATCTCCCTCAGTAGGGTTGGGAAGTTTTCAGCCATTATTTCCTCCAGTGCTCTTTCTGTCCCCTTTCCCTTCTCTTCTTCCTCTGGGATGCCTAGAGTGTGTGTGGTTGTATGTTTTGTGTTTTCATTCCAATCCCTAAGTCCCTGCAGGATTTTTTCCAGCTTTTATCTATCTGTTCTACTATCTGTTTTATTTAAGATGTACTGTCTTCCAAATCACTGATTCCTTCCTCTGCCAGTTCAACTCTGTTGTTACGTGCTTCCCAGTGTATTTTTGATTTCTTGGATTGTGTTGTTCATCACCATCATATCCATTATCTTTTTATGTATGTTTACAATTTCTTCAGTGGTTCTCCCAGTGTCTTCTTAATAGCCTTACTCTCTTCCTTCACTTCATTAAGTTGATTCATAGTATTTGTTTGGACATCTCTGATTAGTTGTTTCATGTTCAGAATCTTCTCCTTGCTTTGGTTTGTTCATTGGACTGGGCCATGTCTTCCTGTTTCTTAGTATGGCTTGTACTTTTTTGCTGGTGTCTAGGCATCTGTTTATCTTGATGGGTTTCTTCAGTTGAGGGCCTGTCTCTACTCTTTGATTTTATTTTGTGGTTTTTAAGTGTAGTAAGGTTTCACATTGACACTGCTTTCCTCTTTTTCTATTTCCTTGCTGTTGTCTCTGTTTCCTTGAATAAAAAAGTTAGGACCAGAGAAAAGAGATGGGAAGAGAAAAAGAATACTAGTACTGATAAGAGTAAAGGTAGGAGAGGAACTGTACAAGACCTAGGAAATTGAGTAATTAGCATGAGCAAGTACAGAGGAATAATATTAGAAAAGTGGAATAGAAACAAAATAACAAGAAGTGGAATAGAGAAAAATATATAGAATGAATTGAAAGCCAGAAGGATGAGTAGAGGGGAAAAGAAAAAGAAAGGAGAGAATGAAAAAAGAAGTAAAAAAGATAGAAAATAGAAAAAAGGAGAGGAAATAAAAACAAGAAAAATTGAAGACCAAACCAAAAGAATTGGAATGAAAGAAAAACAACAGGAAACAAGATATAAAGATGAAGGAGAGAAAAGAAATAGGGTAAGTAGAGAAAATCAGTAAACAAAAGAAAAAAAAGAAAACAAGCAGAAACGAAGGAGACAAGCAAGAAACATGACAGCAGCAACTTGTTTAAAAAAAGGAGAAAGAAAAAAGATAAACAGAAATAAACACAGTAAAACAGGCTCTCTCTTAGAACCCAAAGGATCTTCTCAGGCTGCCTATGTTCACCAATTTACTAAACTGTAAATTTCCTTCTTTGGGTTTTGAACCAGGATTAAGTGAGTAAAATAAGGAAAATTTAAAAAGGAACCTTTTTTAAAAAGATAGATAAATAAATAAGAGACCCAAGAAAAGCTAATACAAAGAGAATGTCTATATGTTCCCTGTTACAAAGTTACAGCTGAATGCCTGGTAATCTGTTTTATCACTTTTCAGAGAAGACCCAGAAATAGACCGGGATTCCTCCACTGAGCTAACGTATCTCCTTTGGTTAGCCTTTCAGAAGGCTATCCATTCCTTTTCCCTTGGGCAGATTAGATTTCCTGCTGTCTGCAGTAGTCCTGCTGATCAGTCATCTGCCTGTCTCTGCCCCTCTCTGATGTCATTCCTCTCTTCACCTAAGCAGCTGGGTGTGACACCCTGCCTGGGGAGATCTTTCCACCCCATCAAGTCGGGTTCCCTTCTGATATTCAGGGATTCAAGGGGGGCTTAACTGGCTAAACTCACTGCAAAGAAACCACTCTCCACCCTCCAAGACCCCTCTTCCTCCCAGGGAATCTGCCATCACACTACCTTAAGAGCAGGGAGCCAGTGGCTCCACCTAGGCTCTTTGTCTTGAGGGCAGGGTGTATGTGCTACAAGCTACAAGGATGAGAAACTCACCATTTTCCTTTGGCTTCTTTATCTTTCCAGTACCCTCCTAGATCACTCAAATCACCTTCCTGTTCTAATATATACAAAGCAGCTGGCAGGGAGGAAGACATCTGCTTTTCTCTCAGTTAGGTTAGATACAATTCGCCAGGAGTTTTACCCTTGCTTAGTATCTTGGGTGTGGGGGAGGTGAGTCCTTACCAGTGGCCAGGAGGTTTAATAAATCATACCTTGTTGTTTCATCTTCTTTGTCTCTTTGATTATCACTCTCCTGGGAGTTGTGAAGCAGTGTCCTGGTCTGCTGTACCCCAAAGCAGGTCACCAAGGCAGCCTTTGGCTCTTTCTCTGTTGTTTTAGTGGGAGCTGAGCCTTATCTGCCTAACGTGTTGGTCATGTTCTCACAATCTGAGTTGGTTTTTTGTTTGTTTTTTTTAGGAGGCACTGAGAACCAAACCCGGGACCTCCCATGTGGGAAGCAGGTGCTCAATCACTTAAGCCATATCCTCTCTCCTCTTTCATTCTTTTGCATGTGGATATCCAGTTCTCCCAGCTTCGTTTGTTCAAGAGACTATTCTTTCCAAAGTGAGTGGTCTTGGCAGCCTTGTCAGAAATCAGTTGCCCGTAGATTGAGGTCTGTTTGTGAACTCTCAGTTCTATTCCATTGTCCTGTAAGTCTGTCCTTATGCCAGTACACTGTGGTGTTTTGACTACTGTAGCTTTGTAATATCCTTAAAGTCAGAAAGTATGAGTCCTTCAACTTTGTTCTTCATTTTCAAGATGTTTTTGACTATTTGAGGCCCCTTACCATTCCAGTTACATATCTTAATTGGCTTTTCCATTTCTGCAAAGTAGGCTATTAAATTTTGATTGGGATCACATTGAATATGTAAATCATTTTGGGTAGAAACGACATTTAGTTTTCTAATCCATGAACATAGACTGTCTTTCCATTTATATAGGCCTTTTTTGATTTTTCAGTACATTTTTATAGTTTTCTGTGTGCAAGTCGTTTACATTCTTGGTTAAATTTATTTGTAGATATTTTAGTTGCTATTGTAACAGGAATTTTTTTCCTGATTTCCTCCTCAGATTGTTTTTACTAGTGTATAGAAACATTGCTTATTTTTGCATATTGATCACATACTCCATCATTTTTGGTGAATTTGTTTATTAGGTCTTGTAGCTTTCTTGTTGATTTTTCAGGACTTTCTTTGTGTAGGATCATGTCGTCTGCAAATATTGAAAATTTTACTTCTTCTGTTCCTATTTGGATGCCTTTCCTTTTCCTTGCCTAACTGCTTTGGGTAGAACTTGGAGTAAAATATTGAATACAGTGATGACAGTGGGCATCCTTGTCTTGTTCCAGATTTTAGAGGAAAAGCTTTTTGTCTTTCACCATTGAGTATGATGTTAGCTGTGGGTTTTTCATATATGCCCTTTATCATGATGAAGAAGTTTCTTTCTATTCCTATTTTTCTATGTCTTTTTATCAAGAAACAATGCTGGATTTTGTCAACTGCCTTTCCTCTGTCAGAGGAGACTATGAAGTAGTTTTGTCTCTTTGTTAATAAAGTACATATATTGATTTTTTCTTATGTTTAACTACCCTTGCATACTTGCTGTAAAACCTACTTGTTGACAGTGTATAACCCTTTTAATGTGCTATTGGGTTCCATTCCCAAGTATTTTGTTGCATATGTTTGCATCTGTATTTATAAGAGAAATAGGTCTGTAAATTTTTTTTTAGTATACTTATCTGGCTATGGTATTAGGATGATGGTCTCATAGAATGAGTTAGATTGTATTCCCTCCTCTTCAGTATTTTGGAAGAGTTTGGGCAGGATTGGTATTAATTGTTCTTGGAATGATTGGTAGAATTCACTGTGAAGACATTTGGTCCTACACTTCTCTTTATTGGGAAGTTTTCAGGAATGATTCAATTTCTTTACATGTAATTGGTCTGTTGAGGTCTTCTATTTCTGGAGTCTTCTGGAGTCAGTGTAGGTCATTCGTGTGTTTTTAGGAATTTGTTCATTTCACTTAGGTTGTCTAATTTGTTGCCATACCTTGTTCATAGTATCCTGTTATGAACCTTTTTATTTCTGTGTGGTCAGTAGTAATGCTTCCCCTCTCATTTCTTATTTTATTTGCATCTTCTTTTTTCCTTTGTTATTCTAGTGACGTATTGAACAATTAAAATTCAAACAACCACCTTTTGATTTTGTTAATTCTGTTTTTTAAAATTCAGTTTCATTTATTTCTGCTCTAATCTGTGTTATTTCTTTCCTTTTGCTTGCTTTGGTGTTAGTTTGCTTTTCTTTTTCTGTTTCCTCCAAGTGTGTAGTTAGGTCTTTGATTTTAGCTCTTCTTTTTTAGTGTGTTCAGAGCTATAAATTACCCTTGGAGCAAAGCCTTCACTTGATCCCATAAGTTTTGATATATTGTGGTCTCATTTTCATTTGTCTCAAGATATTTTCCCTTTTAGGTTCTTTTTTAACCTACTGATTGTTTTATTTAACTTACGTATATTCATGGATTTTCCAGTTCTCTGCCTTTTATTAATTTCCACTTTATTCCATTGTGGTCAGAGAAGATGCTTTGTATAATTTCAGGCTTTTAAAATTTATTGGGACCTCTTTTGTGACCCAACTTGTGGCCTATCCTGGAAAATGATCTATTAGCACTTGAAAAGGATGTACATCCTGCTTTTTTGGATGCAATGCTCTGTATATATCTGTTAGGTCTAGTTAATTTAGCATATTATTCAAGTTTTCTGTTTCCTTATTTGTCTTCTGTCTAGATGTTCTATCTATTGATGAGAGTGGTATTTTGAAGTCTCCAACTATTATTGTAGAAGTGTCTATTTCTCCCTTCAGTTTTGCTCGTGTTTGCCTCATGGGGTACTGTGATTAAGTGTATAAATATTTATGATTTTTATTTCTTCATGGTGGATTGTCCCTTTTATTAATCTATATTGTCCTTCTGTGGTTCTTAGAACATCTTTTGACTTACCGTCTATTTTGTCTGATAGTAGAATAACTACCCCAGCTCTTTTTTGGGTAGTATTTGCATGAAATATCTTTTCCTGACCTTTCATTTTCAACGTATTCGTGTGTTTGGGTCTAAGGCAAGTCTCTTGTAAATAACGTATGGTTGGATCATGTTTTTTTGTTCATTCTGCCACTCTGTATTTTGGTTGGGGAGTTTTATCTACAAATATTTATTGTTATTACTATAATGGCAGTACTTCAGCCAATTTGTCCTTTGGTTTTGATATGTCATATCTTTTTTTTTTGTCTCTCTTTTCCTTTATTGCAACCTCCTTTTCTGTATAGTTGATCATCATGATGTATCTTACTGATTCCTTCCTCATTGGTTTCTGTATACTTTTATTTTTGTTTATTTAAGGAAACTTTAGATTACCTAACTGTTACATAAAAAATATAGGGGATTCCCATATGTCCTACTCTCCCCCTTCCACACTTTCCCACATTAACATCCTCATTGGTGTGGTACATTTGTTTCAATTGATGAACACATATTGGAGCATTGCAATTAAATGTGGATTATAGTTTATATTATAGTTTAAACTTTCTCCTGCACAATTTTGTAAGTTATGACAAGATATATAATGACCTGTATCTGTCATTGTAGTGCCATTCAGGACGATTCCAGTGTCCCGAAAATGCCTCCATGTTACATCTATCCTTCCCTCTCCTGCCCCTCAGAACCTCCAGTGGCCAGTGCTTGCACACTAGAATAGCAATAAGTCTATAGTAGAATAAACAGTAAGCCTACTCTAGTCCATTGTTCATTCTCCAATCTTGAGGATTCAGGGATGATGATGCCTACTCCACCTCTAATTGAGAGGGGGCTTAGATCCCATGGGGCAGATGGATAGGACTATCTGGCAGTTGTAGACTCTCTCTGTTCCTTAGAGTGTCACTGTCCATCATCATCCTGTTAGTCGTTCTGGGTGAGTTGAATCAGCTAGAGAATAGGTTGAGAGTCTCTTGAGAGTCAGGGCCCAACTAGCACATGGAAAGCCCAGTGTTTCTGTATATTTTAAAAATAGTTCATTTGTGGTTACCCTGTGGTTTGTATTACACAGCCTACATCACATTCTCTGTTCCCATATCCTATTTCCCCTTTTTATGTTGTTTTTGTCCCATTTTATACATTTTATTTTACATTTCCAG
This sequence comes from Dasypus novemcinctus, assembly GCF_030445035.2. Classification (NCBI taxonomy): domain Eukaryota; kingdom Metazoa; phylum Chordata; class Mammalia; order Cingulata; family Dasypodidae; genus Dasypus; species Dasypus novemcinctus. The sequence continues at coordinate 57,862,292 of NC_080688.1, forward strand.
TATCAGGAAACATGCCTCTTTCTTGTTCAGTTGTATTCTGAGTTTTACAAGAATTAAAGAGTAGCATTGTATATGGAGGATATAGTACTATTGGATTTTGAATGTACCCTTATTGATAATTTGCATTTTTTTCCACACTACTCCAAGCCAATCTCTCCTGTCTTTTCTTTCAACCTGAAGAATTCCCTTTAGTAATTTTTCTTAAAAAAAGATTTATTTATTTATTTATTTCTCTCCCTTTCTCCCCCCACCCCAGTTGTCTGTTCTCTGTGATTTGCTGCGTCTTCTTTGTCCGCTTCTGTTGTTGTGAGTGGCACATGTTTCTTTTTGTTGCATCATCTTGTGTCATTTCTCCATGTAGGCGGCGCCATTCCTGGGCAGGCTGCACTTTCTTTCACGCTGGGCAGCGCTCCTTACGGGGTGCAATCCTTGTGGGTGGGGTTCCCCTATGCGGGGGACACCCCTGCGTGGCACGGCACTCCTTGTGCGCACCAGCACTGCGTATGGGCCAGCTCCACATGGGTCAGGGAGGCCTGGGGTTTGAACCGCGGACCTCCCATGTGGTAGACGGACGCCCTAACCACTGGGCCAAGTCCGCTGCCTAGTAATTCTTGTAGGTCAGTTCTCTTGTTGATGAACTCTCTAGTTTCTATTTATTTGTGAATATATCATAATACTGGCTTCTTGTCTCCATGATTTCTAATGAGAAATCGGCACTTAGTCTCATTGTGGATCCCTTGTATATGATGAATCAACTTTCCTTGCTGTTTTCTGCATTCTCTCTTTATCTTTGTCTTTGGCATTCTGATTAGTATGTGTCTTAGAGTAAGTCTATTAGGATTTATTCTGTTTCTAGTGTTTTGCACTTCTTGGGCATGTATATTTATTTTATGTCTTACATAAGAGTTGGTAAATTTTTAGTCATCATTTTCTCAAATACTTTTTCTGCCCCTTTCCCCTTCTGTTCTCCTTTTGGAACTCCCACGATGCGTATGTTGGTATGCTTCATGCAGTCACTCAGGTACCTTAAATACTGCTTAATTTTTTTCTATTCTTTATCTGTTCTTCTGACAGTGTGATTTTGATTGTCCTGGTCTTCTAGTTCACAGATTCTTTCTTCTTCCTGTTCAGAAATGCCTCTTCTACCTCTTGCCTAGCATTTTGTTGAAGATTGTTTATGTATTAAGGCTCTTCCTTGATGTTTGGTCCAACTTATACTGGACCTTTAGAGTAGCCTGTGTTTGTTCAGATTTTCTCAGACCTTCTGCACCTGAATCTTACCCTGCACATGTGGTACTTTTAAGATTGCCTTTTTAAATGAATAAGAAAACTTCCATTCCTTTGTTCCTTCTCTGGGAATCTTGATCTGTTCTGTTTGTTTTTGTGTGGATTTTCTCCCCAGCTCCTATGATTTGTTTAACTTCTTTCTCTCACTCATTGCTCACTTTTAATCATACTTTTTGGTCGTTGGTCCTGTCCTGTTCACTTTCACTTACTTCCCAGTTAGGGTATCCCCATGTTCAAAATGTTCTGTGTTTTTGTTTAGGTGATCCAGCGATCAGAGACTGAGTGAGTGTGCATCTGTTGCCAACACTGCTGTCCCAGTCTCTTATTTGCCTGAGATACTGTGTCTTCAGCTGCTTTCTTCTACCTTGGGTCTCTGGGGGCTTGGGTACCTGTGCCTGGATGTGTGTGGGATTCTGACTTGCTGCTCTTAGTGACTCTTTGTCTGAATCCATGGCAGGAAGGCCATAGGCTGTGCTGCCTCTCTGTGACCCTTAAGCTATGTGTGACTGAGTGACGGGATGGGGAGTGGGGGTCCAGACTGGCACTTCCAGGATGTAAATCTCTTACTTGACATTGGTGTTTTCGCTCCTTTTTCTTCAGTTTAGCATTTGTTGAGTCCTTTTCCAGTTTCTGTCATTCTCCAGAGTTCCAAGCAAGTGGGATGTGTCCTTTTATTAGTTGTTTCAGCGAGCAGAATTTTCTAGTGGCTGTCTTACGTTTTTGACGACATTAGCAGAGCGCCACATGATGACATTTGGTAATTTGCTTTTAGAGAAATGAGAAGCATAGACATAGCCAGAGAGGTGTTTTGACAAATGAAGGCATTACCTTTCACTTTACGCTTTTAAAATTAGTAAAACTATAACAACCCATGTCAAATTTGAGTAGTAATAAGATACATTATAACTGGGTTGAAAAGACCCCTGAGTTAAAGTTCTTACCTACGTGGCTCATTGAATAACCAGTTATTTCTGTATTTGTGGATTTTTTTCATTAATAAAATGTGGTCATTTGGATTCCATTCTCTCTGCTACTTACAGGAATCACAGTAATGCCATTATTATTATTACCATGTTAGCCATTCTGAAAAGGAAACTTTTAACTTAGAAACTTTTGTTCATAGATTATAGGAAGTTAATTATACTTTTCATTAGTTCTGAATAAATTTCTGTAATGAAGTAAATGTGTGTATGAAATAATTTCTGTAAATAAACTGAATTCTGGATAAAATTAGTTTAATAGAATAAATTATTTGGTATGATTTTTCCCCTTATTATGATTATGTAATTTCATGTTTTCAGGCTATAAGAGTTAAGTTGCTAAAGTTACTTTCAATTCTATATTTCAGGGCTTTTCTTGGGAAGGTGGTATTCTTGGTAAGAAATATCTATACTTGTTTAGGTCTCTTTAATTATGGAAGGTATGCTTTTTCCAGAGTTGAGCTGCTTAATAATTTATGTTATTGCTAGGGTAACTTTATAATCATAGTTTTTTACCCTCCAAGTAGTTCACTAATGAACTGCCATTAGTTGTGGTGGGAATAGTATATAGTATGCACTATTAGAGTAGATGTAGCAATTTAAGTTTGTGAATATGCCATCCATAATCATTTAACTTCTAAGTAAATGCACATACAAAATCCATACAGTGTTTTGTATATTTTTAGGTATATTATGGTTACATTTTATCCGTAGTATAAAAGTAGTTGAACCTTGACTATACATAGTAATGAGTATAGTAAAAAAAATATTATGTTTTCAGAAAACATAGCACCCCATTTGTGTATTTTATCTGTAATAATGTAATTTAAACACAAGAAACAAAACAGACAGCTTTTCTTTTTTTTTTTTAATGACTACATTTAGAGGTAGGAAATGGTGATCGAAAGAGTTTCAGAAATTTGTTTCTTTCACAAAAGAAAAATCAGAATCCTGCTTCTAAATTTGGGTTGGGCAGAGAAGTTTCATTTTATTTCCTTTCTTAGATGTCTTGGAAATGACACTAATAACAGAATTATGATTACAGTTGCTCAAAGTTTTCAAGGCTATGAAACGTGTTTTGTGGTACCAGCAAAATCATAAAGATACCTCTTAGTTATAGGATTTTATACAAATATGTGTAACTTTGTAAAACATAGCTTATTTGATTTGATTCTATGTTGTTTTTATTTTGGGTTATAACAAATATTTAGGAATCTTTTGTAAATTTGTTACTAAAACTACATGGTAGAATCCTTTTTATTAGTCACTTTGGTTTGCTTCCTGTTGTCTAAGACCATCAAAACTTTTAGATTTGTCTTTAAACCAATGGTAGCAAGTTAGACTAAATTAGTTTTTGTCAATGTAAGATAGAACCTGAAAAAGGAGCATTGATTTATACTCTTTCAACTGTTGTCTGTCTTTACATCTATAGTTTCTGCTTAAAAAATATAAAGTAATATGCACCCCCATCCCCAGATGGCTCCCTTGTCTGTCTACTTACTATTTCAGCTCATCATCTTTAGTACACATTGGGAACTGAACCTGGGACCTCCCATGTGGGAGGTGGGTGCCCAGCCACTTGAGCCACATATGCTCCATTATCATGCTTTTAAAACTAGATTAATCTCTGAGATGTGTAACTAAATGAAACTTTTACGAGACACAGTCTCTTACTCTGGAAAAATAACATTTACATATCAAGTTTGAAAGTGAATTGAAGAATTATGGCCAAGATTTTATTATTCAGGAAGATAGAAGAAACTCTTGCCAAGAATTAAATACATGTGCATGTGTGCAAACTCTGTCTTTCACACACATAGACACATAAATACACATAACTTCTTTTGTAATTTCAGTTCAAATGAATTACTATATATAACTACATTTTGTCTTAAGATGTAAATTGTTACATAGCTTATATTTGATTTGATTCAGATAGGGACTCTTACTGTCCTAGGTTTGTGGAAGAATTATACTTTTTAATAATACAAATGCATAAAGGTGTCATGGTGCATTATGCAAATATATTAGCTGATCAGCAGTGTATTCTGGTTAACATGTATTTGTTATATTTAACTCAGTTGTATTCTAGACTCAGGCAAGTGTTAGATTTGAAAGAGTTAAATTATAGCTTTTAACTTCAAGGACTTTAGAGGAAAAATATGTGAAGTTGTTGAATAAATGAAACCTGAATAATCAGGTAGGAAAAAATTGTCTTATATGGAAGTACCAAGTTATTTTATTGACCAATATTTATATAGATGTTTTAAGAGATAAAAACGATAATATTTATGTAGTTCTTTAGTTGGACTAAGTTGAAAAGCCCTTGGAAAAAGTAATTTGAGAGTGTGCAGTCATGTTAATACCTGGGTTTTATTTTAGATGATTAAGTTAAATTAATCAGATGGGTCCTTATTCTTTGAATTTTTATTATGAAGTAAAAGAAATCATAACTTTTTTGTCTGTCCTCAACATGATTTTTTTAAAATAGAGAAGTAAATGTTTACAGAAGGATCATGCACAAAATATAGAGTTCCCAAATATACATTCGCATTTTTAACAATTTGCATTAGTGTGATACTTTTGTTACAATTGATGAGAGAATATTAATTTTACTATTAACTGTAGTCCATAGTTTACATTAGATTTCACTGTTTATGTCGTACTCTCCTATGGTTTTGATTTATTGTTGTTGTTGTTTTTTAAATTTTTGTTCTGGCAGCATAATATGCCACCTAAAATTTCCCCTTTTAACCACAACCAGGAATATAATTCAGAGATGTTAATTACATTCAAATTGTTGTGTTGCTATCACCACTAAATATTACCAAAACATTTCCATTACCCCAAACAGAAACTCTGCATCAATTCAGCATTAAGTCCTCATTCCTTATCCCCATCCTGGCCCCTGGTAACCTGTATTCTAGTTTCTAACTATGAATTTGCTTAGTCTAATTATTTCATTTTTGAGAAATTATGCCGTATTTCTTCTCATCTGTATAAGCACCACTCAGTGGTTTTTTCAACGGAGATTTCCATTTATTTATTTTTTATTTTTAAAATAATAAACTTTAATTTTAAAACAGTTTAGGTTTAGAAATAATGCAGAGAAAAGTACAGAGTATTCCCGTATATCCCCACACACATAATTTCCCCTATTAGTAACATTTTGCATTAGTGTGCTAAATTTATTACAATTAATGAAGCAGTATTGACATATTATTAACTATTAAGCCCATAGTTTACATTAGAGTACTCTTTTTATATTGTACAGTTCTATAGGATTTGGCATAATGACACGTATTCACTGTATTTAAAAAATATTGTTAATTTTTATTTTATTTTTCTAATTACAGAGTTAGTATATATCATCTACTATGGTAAAGATTGTTAAAGCACAAAGAATAATATAAAAGTCACCTCTAAGCCACCACCCAGAAATAATATTCTTTATATTCTTTCAGTAAATTTGTAAATATATGTGTGTTCTGTATGGACATGCTTGTGTGTATTTTTAAATTGGGATTATACTGTGTGTCTGTGCCTGTGCTTGTATTTAATAGAGCACTGCTTTTACTTTTAATAGTGTGTCAAAATTGTTCCAGGTAATTTAAGATACTTCTACAACAGTAAAGTCTGTAGGGTTTTCCATAGTATAGCTTGCGGTCACCCCTCGGGCTGAAGTGTGGTTTGCTGGCCTGGCGGGGGAGCAGCCGCTGCAGGCCAAGCCGCTGCCCCCATAATAGGGTGGCTGGTCGGACTCACCGCCACCCCTGAAGGGAGCTTGGCATGGGTGCAGAGTGCCCTCGGGTCTCCCCTTCTTGGCAGCCATGCTTCTGCAGCCGCCCCTCCTCCCGGATGGCGCCACACAATGCCTGTGGGGCGGCACCCTTCTTCTTCTTTCTCCCTGCGCAGGCGCAGGGCGGAAAATTCCAGTCTGCCCTTTTCCCCTCCCCCGACAGTAGCAACAGCCAGGCGTGGGCGGAAAAATCCAGTCTGCCCTTCTCCCTCCCCCGACAGCAGCAACAGCCAGGCGTGGGCGGGAAACTCAAGTCTGCCCTCCACCCCAGCAACAGCAGCCACCAATCCCTAAACCCTGCCCCTTCCCCCAGCAACAGCGACAGCCAATCCCTAACCACCACCCCTCCCCCGTCCGGTACCGCCCACTGAGCTTTCGCCGGCAACCAATCAGAACAGGGCGTGGCTTCGACCAATCAGCCTTCCCCAGCCCCTATAAAACTGTTGCCTCTCCCTCAGTAAAGTGGACTTGCGTGTTTACCTTGTCTCCATTGTTCTTCTGCCGTGCGCCCTCCAGTCCTGAGAGCCCCCGACAAGGGCCTGGCCTCCCTTGTCCCCAGTTCGTCGCCGGCTTCTCCGGGCGACCCCTTCGTCGCCGGCTTCGCCGGGCGACCCTGTCAGCCGAACCGCGCAACCCCTTGTGAGACCGATCCCTCGTCTGCTGCCGGACCGACCCCTCGTCCCAAGCGGGACCGACCCCTCGTCCGCAGCCAGACCCCACCTCTACCAACCGAGCAAGCCGCAGCAGCATTTAATAGAGCACTGCTTTTACTTTTAATAGTGTGTCAAAATTGTTCCAGGTAATTTAAGATACTTCTACAACAGTAAAGTCTGTAGGGTTTTCCATAGTATAGCTGTAACATAATTCTTCTTAGCTATCTTCTCTAGTTGTTCCTTCAAAATATTTGCAATGCTGTGCTATTATAAAGTCATGAACCAATTTAAATTTTCGTTGGCTTGAAAGAAAAAGGGACAATTATTCTTTTGAGTTGATTTTAAATGGCTTATTTGATTTGCTGATAATGCCTATTTCTAAATTATTAGACTTAGTCATAAGGTACATGTGGATACTTAAAATTAGGATTAAAGTTTGAGGAACATTTTTTTAAATTCTTTTATTTCATCAGATATATTCTGTCATATGTGTTTATCTTGTTTTCACAACTGATGTTAAACCCTTAAGGGATCATACCATCTCTTAATAAACAAAAATACAAACAAAAATGAATCTGCCTTTCATAATATCTTTGCGTTCAGGCCATATATCTGGTACATGATAAATACTTGATTGATTTTTATTTTAGAAAGGAAGTAGGTACATGACTATGAAAGAAACTGGCAGGCAAATTTGTGAAGCATAAATCATTTCTCTCCACCTTCTCTTTGAGTTAGCATCTCTGTGTTTGTCTGTATCTCTCTCCTAGTTTACCACTCCATGATTCTTAGTCATACTTAAAACATAGAAAAATATCATTTTCAGTCCTTCCCACTCCTTTCTCCCTTCCTTTGTTCTTTTTTTAAAAAAATTCTTTCCTTTGTTTAAATATAGTGTCTATTAAGGAAAAATCTAGAACATAAAGTACCTCAAGAAAGCCAGTGCCTAAGGTTAGCATCTAATATATGTATAGATCTTCCTGTCCTCACCCTGAACAGAACTTGATTTATTTAGTAAGTATTTACTGAAGGCTTCCATCATGGTCTCTCTTTAATGCCTGACAAATCAATTAAGCTCACTGAAATGCTGACAAAAAGACTCTTTCCTTTGCCTGGCAGGTTTCATCCTGTATTCTAGGCTTTTTGCCCCAGACTGTCTCATTTCCTTATCATTCTAAACACTGTTAGAAATGTGATATATGTGTCCTTGTAATTTACTGTGCATATGGAAATGTATGTGAAGATCCTCTAAGTAGGAAAGGCTTTCCCCTCCTGATCTCCTGATATTTCCTGTCACAGTTCCCAGTTCATTAATTTCATATCACTGTTTCAAATTGCATTTACACATTTAAGCATTAACAATATTAATGACTTGCCCCTCTGCTGCTTTTAAGTTCTTTGAATACAAGGAACTTGTGGATGGAAAACTGTTACTTAAAACAGCAATCAGGTGACATATATTTACATTAAGAATACATAATACTATAGAAAAGTGGTCAGGGCTGTTGTTGGAATTTTTTTTTCCCAGCTTCCTTTTCAGGGTCACTGCCTTCTCCTCTGTTCCCTCCACCACAAGTTGTTGGGCAGAATTTCAAAGTGTAAACACATTTGTTTTTCTGCTCTCCCCCCTTTGCATATAGAGGGCTTTCAATAAATTCATTGAATGAATTAATTGTAGATTCTATCATTCAAGAAGCTTATAAGAACAAGGAGCAATGAACTATGAGTTGTGGGGATCATGGAAGTCTCTGTTGCCGGGGATCACTGTCTGCTTTTCCAGATGTTCTTTGTCTATATACAATGTAGCAAAATGTCCTACTTTTATCTCTGCCCTTAGTACTTGTATTGAACACATACTAACTGAGATATCTTCCTCAAGCACATATTTATTTCCTTCCATTAAATCTGATAATAGATGATTAGTACTCCAGGTATTTTCCTGAGTATGTTATTATTTGGTTCTTGGAGATCCCTTTATATAAATACCTTTTAAAGCTACTTGCTGTTTAATTCTTAGAGAAGTTTAGGAAAGGGAGGTTCAATAACTCTGCCCTTCTTTTTTGACAGAAGACTTCTATTCCGAGCTCTATATGTATTTGAATTCTGTAGAAACCTGTGCTTTTTTAAAAAGGGAGAATGAAACTTTTAATGATTTCTTGACCCATCTCCTTCCTCAGATGGGTACCCTAGTGAGAATTATTGCTTCAGAAGCTGTTTTAAAGCAGATTATGTGGCTTTTACGCTGCTGTTTAAAATAACACAGATTTTCTCTTTGGAAAGATCTTGGTTAGTGACATTTCAGACCCAAAAAAGAAATACGCATTGTTATGCCAATAATAAAGTAAGTCATGCTCTTAACTATGTTTTAAAGTTCGTCTTTGATGTTTAGTATCTCTAGAAGTTCTGTCTGGGGCTAATTAGAAGCTGTTTTGGACTGGTGAAAACTGCCCAAGTCTGTCTACATACCTTGTTATCAGCACTGTAAGTATTGTAATGACATGGATTGCTTACAACTTGCATAATGCTTTATGATTTTATAAAATTTCAACAAATTTTTAAGAGAAAAAGCATTATGTTTGATGAAATGAAAGTTGAATGGGAGAGTTGTAGGAAATTATCTTGGGGAGGAAGGCTGTGGTTGGTCATGCTCCCTAAAGTACAGCTAAGGACTCTGCCATCTCTAGACTCTCTCCCCTTCTCACTATGCATTTGAACAAATGATTATATTATGTGATAATTAAGTGCTGTGCTAGTTAGTCTCCAAAGATGGCCCACAATGAAACATGCCTCCTGATATTCATATCCTTCCACATTGATCTTGCTGGCTCTGTAAGTCGTTTTCAGTAATACATTACAGCAGAAGTGATGTTGTGCCTGTTTTAGGCCTAAGCCTTAAGATAGTGTGATAGTATTTCTGCACTTTTGGGAGTGCTGAATTACCATGTAAGAAGTCAGGACTGACCATGTTCAAAGACCACTTGGAGAGAGGCACTGAGACTACATGGGGAAAGAGCCCCCACCACCTGACTGAGCTCACCCTTTCCCACTAAGGCATTAGGAATATGAGTGAAGCCACCTTGGACATTTCAGCTCCAGCCACCAAATGACTACAGTCTCTCTTAAGTGAGAAAAATAGAAAAAAAAAATCCAGTTGACCTTCAAGAAGATGGCTTCTCCAAGAATCATGATAAATAATAAAATGTTGTTTTAAGCCACATTTTTGGGCTAGTTTGTTATGTAATAATAGATAAGTGATACATGTGGTATCACTTTAAGTGGAATCAATTTAAGTGGTAGCTTTCCAGTTCTGTCTCGCTTATAAAACTAATTCAAGTAGAAAAATATGTGGAATTTCTACCTTCAGGCTCAAAGCCTTGTGCAGGAAACAAACATGTAAACAAAAAGTCATCACAGTATAAATGGTACCTCTCCTTTTGTAATTGCTTTTGTACCCAACAGTATCTTAAAGTTCTTTCCTTATAAGGGCGTGTCTTAATTTGTCAGGGCAACTCACAATCACAGTGGATTGGCTCAACAACAGGAATTTACTTTCTCATGGTTTTGGAGGCTAGTAGTCCAAAAGCAAGGTCTCAACAGGGCATGCTTTTTCCCAGTCCATAGCTTTCTGATGCTGACTTGCCATAATTTCTTGAGGTGCCTTGCTGGCATCTCTTCCTCTGTCACATGGCTTCTCCTTCCTTCTACTTATCCTGCTCAGTCATCTCTGTAGATTTCCTCCTTATAGAGACTCCAGTCATGGATTAAGGCCCACCTGATTCACTTTGGCCTTATCTAAGTAAGATATTTGAAGATCCTTTTCACAAATGAGTCTACACCTTATTAACATGTTCAAAGGTCTTATTTACAAATGAGTTCATACGGACAGGAATGCAAATTAACTTGAACATGTCTTCTGTGAGGTACATGATTCAGTCCCCAGCAGGGCATATAGATTTTCCACATTCTTTTTGATTGTAGTATTTCATAGTTAAGTGTAGCATAGTTTATATCACTTCTCACTTTTGATGAAATTTACATTCTTTTATATTGACTTTTTGGTATTGCAAATAATTGTGCACAGATCTGAATGTTGCTAGAATAATTTAAACTTGTCCTACAAAGTGGCTTTAATAATTTATGGTACTGCCATTCTGGCCATATATTCATTGTAGTTGTTTACAGATAGGATTGGGAAAGGCCATGTTTAGTATTCAAATAGGAAGACTAAGGCATATGCTATATAGGATGTAATACATAAACACAGCAAAAATAAATTCTGGAGCTAGTGAAAATCGCTTTAACAAAATTACTAATTTGTCCTGATGATTTAGTAGGAGAGCATAAAAAAGCCCAATAACATTCTCCCATAGTTAAGCTTAATCTGCTAGTCCCAGTTTTTTCCTCATAGAAAATTTACAAGGAATCTTCTATTGTATCATAAATATGAAACCACTGTTCCGTAAATTACAGAAATTAGTTGAACCAGAATCTCTTAGTGTATTAAAAGAGAAAGGATAACAAGGATTATGGAAGAAGAAGGGGCTTTAGAACCATACAGACATGAGCTTTAAACCTAGCTCTGCCACTTCATTGTAGTAGTTTAATCATCTACAAACTGAGGTCAAAACTATCTACTTCACAGTGTGGTTATACAGAGTGTGACATGTAAATAATTTTTTTTTTTAATTTTTAATTTCTTTTTCTCCCCTTCCCCCCCAGTTGTCTTCTCTCTGTGTCCATTCGCTGTGTGTTCTTCTGTGACTGCTTCTATCCTTATCAGCAGCGCAGGGAATTTGTGTTTCTTTTTGTTGTGTCATCTTGTTGTGTCAGCTCTCTGTGTGTGGCGCGCCATTCCTGGGCAGGCTGCACTTCCTTTCACGCTGGGCGGCTCTCCTTACGGGGCACACTCCTTGCACATGGGGCTTCCCTACGCGGGGGACACCCCTGCGTGGCAGGGCAGTCCTTGCGTGCATCAGCACTGCGCATAATAGGCCAGCTCCACACGGGTCAAGGAGGCCCCGGGTTTGAACCGCGGATCACCCATGTGGTAGGCAGATGCCCTATCCATTGGGCCAAGTCCGCTTCCCTGTAAACAACTTTTTTCCTCCCTTTTTGCTATATATGGTCTAGGAAATAAATTCATCTTACTGATTTTTACTGTTACTTTGTAAAAGTCATGCACGCAAAGGATGTCATGACTTTATGTATTTCATTCCTTTTAAAAACTAGTTTAGAACATGTTACAAAGCAGATATATGCCTATAAAAACTACATGAAATAATAATACTTGCCATGTTTTGCATCCATTACCTAATCATTGGAATTTGGGGATTAGGAATATAAATTAATACTGGGATTTTTAAGGATGTGGGCTCAAATGATATAGTTGGAAAATGGAGTACTAGAATTGGAACCCAGGGCTTCTGGCTCTTAATCTAATACTCTTTACTTTAATGTCAGCCATGCCTTATCCTCTTTTTGTTCCCCTTTGATTGTTTCTTGATCTGTTTCCATGTTGCTCACATATTTGTTTAATGTTCCACCAATGCCAACCCGTATTTAAAGTAGTCTCTGCTTCATGTGAGGAATTATACTAAGCACTTACTGATGTCTTTTTATCCATTTTTATCTAGAGATTACCCGAAATTAAATGGAATGTATTATTTGGAAGTTGATGTTATTTTTACATTTCAGTGATTCACACCCTTTTAGTTGAGTCAGTATTTTCATTTCTAAAATAGCATGACCATGTAACTGTTAGAAATGTTGCTTAGTTGAGATAGGTAAAAAAATGATGATAAAGATTTTTAGTTCTATGAGAGAGATAGTAACTGGTGGCAGTGTGGGAAAATAGTTGATGCAGCAAGCTACTAATAAATAAGATTTTGTACATTTTTGTTTGATGCCGTGAACTTGTGAAAGAAATGGGGTTTTTATACATGAATAATGCTGATATTTAAAATAATATTTTCTAAGTACGAGAAGCCTTCCAATTTGAGGACAACTTATCTACTGTGTGGATTTGAAGGGTCAATGTATTATTACTTAATTTATGAAACTAAGGGTAGGTTAGTATGTAAGACCTTCAGACAACTACCACCTCCACATCAGAAAGTTTATACCATTGCTTTCTAAAGTTAAAACACATGAATATGTGTGTACTTAAACTTGTAGTGTTAAATTACAGATCCATGAGAAATGCCCTACAGTGTGTAACAGTTTGTTATTTTTCATGTTCGTTAGATTGAAAATTGGAAGAAGGAGTTTATTTCCCATTCAGGGAACTAGGCTTATCATAATTCCCTCCCTTTGTAATAGTCAAAATATAAGAAATATAGAACATGGAGAGACCAATTTTCTTTATTCTTTAGCATGTTGATATACCAGAGTATGGACCTATTTTTAAAATCGTGTTGTATTGTTTTTCCTGTGTCTTTGGCCAAGTTTTTTTATCCTGATAGCGTGTATGGTTTCTGCTGTGTGTAGGAGTGGTGTCATGTATGAAATTGGCATTACCATTCTTCATTCTACTTGCTGTCAGATCTTTGTTAAAATTATCTCCATTATATTTGTTTTGCAGCTCACCAAGGCTCATCGACAAGGACACATGGTGAAAGTAGATTGGCTGGACAGATTGACATTTAGAGAAATAGAAATGATAAATGAGGTAGGTTTTCTCTCTCTTTATTTCAAAATCTTTTCTCAAAATTTCTAACTCAATTCTTTTTTTGAGAAGAATTGTTTATTGCCAGGTATTGCACAAATGTGGGTTATCAGGGTTGATGTGTAGTTTGGAGTTCTAGCCTAATAACTGGAAAACTTGGTATATCTGCATTTCTTATATTTTATTGTAAAGTTAAACAATAAAGCAGGTAGTAGATCTCATAAGTGTATTAAGTACCATATAAGCAGAGCTTGTGTTGGCTTGATTTCTGACTTGTATCTTTCCTTTATCTCTTTGTCTCTGTCTCTTTCTTATGACAGTTCATATTTTAGTTCTAGTCATTGCTAGATAAGTCTTCCATAAGCACAGCGCTACCTCTTCGCTTGTTACCTTAATTCATCTTTAGCATGTCCTCTCCCTATTAAGACACTGTTTGTCTTACGTACGACAGATAGGAATCTATACCCTTAATAAACTTACATGGTTCAGATAATTTGTTTCTTGACCTTGTGTGTTGAGCCAGAATATTAATTACAACATAGCTTCAATGAGATCCTTTCCACAACTTATTTTTAAAATGTGATGTTCTTGTATATTTGCTCTGTGTGTAGAGGGGAGAAATAGCAATTGTAATAATCAGGTTAGGAGAGAGGAATATCAGTTTTCTAATATACCTAGCGTATAAAGACCACCACAGGGTAAAACTGCTTAATGTATATCATCTGAACAGGTGGAAAGAGAGAAATTTTTAATTTTATAATGGACACTTATAAAAGCTAGATTCTAGCATTGTTTTCTTTTTAAATACATGTAGTGCTGTTTAGCAGTATTTTTATTCAATATTAATACTGCACATCTTTTCTAAATTCTTTATACAGTCTCATGTATACTTAAACTAGAAGAAAGTTTCCTTTTTTCAACTTTTATAATAGTCACATTCTAAAGATGTTTAATCAAAATATTTACTTATATTTTTCTGTTCTTCAACTTAGGTGCTCCTGGGTAATAGAAAATATAATGTTGGGGTTTAGTTTGTCCAGCTCCCTTTCCCCCATCCCCTTAACTGCCACTACTACCCCCTCAACTCTTAAAAGTAAGAGACTGTTACCATTACCACAGTAGACTGTAATATGCTTCATAAAGTTGAATATTCTAAGTGATCTCTTCAGAACTGTATGATTTTATGCATATAGATTTAAAGCCATTTATAAAGCTGTTTTTGGGTGAAGATTAATAGCCTTTTAGATTTAATTTCACGTTCACGTCATCATCACTATAGTATTTGCTTTTTAAAGGAAATAAATTTACATGGAGAATCAACATTTTTGATGTTGAGGGAAGAAGTAACTATTCACCACTATTCTATTCCGAAAGTGTGCTGATTAAAATTTACATATGGCCACATGTTACAGTAAAACCATCTGTAAATTGTGAAAAATGTTTTATCTGTTAAATTCCTTCAGTCTTTAGTTACAGACTTTGTTGTACTATTAGGTTTGTTTGGTTGGTTGCTTGGGTTTTTTGTTTTTAATTTTTATTAAATTTTTATAGTTGGATTGGTCATACATTAAGAGTAAATGATATTTGCTTAAAATTGTTAGAAGTACAAAACATCTTTATTTTAGAAATAAAATTGTTCTCATGCATATATATACACAAAATACCTTCAAGATTTCATCTAATAAAATCTGAACTACCAAATAAACAAAAAAGTTATTAAGTGTAAGAAGGGAGTTGTAAGTGAACAGTAAAAACTGCTGGATAAAACAAGTGTTGTATGTATGTAATAATGAAATAAAAATTTTATGTTGTTAGTATTACTTGATATATACAAGCAATACTGCATTGGGGAAAAGATATCTACTGATCCTTTAAGAGAAAGTTGAAGATGACTCTTCATAACAATCTCTCTTTTTTTTCAGAGTGAAAAACGAAGTTCAAATTTTATGTACTTGATGGTTGAGTTTCAGTGTGTCAAGTGTGATGATAAGGAATATGGTATTGTTTATTATGAAAAGGTATTTGCCTTGGAACTGTTTCTGGACTCTAAAGTAGAGGGGAGGGAAAACATTTAAAAAAATTACTGGTGTTCCTGCTGAGATGAATTATTTGGTTGTAGGATAGCAGCAGACAGCTGTCAGCAGCAGCTGTTTATGTATACACAAATCAAATCATATACCTACAACAGGATTACAAAAGCTGATCATTCATGTAATGTATTTCTGGGTTAGAGAATTCAATAAGCATCCAAGTGATTAAAAACTTTTTGATTAATTGCTCCGCATAGGGGCAATCAATGCACTAAAGTAAACTTTATTAATAATTGTTTATTTGAAAAGTAAAAGTAATTGTTTAAGTGATAGGCTATTAAAAGTTAAAGGTATGTTTGTTATTTCAGTGTATATGTGTTAGGTTGAAATTGAATATGTAACCCTAACGTAAGTATGCTTATGAAAGATTTCCTGAGTGTGCATTTATTTTTATAATATATATAAAATTAAGCCATGTTATCATTAGGCTGAATAATATGATGAACACATTCATAGGTTTGCTTTGATCTACTCATTACATCAGAGAAAATAGTTCTGTATTTGGTATGTAACTACTTGAAAAATATCTGTGCCGTAACTACTTACTGAAGGGATTCATTTAAGTACTACAGAAATAATTCTTTATAGTTTGCAGATCACATAAACTGGGTACCTTCTGTTATTTTGGAAATACTAGACAAGTATTTAAATCAGTGCAAATAAGGAAAGATTTTTGATAATATGGCATAACATACATCCTAGAATATAGTTGCTTATATACATTATATTTCTTAATGGGAAGCAGTGCTTTAAAATTATTTTTTCTCTTAAGTGTTATTTGTTAAAGATGTCAAAAGTGAATTTTAAAATACATATTATAAACTTAATAAGACATTTTCATAATGTGGGTTTAGGATTTGCAGTTAATTTATGACCATTTTTATGGTGTTTTTTGAAATAAATATTCATATTTTTTCCTTTAGCTTATGTACCTTTCACTTCAGTGAAAGTTAACTTGTTTCAGTTTTTTATTTTATAAATGATGCTCTCTGGGAAAAAAAAGAAGATAGCTAGTTAACATTGTTCATTAATTTGTTAGAAACTGTGTTAAAAGGAAAGAGAAATGTCCGTCAGTGAAAGTCCTTTGGCACCAGTACGTTTTGATAAAATTACATTTTACATTTTATACTGAAAACAGATTCATTACAAGTTATGTTTCCTACCCATATGGGGTTTATACTACATAAACATTTCTAATAGAGATGTTACTTTCAGACATTGGAAATATGAAGGATCTTTTGAAAAACAGCTTTGATAATAAAGGAAGTAATAACAAATAGAAATTAGAAGAATTTAAAGTATTTTTGAAAAGGTTCTTGACCCCATTCTACAGCTTCCTGAAAATTGTTCCTAAATTAGTGCTTGTCTGCCCACCCTGTCATATTTCTATTTAGTATAAAGATTGTGAGGCCAGTGTATTGAATCTAATGGAAATAGACTTTCTTGTCACCTGTCTTTTGTGACAGATAGCCTTAGTGAAGATTACTTGTCACAGTTGGGCTGATGAATGTGTTTTCTGGTGTTGTGACTGAGAACCAGCCTGTTAAACGACGACTGTGGGAATTTGTGGTTTTCTTTAAGACTCAATTACTGAACTAAAATCACAATACTCCTCCTCTTTCAGTCTTTCCTGAATTTTCTCCAAATACCTAAAATTTAAAATATACTAGGCATTTGAAAAAGCTTGATGCTAAGCATACAGTTGTGAGGAAATGAATCTTGACCTTAGTTACTCTAGCCTTTCCCAGTGTGTTTGGTAGTGATATTTATTATGCTCTATTTATTACCTTTTTTTTTTTTTATCGAATTGGATAAAAACGAAAGCCAACATTCTTCAAAAATGATAATGCCAACAAAATGAGACAGATTTATTTCTTAAGAATTGACTCTTGTAATTCAAGTTTGCATTGTGTTAAATAAGTGTCCCTCTGAAGATCAGTGCTGCTAAGTCTCTAGCTATGTAATTCAAGTAACATTGACCCCACACTTAAAATTCTAGTTCTGTGACTAGGAACTCAATTGTAGTCCCTTTAAAAGTTACCAGCATCTACTTAGTAGTTTTGCAAATGATGCAGCACATCCATTATGCAATATTTTAATTATGCTCTGTGGTTTCTTGTTCTAAAGTTTGATAGGACATTTATTTTTGCCCCACTAGCATCTGAAAAAAGTTTCAAACATAACCTAACCAAAAACAATCTAATTTCCATGGACCTAATGGATCTAAAAACTGTAATACAAATTTTATTTTTACACTTTCTCACAATATTTCATCAGCAATAAAAGGGTAAAAATGGATATGCATTTTCAAATGTAGTTGAATGATGGTAAGAATTTATTAAAGGGTGTGATGATATACATTAAATATAAATATGGTGTATGTTAGTGTATAATATTATGTTTTGTTTCTTTCCGTTTAGTTAAGCTTTCTTTTTTTTTTTTAAATTTATACACTGTAATTCAGGATGGTGATGAGTCATCTCCAATTTTAACAAGCTTTGAGTTAGTGAAAGTTCCTGACCCTCAGATGTCTATGGTGAGTTATTGATTGTGAAAATTTTTTATGAAAGTATTTTTCCTCCCACACTATTTTGGCTTAAATCCCCTTCATAAACTCTGGGGAGTAACACTAAGATCAGTGGCTGAAAATTTGGGGGAGATGAGTTTTGTTGCAAAATAAGGAAGGTCACTATAGCTACTAGAACAATTGGAACATGGTGACTTCAGTGATAGTGAGATATATACCTGTTAATGAATTTTTGAGCCAATAGTTCTCTCTCAGAGATAAGAAAGAGTAAGAATTCCTGTTTTGCAGCAGAGGTTTAATTAGCTGGGTTTAGAATTAGAAGGTTCCATGCTATTCACTTTCACAATTTTTGTATATATCACTCTGATCCTGATATTCTAATTAGATTAGCTACATTTCTAATAAGACCCCAAAGTAGATTAAAAGTAGCACATTAGAAGATGTTAACATGATGTCCGAGGTAAATACAGATCAGTAAATCAGTAGTAATGGCTAATAACCTAACACTAAAGGAAGAGATAGAAAAACAAAAAAAGTAGATTGTAAAAAGTTAAAAAGAAGGTTGT